>NC_081564.1:18528311-18624664 GCF_022355385.1 Mustela nigripes
TTCTTTCTTTCTTTCTTTCTTTCTTTCTTTCTTTCTTTCTTTCTTTCTTTCCTTCCTTCCTTCCTTCCTTCTTTCTTCCTTCCTTTCTTTTTTTTAAAGATTTTATTTATTTATTTGACAGAGATCACAAGTAGGCAGAAAAGCAGGCAGAGAGAGAGAGGAGGAAGCAGGCTCCCTGCTAAGCAGAGAGCCCCGATGTGGGGCTCAATCCCAGGACCCTGGGATCATCACCTGAGCCGAAGGCAGAGGCTTTAACCCACTGAGCCACCCAGGCGCCCCTTTTCTTTTCTTTCTTTTCCTTTCTTTTAGATCCGGTTAATGTTCTGTTTTGTGGGGTTTTGTGGTTTTGTTTTGTTTTTAAGTTCAACGCAGGGCTTGAACTCATGATCCTAAGATCAAGACCTGAGCTAAGATCAAGAGTCAGATGCTTAACCAACTGAGCCATCCAGGAGCCCCTAGATCTGGTTAATGTTTTGAAACAATGTTGATACAATGGCTTTGCAGGTCAGTAGGTCCCCTTTAAAGTCACTCCTCATGTCCTGACCAATGCTTCCTGGCTGCTATCTGTCTTTCCTTCAGGTGGGAAGGGCCCCTTGGTACCATCTTAGACAACAGGAACTGACCTGCTCTGTTCAATGAGACTATAGATACAATGCAAAACTCTCCGATTCTTAATTACGAATGTTGTAGCCCAAGTATACCCAACAGGAAAGAAAAACACGAGACTTAACCTGGAGACTTAAACTTGAGATTAACCTGGAGATCTTTTGCCTAACCTCCCATACCTGAATTGGAAACAGAAATCCATTTAATTCCTTGGTGATTAAAACATACAAAGTCCACCCCCCTCCCATGAAACTGACGAGAGAAGCCTCACCTTTCCACTGCACAGCAGACTCTCACAGTGGGTCAGGAGCCACCCTCTCCATGCAGACTGCCCTTGACCTCTGGACCCCGCTGTGCTCAGTCCAGTGAAGTTAGAAGTGAATGATGCTTGGAACTTTTTCGGATAGCTGGGCAAGTGCATTGTTGCTTTTCCCTTCTTTGTAAGCTGACTGAGCTCTCTGATGCTAAGCAAGAGGTTGTTTGCTAGTTTCTTGAGTTGGCCTGGAGCCACCTTTGGAAATCTATTTTTAAACTAACTTAATATGCCTTAATCGTTTGTATGCAATCAAGTCACCTGCCCTCATCCAATCAGCTTTCTGGGGGCCTTTGGCTCTCCTTAAATGAGAGCCTTTCATAGAACGCAAATCCCTATGTATGTACAATCTCTACACACACACACACACACACACACACCCTTTGTACATCAGCGTTTTGACGGCTGGTGTTTTGATAAGTCTGTATCTAAACACACACACATACACACACACACACATCCTTTGTACATTAGCGTTTTGATGGCTGGTGTTTTGATAAGTCCGTATCTAAACACACACACACACACACACACACACACACACACATCCTTTGTACATTAGCGTTTTGATGGCTGGTGTTTTGATAAGTGCATATCTAGATCCCCTTCCTCGTGGCCTTTGCCTGATGAAACAGAGGCCTTTGGCCTATGAAACCCCACAGTGGGGCCTCAAAAATTAGTATTGTGGAGAATTCCTTGGTGCCCCCAGAGAAATTCTGGTGAAACTGAAACCTCGAGTTGTTTCATGTTGGGGGTTTTGAGTGACACAGACCTGACAGCCTCAGGCTATCCAGGATTCGAGAAGAGGACAATCAGGTGGGAGCTCTTCCAGGGAGGCAGGCCAACCCCTTTCAGACAAAGGTGTTTGCCTTTGTGCATCCAGGGAAACGAGGCCAACTCTAGATATTGCTAAGGAGCGAACATCGAAATAGGCTTGAGCCTGAGGTCCCAGAGCTTAGAGGCTGTGCAAGGGAGTGGAGGAAACCATTGGCATGCTTCCCCCCACAGAAGGGAGCTCAGCTGCTTGTCCTCAGCCCTAGCAGCTGCCTTGTCCACTTAACGCTTGTACATTTAAATTTCCACTATGATGCCCCCAGATTGCCCCAGAAGCTAGGCATGATCACAAAGCTGAAAATCCACAGGTGTGTGGTCAAATCACCTCCAAAACTACGTGCGTTTTTAAAGGCGACTTGGGCCTGTGTGGAAGACATTGTCCCACGGAGAGGACTGGAGCCTGCCTCTCCCTCACCAGTGTCTGTTTTGTGCCCTCAATCCCTGTGAGTCCCCCCTGGCCCCCCAGTCCCATTATTCAGTACAGGAAGCCAGATTACTTAGCCTTCATGTAAACTAGCATTTCAGTGTGAACCCGAGGGGGAGATGTGGAGGCAAGAGAAAAGTTCCATCCAACGGAAGACACCCTTGCCCCTAAGTTACACCGTGACAGGTAACTGCAGTCACGGGGAAGCCTGCCACACCCTCAATTGTGCCTTTCTTCCTCCACCACATGTTAAAACGTGGAAGCAAAACTCCCATGGCCTCGTGAGTCCACGGGGTAAGAGGGACAATGTTGACATGGAGGGAGCCACTCCACATCTGGACGGGGGCCCACCTTGGTGACAGCCACCTGGGGAGCCATGGATCCGGCTCTGCTGAGGAGCTGCTATGAGTCAACCCTGTTGGGATTTGGGGGAACTGAAGTTCTGAAAATTCAGAGCCACGTGGAAAGCCACGGTCTTCACCAGCCTCTCCCCTTTGGTTGCCACCCCTCTAGAATTTTTCTCTGGTTTGGATTGGGTCCTTCAGGGAGGGGTGCAGAAATCTTGTGTTCTGGAAAATCAGCCCGAGGTTCCTAGCAAATTAACCTTTAAAATCAATCAACTTATCCCCCTCTCCCACCCCCCAAATTTCCTTAGAGTCACCCTCTAACCTGCTACCTGATAATCTTCCTCCATGAATCAGACTGGCCTTTTTTTTTTTTTTTTTTTTTTGGACAGTCTCTAATGGTGTCACACCTGTAAAAACAAACAAACAAAACCACGCCATTGTCTAAAGAACAATTTGAGCTTTTTGCCGGTCTCATTCCACATAGCCTTATAGATCTGTAAACTGGGGGCTCACAAAGTAATATATTGTGTTATGGAAGATATTTTGTACTGTGTTGTTTCCTGAATCATACCAATATTCTAGAAGTGATGCACTTCCCAGATGACCCTGATCCTCAAAACAGTTTGTAAGAAGGGGCGGGGAGTGAAAATACATATAAATACACTATATTTTCTGAGCCTTTCTTCTGAGCCCCTTCCTGAGTCATGGCAGGAAAGAAACTGGAGTCCCGTGTACAGGAAAGTCACACCTGCTGCCTGCTGGCGTTCTTGCAATTGCCTTACGAATTCACAAGCTCTAAGGGGTTCTGAACAGAAGGTGGATGACAGGCACTTTCTCCAATCCCAGAAAGAATCTCTACTCGTGTGACTGAGAATTCATCTAGAAAAACCTATATTTTTAACGTTGAAACAAACGGGGCTTCCTGGACCTCACAGAGTATTGGGTATCTACAAGTGCTTTTATATTTTGTAACTGTAAAGAGGTTTCCTACGGACAGAAGAACAGTTGGGGACCTGGCCAACTGCTGTCACACAGAATGACCTCTGCATGTACAAAGATGTTGCATTCAGACCATGAAAATAGCAAATAAAGCTTTGATGCAAGTTGCACTGAAGAACTCGGTGTGTCAGTGGGTGGATGAATGGGCTCTCCCATGCATGCACGCCCGTCCCCAGCTGAATCGGTCTGTTGTCTGCTGAGCTGGGGGCCACGTGGCAGGAAGGGGGGAGCTGGGGTCCTGGGTGAGGGGGACCCATGGAGACAAAGCAGAATTTCCATTCAACATGGGCTTGAATCCTCACTCTGTCTCCTCCTGGCTGTGAGATATCGCTGAGCATCGGAGCTCCCATATGGGGGATGGTGTTAGTGACCTCAGTGGGCAAGAGTTGAAGGCAGTGGTTCTCAACTGGGTGGACTGTGCGCACCGCCCCCCCCCCCCGCCATGACACCTGGCAAAGGCAATGAAGGGAGAATTTCTGCTTATTGCAAAGAGGGAAGGGAGATGCTGCTGGCATCTAAGGGGTAGAGACTGGGGATTCTGCTCAATATCCCTACAGTGAACAGGACAGCTCCCCACTACCAAGAGTTAACCGGCCCCTGATGGCAATAATGCCAATACTGAGAACTCAAGCCCAAGGAAAGGAAACGTGTGTGAAGGTGCTGGGTACGCAGTAGGTCCTTGGGATCCTAAAGGATCTGATGGGAGGACGTCACACCAGCTCTTTTTTCCCTCTTAGATCACTAGTAGGTGGTGGCTGCATCCCAAGGTTGGGGTTGAATCCACCTCTGCGTTCTGTGGTCACCAGCAGGAGGTAGTCCCTGGGTTTGAACTATCAATAGCAGGCATCATCCTCAGTGAGTGGAAGCAAGAAAGTAGCAGCATGAGCCGAGCACTTGGTTCCATGATCTCTCTGTGGTTGTCCATTTATGGGTGCTATTGACCTCCAGCATCTCACCCAAAGTCACACAGGTCCACCTGCTTCCAGAGGGCAGCTACCACCCACAGTGTCCCACCACCATCTCCAGGGGTGTGGGGTAACCGAGTTGTAGGCCAACTGGAGGACTTTAGCCAAAAACCATGACAAAACCAAACCCTGTTCTGTAACAATTCACTCCTTGGCCTTCCCTCCATTTTAGTCTTCAAATAATCACTAATTATGCTTAGAAAATGCATGCGCCTATGTTTTTGATTTGGATTTGTTTCTTGGTTTCTTTTTTTAAAAAAGATTTTATGTACTTATTTGACAGAGATCACAAGTAGGCAGAGAGGCAGGCAGAGGGGGGTGGGGGGAAGCAGGCTTCCTGCTGGGCAGAGAGCCTGATGTGGGGCTAGATCCCAGAACCCTGAGATCATGACCTAAGCCAAAGGCAGAGGCTTAACCCACTGAGCCACCCAGGCACCCCTGTTTCTTGGTTTCTGTTTGTTTGGGTTTGTTTCTTTTGGGGGGTCACAAATAAGGTGACTATCATAATCACCTTTATTTCTATTAAAGCTAAGATATAGGCCCTGTGGCAAGCCAGCCCCTCCTTCTTTCTGCTGTTAACTTGGGGTAAATGATTTCACCTTTTTGAATTCAGTTTCTGAACCATCTTTGAAAGGGGATCACAATTCCTTCCCTAAAGAGGCTGAGGGAGGATTAAACATAATGTTCATGAAGCTGGCACAGTGCCTTGCACACAGTAGGTCTTCAATAAATGGGAGCTGTCCATTGTATATGCCTTCTATAGGAAGAAAATAAACCTTCATCGGGTCCGTTACAGCATCCCATGGAAACCCAATTTGAGCGTTATATTTCGGATCATCTGACCTAAACCTTAGGCCATGTGGCCCATGGGAGAACTGAGTGATTCTGGGGTCCCTCACTTTAAGGGCCGGTGTCCTTCCAAGGCTGTCATTTACCCAAACAGGAAATGATGGCACCAGGAAGCCCAAGAAAGGGCACTGGAGAGCTCTACACCCCAATACATCCCCCCTAGTGCTGTCAGGCTTTCCACAAAACTGATGAGGTCCATCAGCGCCTGAGACTCCATCGGGGGCCATGGCGGAGGGACACAAGCACTAGGGCCTCCTGGGCCTACTATTGAAGTGAAATGGCCTGAACGGAATTGGGTGGACAGGGCGCTATGTCAGCAGGCTGAGATGTGCTGGGCTGTCGAAAAGCGCCCATAAATAGGACACTGCTAGCAAAGGCAGACTGAGTCTGCAGACGGTGCTGGCCCCTCTGTCCTTCCTGAGGCTACAGCAGCAGGTTCATTCTGGGACGGGCAGAGGCGGGGAGGTGAGGGCTGCACTTGCAGGCCCAGGCCTTTGGGGATCTCTCTGCAGCGTGCACGGTGGACCCCTGCACAAACTGGGGACTCACTTAAGGGTTGGAGCCAAGAGG
The DNA here is from genome assembly GCF_022355385.1 of Mustela nigripes. Classification (NCBI taxonomy): domain Eukaryota; kingdom Metazoa; phylum Chordata; class Mammalia; order Carnivora; family Mustelidae; genus Mustela; species Mustela nigripes. Next base: position 18,534,219 of record NC_081564.1, read on the forward strand.
GAGGACCCCTTCGAGCCACCAAGCTCCACTGGTGTCCGAGGGAGGTGGCCAGGGTTGAGCCCCTGGGCATGTGCTTAGGAGAAGGGGGCCTCCAAAGACTGAGCATAACTGGAAGGAGGGGGGGAGCAAGCCAATTGGAAGACTGCCAAGGATCCTGGGGGTCTTTCAGGAGCTGGCACTGGGTCTGTGTCTGAAAAGGGTATGGTGTGCGTGTAAAAGAGAGAGGGGAAGGCTGTCGTGTTCGATGGGTGTGATGTGACAGTGTGATCACAGGAGCGTGTGTGTGTGTGTGTGTGTGTGTGTGTGTGCGCGCACGCTGATAAACTGGAGAACAGTCCCGTGTGTCCATGTGTCATGGAGATCATGACAATCCTCCCATGACTACCTTGGGGCCTGTCCCCACAGGGATGAAGGGGAACTGTCTCTCTGTGTCTGTGTCTCTTGAAGTGGCTGGTATACACTAAGTGCTTCATAAATGCACATGGGATGAATAACCAAATGTACAGAAACTGGGCTGCTGCGGGTGTTCCAGGACCCATTTCCGCATCATGCTTTCTCTAGATGTCTGTCTGTCCCTTTCCTACCAGTCTGTGGTCTCCTGTTCACCCCGGTCACCCAGCAGCAGGCCAGGCACTGAGCAGGTGCTCATAGAATCTTTGGTGGACAGAGGAATGAATGAACAGAAGACTAACCCAGAGCGTGGAGGTGGGAGAGATCCCTATAGAGGAACCCCACTGAAGCCCACACTCTGGCAGGGTCCAGGCATGGTGTGTCTACACAGAGCTTGAAGAACCCCATTTTGGGTGACGGGAAGCAATTGGGTGAAGGGGGAGGGAAAGGGCAGGACTTTTGGAGGCAGGCCCCCTCCTGGTGGCTCCCTCACTATGTGCCTTGGGGAAGTGGCTTCAGCTCGCCAGACCTCAGGTTTCCCTCTATGAAATAGGGATCCTGAACTCACTGATTGTGCCAGTCCCTGTGGCCCATGATGGGCACTTGGTGGATGTTTGTTGAATGACTGAATGACTGAAGGCAGGGAGTGATGACCATATCCCATAGGCAGCCTGGCTCCAATGCTCATCTTTGACTTCAATCACATCAGCACCTGGTGTGGCCCAGGGGGGACCTGGTGACTCACTCGTTTTCCTTTGGTTGGAGCCAGAGGTGTTCCTGGGGACATGGCGGAACAGCACGGAACGCCAGAGCAGGCTGCGGCTGGCAAGAGCCATGGAGGCCTTGGGGGCAGCTACAAGGTATAGGGCAGGGAGGGGTCCCAGGGGCTGTGGGGCTGGGGTTGCCCTTGGGCCTCGGGGTCAGCTTCTTTGCCAGGCAGAAAGGAACAGCGGCCCTTCCAGCCATCAGCGTCTGGGAAGACACCTCCCTCACCATGACTGTACTGCATCTCCTCTCTTCTGTGTCCTCATCTGCAGAAGGGAACTGGTTGCCCAAACGCAGCCTGACTCCATGGGGCAAAGAGGCCCCTGGGTCTCAGGAGACAGGGCGCTAACTCTCCTGCTTGACCTCAGTCCAGTTCCCCGGCTTCTCTGGGCCTCAACAGCCCCATCTGGAAAATGGGAGCAGTGCTCCCCATCTCAGCCCCCAGAATTGGTGCTAAGGAGAATTCCAAAAGTGAGAATTTGCCAGCTCTTCCCTCTCCAAGCTGTTCCTAGGGGCTTTAATCTGAGACAGGGTCTGAGGATGGGCTGACTAAGAGGATAACTGTGGGCAAGGGCATTCCTTCAGATGTGCTGGTGGCTTTGAAGAGAGTGGAAAAGAAGCAGAGGCCTGTCCAGCATGGGGCCTGATTGGTGGGAGCACAGGGCTGGTCTAGGGACCTCTCAAGGCCTTTGCAATGCCCCAGAGGCAGCTGCCCACCACGAAGGTGGGTGCCACTGCCGGCCCTTCCTATTCCCCTGGCACCTGTGGGCCATGCCCTGTCTGCACCAGGGCAGGGGAGAAAACCGCCAGCCCACTTCTTGAATACTGGTGCTTCTACCTAATGTGCTGTGCAGCCTGAGACAAGAGACTTACCCTTTCTGAACCTTCTATAAAATAACCAGAAGAGAGGTGTCCCCAGGGATCTTCTCTGAAGACAGTTTGTGCTTCGGGTGGATAAGAGAGGTGTAGCCTTCCTCTTCCTTCGCAGCCTTTTCCGCTCTGGACATCGGACTGGTGAAGAGTGGCCCAGAGATTGCTGACTGGTGTTTTCCGTTGTCAGGCACAGGGAAATTTCACATTCAGGGAAATATAGCTTTCTGGCCCCTCTTGAGAAGTTTAAAATGGGGCCCACATTTCCTCCTGGCCATAAGCGGCTTCATTTCCTTCCCTGGGTCATTTCACTCTCCCAGATAGGGACCTGCCAAATGCTAGTTGCAATCCCTCCTTTAATTGAGGTTCCTGGAGGCGTTCCCTTCGATGGCCACGAGGAGGCAGTGCAAGCCCTTGGCCCGTGCTGGCTCCGGAGGGGTCAAGGCAGAGCGGATGGAGCCCAGGGGATGGATGTTACCTCCCTGCCCTGCCCCAAGCGGGACTGTGCAGGCTGGGGTCTGGGCCTGGGACTGGGAGCTCAACCCCCCGTGGGGTGCTCAGGGTGCTGCCCTTTCAGGTCATTGTGTACGAAATGGAGAACTTCCAGGGCAAGCGGTGCGAGCTCTCGGCCGAGTGCCCCAATCTGACGGAGAGCCTGCTGGAGAAGGTGGGCTCCATCCAGGTGGAGTCTGGGCCGTGAGTACCTGGACACCCAGCCCCCTCCTCACAGCCCCAAACCTCCTGGGAGGCAGGAGGGCCGGGTTCCCCTTCTAGGGCTCAGGGGCCATAAGCGACTCCATTCCTATCTCCGGCCTCAGTTTTCCCGTCTCTCAAATGGGGATAACATGCACTTCAGACAGAGTTTTTGTGAAAACGAATGGAAAGATGCGCATAAATAACAACAATAACTTAATAATAAGGGGAAGGAGAAGGAGGGAGAGGAATTTGTCTTTGGAATACCTACTATGTGCCAGACACTGAAGGACATTCCCAAGCACTTACATGGAGGCTGCATATAAAATAGATTCTCCATACTATTTCCCGGGATGATTTTCTGGCTCAGTCTCAGCTTCCAGGATGTTCTAGGAACTCCTTTAATACTCGGGTCCGCGGTCAGGTTGGAGGGAGCGTTGAAGGTCAAAGGTCAGCAGCGTGGGGGTCCTTCCTCACTAGACAAGGGCCCTCCTGCAGCAGCAGCAGTGACCCAGGCCTGCTTCCTCCTGCAGGTGGCTGGCATTCGAGCGCAGAGCCTTCCGCGGGGAGCAGTTTGTGCTGGAGAAGGGAGATTACCCTCGTTGGGATGCCTGGTCCAACAGCCACCACAGTGATAGCCTCCTGTCCCTCCGCCCTCTGCTCATCGTAAGTACCTCCCACTTCCGGGACCTTCTAGAAGCTTGTCATCCAAGCTCCCTGCAGAAGCTCAGCAGAGGACGGGGCTGGTACCGGTCCGGATTGGGAAGGGCCCTCTTCATCTCCAATCTGAGAGATTGGAGATGAGAGGGATGAGAGGAAGCTGGCTATGGTCCTGGGGCTGGGGATCGGGACACCAGGATTCACATCTTGAATTCCCAGCATAGCATTGACACTTCTCTGTGTAACCCTGTTAAAAATCAGAAGCCTCATGGCCCAGCCTCGGATCAGTATTGTGCTCAAAGCAACACATTCAGAAAGCAGCTTCAGAAAGGAACTGATTCTTCACTTGCCTTTCCCAAACACCCAGGAGGGACTCGGTCCACAGTGACACTTTTAAATTGTCACTCTGCTTCCCCCACCTGTTTCCTCCACTCTCGGTGGCTGCTCCAGCCCTCTCTCCTTGTCACAGTAACCGATGCCTGCTTGGATGACAGCAGGAGGAAAGCTAAGAAGACCACATCAGAGCCTGGTTTATTGAACAGGGAATCCTCCTCTGTTATTGACTTTTATCGCCTTTTGGCCTCTCTGTGCCTTGGTTTCCCTATCTGCTAAATGGTGGGGTTTCACAAGAGCTGAAAGGTCCCCTCTTGGTGTCATGGATGCCTGGCTCTAAGATTCCTAAGGAGAGTGGCTCTGGAGGAACCGCCCTGTCCCCTGTGTGGGCCTAACCCCTGTCCCCTGTGCGGGCCTCTCGGGAATCCTGTTCCTCAGGCAATGGGCTTGGTGGTGGGCCTGGCTGTGTGGTCACTGAACTCTTCCCCACACCTCCCAACTCCTACTCCGAGAGTGGGAACAGCCCGCTCACTCCGTAATCCCACCCCCAGGATGGCCCAGATCACAAGCTGCACCTGTTTGAGAATCCAGCCTTCAGCGGCCGCAAGATGGAAATAGTAGATGATGACGTGCCCAGCCTCTGGGCTCATGGCTTCCAGGACCGCGTGGCGAGCATCCGGGCCATCAACGGGACGTAAGGGACCCATTCCCCACTCCTGCCCCTGCCCTGTCCTCTGGCTTCAAATAGAATCTCTTTTCACTGTGTTTCCTACACAGTGGCCACCCCCTGCTCTTCTAGGTCCTTTTCATAATCCTGGTCTTTCTTACTAGGGTAAGAGCTGAATAGCACATGGGAGAGTACATGGTACATCACCTCCCTCCTTCCAGGCTTAATACCTCTGTTAATGCAATCTTAAGATCACCTTCCCTTTGTCAGTGACTGCATCTCACCCTATGGGCTGGGGTTGAGCCTTGAAGGGTGCCACCTTTCCCTGACAATAATTTATTCAACAGCTTTTTACTAAATATTTTTATGTGTAGAGTAGAGGAGCAATGAGGATTACACAGCCTCTGCCCTTAAGAATTTTAGTCTGCCAGGGAGACAAGGAGACAGGTATCCACAAGTCACTGTGATCAGGATTGCGATGAGGGGGACACACTGGGGCTCTGGGAGTCCCCTCCAGGCACTCGATTCAGCCCGGGGGAATCAGCAAGGGCTTTCCTGGAGGAGGAGACATATAAATTGAGATGTAAAGAATATGAATGAAAAGGGAAACAGGGCCATGGATGAGACGAGGAAGAACATTCCAGGTGGAAGGAACAGCCTGTGTAAGGGCTCAGAGACACGCCACTTTAAGGAAAGTAGAGTAAGAGAGGTTGGAGTATGGGGTGTCGAGAAGGAACATTGAGGGATGAGGCTGGAGATGGTTCGTGCAGGACCTGTGAGCTGGGTAGTGAGTTTGAATTTATCTGAAGGGCACTGGGGAGCCAGGGAGAAATTTAGCCAGGCAGAGAGCATGTTTAGTTGCTGGCTTTAAAAGTCTTGGTGTGGCTGGAGGCAGGGAGCTGACCGTCCTCACTCTGACCTTGGTTCCCGGCAGGTGGGTTGGCTATGAGTTCCCTGGCTACCGTGGGCGCCAGTACGTGTTCGAGCGGGGCGAGTACCGCCACTGGAACGAGTGGGATGCAAACCAGCCGCAGCTGCAGTCCGTTCGCCGCATCCGCGACCAGAAGTGGCACAAGCGGGGCTGTTTCCTCAGCAGCTGAAGGGCACCCAGGCCCCAGTGGCCCAGGCCCACCCTGAGGGGCAGCAGAGGCAAGAAGAGGAGGCTCCAGGGCCAGGGTGATGGTCTGCCTGTCCCCCCTTCCCCGGAATCTGCTCAATAAAGCCTGGGGCCGGTCCCCCACCTGCTATGTTCCTCTGCGTCCCTTCTTGAGGGGGCTGGGGCTTTGGGTTCTGAGAACCCCCACGGGGGGCTGAGGGCTGGGCTCCTACCCGAGGCTCTGGTTGTTTTTGGCAGAATCACATGAGCGACTTGCATTGATTTTGTGTTTGTTTTCCTGTGTTTCCATCTTTCAGTCTGTCCATCCATCCATCCATCTGTCTATACATCCTTCCACCCACCCATCTTTCTATCCATCCTTCCATGCATTCTTCAATCAGTTCTTTCCATCCATTCTCCTATTGATCCATCCGTTCTGTCTCTCTCCCATCCATCCATCCATCCATCCATCAGTCCATCTGTCCATCTATCCAGCCAGCCAGCCATCCTCCCATTGATCCGTCCATTCTCTCTCTCTCCCAACCATCTGTCCACCCATCCATCAATCCATTCTCTCATTGATCTACCCATTCTATCTCTCGCCCACTCATCCATCTGTCCATCCATCCATCCACCCATCAGTCCATCTGTCCATCCATCTGTCCTTCCATCCATCCATCCTCCCATTGATCCATCCATTCTATCTCTCGCCCACCCATCCATCTGTCCACCCATTCATCCATCTATCCTTCATGTCCCCCTCCAACTCTCTGTCACTGTCTGTTTTCATGACTTGATTCAGCAAATGCCAGGCCCTGTCTGAAGCCTGAGGACATAGCAGGGAACAGACAAACAAGTAGATTCTGAATCACGCTACAGAAGGCAGTGCAATATTATGATGGCAGCTGATGGGGTGGGGGGTGTGGGTTGGTCAGGGAACTCTGCTCTGAGGTGGTGACATTTGAGTTGAGACCTGAATGAACCATAAGAACATTCCAGGTAGAGGAGTAGTGGGTGTGAAGGTCCCAACCAGGAGTGTGGCTGTGTGATGGAGACTTGGTGAGGACCACAGTCAGTCCAGAAAGGAGTAAGCAGTTGAATGGGGGAGTGGTCAGAGAGGGAGTGAGGTCAGAATAGTTAGGGCTCCACAGACTCCCACCCCCTACAGGGTGGTGGGAGCCATGGAGAGTCTGAAGGAGGCCAGATATGACTTAACAGGATTCTTCTGACTGTAGAGCAGAGTGTAGACCATGGGGCCACAGGGGATGCAGGGGGATAAGCCGGGAGGCCACCAGCTGAGCCCTGATGGTATGATCTCTCGAACGTCTCTTTTCCATGTATTGGTAGCTCTGTCCACCTCCCAGAGGGCTTCTGCAGCCTCAGCTGGAAGACTGAGCCCCCATCCCACCTCCCCCCGATGACTGTGACTTCTCCGATCCTCCGTGCCTTCATCTGGCCGAAGGGGGATGCCATGGCAGGGCCAGCCATAAATGGGGGTCTCCTCTGGCCCCCGTGGGATGAGGAGGGAGTGTCCTCTCAGAAAGTCAGGTGACAGCTGACTTCCTGCAGTCCCAGGGACCTGACCTCAGCCTTCCCATCTCCATGAGCCTGTCCTGTGTGCTTCCCTGATTTGGTTCCCGTGTTGCGCCCAGAGCTGGTCCCAGCCACCTGCAGTGTCCCCACCACTGATGCAGCTGGTGTGCGGGTGGTCTGAGGGAGCCTCAGGAAGGCGCCGAAAAGAATACAGCAATTGCGGTTACTTAGCCTACATATTTAAAAATATATATGCACAGCTGAGCCATCATCTTGAATTATTTTTACTTTGGGGTGTAGGGGAGAGCTGGGTGGGGCGTCAGGCTTGGGGTGGAAGGTGAGGGACACTCAGCAACAAGGTGGACCAAGGGCAGGGTTGACTCCTCCCCCAGAAAGGATGGCAGTACCCCACTCCTCCCTCTGCCTCCTCCCTCTGTCCCTGAGTCTCACCCCCTCTCACAGACAGAGATCTTGTTTTGCTTTGTAAATCAGTCCTTACTTAATGCTACACCCAGCGCTAGGCTTGTTGGAACTTGATCTGGGTCACTGAACCCTAAGATGACCTCGAAAGGCAGGCACTGTCGTTCATCCAATTTCACAGATGAGGAGACCGAGGCTCAGGTAGGCGGCATCACCTTCCTACAAGAAGGGTTAGAGCTGACGTTTGCACTCTATGTACAGACGCTAGAACATTGGTTCCTGAGCCTAGCTCCCTGCGACATGTGACTCAGGGGCAGGGACACATGGCAGAGAAAAAAATCAATAGCAGCAACAATAATAATAGAAGCCACCAACTATCCCCACCGACTCCCACCCAGCAGAGTACACTGAAGGGTGCTTTACGGTGTCATCTCTAACCTGCTGACAGGCGACCGACACTGATCCCCGTGGGCAGAGAGAGCAATGGGGGCCCAGAGCCCTGAAGCAAATTGCCCCGAGTACCAGAGCTCTACAGAGTGGTGGGAATAGCACTCAAGTTCACGTCTGCCTCCAAAGCTCATCCCGCCCATCCCCCACTCCAGCCCCGGCCTGCCAGCTTGTCCACTCTGTGGTTGGCCCTGGGGTTTGCAGGTGGACTGATTCTAGAGGTGGGGTGTCACCAGACCCAGATCCAGGGTCACACCCAAAGCCTCCGACCTGTACTAACCGGCTGGCTCAGGGAGAGCTTGCTCTCTCCAAGGCATTTTCCCATTCAATCCTCCTAATGGCCTGGGAAGCTTAGAGAGGGAGAGCTGACTGCTGGGGTCACACAGCCTAAGAGGGCAGAGCTGAGATTTGACCCCAGGCCCATATAACTCCAAGAGGCCATGCTTAGCTCCTCTAGATGCAAATTCTAGCTTCTGCAGGGACAGAGTCTGAAAGGGATAATAAAGTAGGAGTATCTCCTGGTGATAAGGGGGTTGCGGGTGAGGGTTAGGAAATCACATACCTGTTTAATCGAGAGGCAGTGTAGTCTACCGGTTAGAGGAAGCATGGTCAAGGGGTAAGGAGCAGAGTGACTGAATGGGGTTCTTGATTCTTACCACTTGGTGTCCTTTCCAGGCTCTACCACTTGCTGTGTGCCTTTGGGCAAGTTGCCTAGCCTCTCTGTACCTTGATGCTCTCATCCGTAACTCGGGACTAATAACACTCCCTATCTCATAGGTTGTTGTGACTATTTTTTTTTGAAGATGTTATTTATTTATTGGATAGAGAGAGACATAACAAGAGGGGGAACAGAAGCAGGGAGAGTGGGAGAGGGAGAAGTAGGCTCCCCACTGAGCAGGGAGCCCGATACAGGGCTCCATCCCAGGACCCTGGGACCATGACCTGAGCTGAAGGCAGACACTTAATGACTGAGCCACCCAGACGCCCCAATTGTTGGTATTAACACGAATATAATTTGCAGGAAAGGCAGAGAACAATGGGTAAAACAGAGGAATGGCCTGGTAAGGGGATAATCTTCTACCTCATCATCGAAAATGGTGACTCTGGAGATGGACTCCATAGTTGTGTGGAGCAGGGACTTCCCAATTACTTGGCAACGGGGGTTTGTCCTAAGGACTCCAGTGCAAACAAGGACATAAGGTAACTAGGCTGCATGGTGAGAGTCCAAGCGGCACCAAGGCTTCACTGGGAAAAGGGGGTCTGGGGGTGAGCCAGGCTCATGGAGGCAGGACTGGAGCCCAAGGGTTCTTGGGAGCCGGGCAACAGGCTCTGTGGGCATTCTCCTGGGACCCCTGCCTTGACGAGCCTCAGCGAATGCATCTCCCACTCCTCAGGTGAGAACTTGCCCAAGCATTCTTCCCCATTTTGTGAAATCATGGGGCCCGTGATGGTGTTGGCTGTGGAGTTGGCATCAGTGATAAATCACCACTGGGCCAGTCCACACGTGCGGCTGTGTTATGTTCAGTACAGTTGTTTCGAGGCATGTGAGCATGTCAAAAGCATATTCCATTCAATATCACTTTCCTATCCAAACCTGTCTATGGTAAGTAGCACAAACACCTCCAACTCCTTTGTTATTTCATCTGGTATAATCACTGTGCTCAAACCTTCCATATTGAAATATGTATTATTACACCTTTCATTTTATTATTCCTTTATATTATAGACAGGGCACTTTAGGATGAATTTAAGTTGAAAGCAAGAACATATGGGGATTATAGGATCTATTTTGTTCCAGGAAAGCAGAACGTCGCAAAATGAACGTCATGAGAGGGGAGTGTTGGTTCTGATAGAGTTGAGAACTTTTCCACTTGAGGATCTCAAAGGTTTTTAGCTCTGGTTCCTGCATCTAAGGAGTAAACTGTGTTTGGGGACAGTAAGGCCTATCCTCTTTGTAGCAACATGAGGCAGAGAGGAGGTCCAAATCTTCTCTCCCCATGTATCAGTCAGACTATGCTGGGTAACGAAGAGCCCCCAAGACTTGGTGGTTTAGCAGTGATGGTTTATTTCTCATCCTGGGTCACATCTCTAATGCTGGTCTTCTTCACCCAGTCATTCATAGACCCTATGAATTGTTACAAGAGGTTGTAACAATGCATCTCAGGGCAAGGGAAGGCAAAGTGCTGGAAAGTCTGTGATAAAATCACCAGACATCTGAGATATCTCAGAATCTGTTGGCCAGAATGGATCACACAATCTCATGTCATTTCAAGGAGACCTAGGGTAACCTGCTCACGGATACACCTAATTGGCTACTTTCCCTGCCCTGCTGATTGCTCCTGGGATCAATTCTCCAATAAACTACCTGCCTGTAAACTCTTGTCTTAGCGTCTGCTTCCAGTAATACCCAGACTAAGACACCTTCGCTCATCTCTGTATTTCTTATTCATTGATTAATTTGAACAGTCAGCAAATACCTTCTGAGCACTTACGTTGTGCTGGGCCCAGGCAGGTGCCATGGGTACGGACACAGCTGAGCTTGGACCAAGCTCATGGCCTAGAATGGCAGACAGCTCGGGACACACCGAAAGTCAGGTGCTTTGTGGTTTGCCCCACTAGAGCCTTTGGTGGGAACATAGCCCTCCTTGATTTCAGATTTCTGGCCCCTGGACCTGTGTGACAATACATTTCTGGGGGATGGGCTTGTTCAGACATTTTCATTGTGCTAAAATATACTACATAACATCGAATTTGCCATTTTAACCATTTTACGTGTGCAGTTTGGTGCCATGAAAATACCTTCATGCTGTCATGAGACCAGCACCGCCATCCGTCTCCAGAACTTTCTCATCGTCTCACACTGAGACTCTGGGTCGGTTAAACACTAACACCACCCCTCCCACCCCCGTCCTCCCTCCCCCAGGCCCTTGCACCTGCCAGTCTGCTTCCTGTCTCTATAAATTTAGCTACCCCAGGAATCTCATGTAAGCGGCATCGTGCAGGGTTTGGACTTTGCGGCTGGTATATTTCCCTTAGCATCATGTCTCCAAGGTTCATCCATGTCCTAACATAGGTCGAATTCCCTTCTTTTTTAAAGGCTGAATTGTATTCCCTTTTATGGATAACCTCTGCTGATGCATTCACCTGTCAACAAACGTCTGGGTTGTTTCTGCCTTTTGGCTACTGACAGTAGCCTTTTGGCTACTGCCTTTTGGCTACCGTGAACATGGGCATTCTAGTATCTGTTTGAGGCGCTGTTTTTGATTCTTTGGGGTTGAGTATCCATAAGAAGAATCACAGAGTGATAGGGGAATTTTACTGATAATTTTTGGAGGAACCACCATCCTGTTTCCATAGAGGCTGCACTATTTGGCGCCCCCAAGTTTCTGTTGTTTTAAGCCCCTCGGTCTCAGTCCCTTGCTATGGCGGCCCCAGAAAATGAATAAACCCCCTCCCCGCCCTCATGCATCTGCCCTCCGTGGGTTCCACGGTGAGCCTGGCAGGCAGTAGCCCTCTCCCCGGGGAGGCTTACCTTCTAATAGGAAAGATGGTGAATAAAGGAACAGCATCATGTCAGGCGGTGAGGAGTGTTACAGACAGAAGCAGCATGGTTGTGTGTCTTTCTGCCTCTCTGCCTGTCTGTCTGTCTGTCAGGGGCACGGAAGGTGGGGGAGAACAAGTCTCACTGGAATCTGGACTCCAGAGTGCCAGGGCTATTCCCTATCTCCTGCCTAATCTTGGATCTGGTCAAGACGCAGGCTGGCTTTGAGAGAGACACACACAGTGGAGGAAACGTGCATCAAGGCCAAGGGCCGATGGGGCAGTGGGTGCTTGTAGGACCCCCAAAGCTCCTGAGGTTTGGAGAAACTTCTTGGGGGTGCTCTTGGGACCCACTTAAGAACAGCCGGTGCTAGGACGGCCTGGGGTCTTCAGCGGGAAACTTACCCTCCTTGTCTGTAACATCAGGCCGCTCTCCTCCTTGACTCCCTAGCCTGGGCCCTGCCGAGCTTTCAGCTTCATTAACCTGCATTCAGATCTTCAAATAACACACTAGTCTCCGCACATGGTCCCTTTCTGTTTGGAACTCCTTCCAGCCTGGCTTCCTACATTAATTTGTCTCCAGTCCCGAGGACTCTGTATCTTCCTGGGAGCTCTCCTGGACCGTCTAGACTGGGCTGGAGTCCCTCCCCGACATTACCCCCGGAACAGAGCTTGGCACCAAGTAAATGTCCGATGAACATTTGTTGAATGAATGGATGGGGGGGTGGGTGGGTAGATGCCGGTCCTTGGCAAGCCACTCTTCTTTCCTTGTTTTTTTCCCCTCACCCAGGACAACTGAGATTTGCCTCTGTCTGCCTTCCCCCAGGGCTCTACTGATCACATCAGTGAACCCAGCATGCCCTCGGTCCTGGCAGCTGGACGGCTGATGCATGCAAAGTGGGCATCCCTGGCCCAGCCGCCTGACCACCCTGGCGTGGCCGAATCCAAAAGCTAATGACATTATTGTGCAGAGACACAATGTCTGTGGGCATTTGCTGACCCGGGCTTTGGTGTAGGCTTAATCCAGCATTCTCGTCCTGCTTTCTCTGGGGATGCAGCAATCACCCGTCTTGGCACCAGCACTCCTGGGGAAGGTATAAATGCCACCTCCTGCCGGCCAGGCTCCACGGGCACTCTCGGGGGCTGGTGTCACTGGTAAGAATGCTTCGCTTGCTTGCCTTGCCTTTTTCTCTCATCCTTATTCCTGATGGAGAGCGTGGGAGGCCTGGGTTCAAATCCAGGAGCTACCCATTTCAGATATGGAGACCTTGGGCAAAGACTTCCATGCTCGAAGCCTCAGTTTTCATTTCTGTTAAATGGGGAGATGGGTCATAAAACCTCTTTCGTTGTGGGCCTTTGAGGTAACAGTGGGTAGTGTGGCACATAGCTTGGACATAGGCAATACTCTCTATTAATAAGAACCGGTCCACCAGCATCTTTGTTTCGGTAGTGACTAGGGAGGAGACTCCAAGGGTTTGTGCGTGGAAAGAATCAAACCAGTGAAGGTTCAGCATCATTTCTAGGCTAGTGAGCCAGCCCTCTTCATTCCCCCATTCCCAGGTGCCTGCTCCACGTCTAGCGTTGGGACTATTAGTGGCTAGGAAGCCGCCAGGGCTCTCTGGGTGCTCCTAGCAACAGGGGATTTCAAGGCTGCTGAAGGTTGGTGGAAATAACCCAGCTAATGCCATCACAGCGGGTACTTACCAAGCGCCCCTGCCAAATGCGCCTCCTCTTCCTGAATCATGGCATCCAATTGTCACAACCTGCTCATCGACACTGTTGGGCGCCATGACTGTCCCCACTTGACAGAGTGGGAAACTGAGGCACAGAGAGGACGACACACCGGGGACCTCAATGCCAGTGGACAGTGGAACCAGCACCCCCACACTGAACCAACTGAACTTAATCTTAAGCGTGAGAAGGCTGATGACCAGGGCCGCACGGCTGGGCCTCTGACCTTGTGACAGGCTCTCAGGGCTGGTTACTTAGCAGAGAAGAGCAGGTTTGGCTCCCAAGCTGCTTATCCGAATTTCTTCTTTCTGAGGGATGGCCCAGTCCAGCCTCTGGTGTGGAAAGGGCTTCTGGCAGCTGGGCATTCTCTCTGGAGCAGGAGCTCTGGTCTCCAGTCCTCAGTGGGGACACACAGGCTTGGGTTCACTGCCCCTCCTGTGGGAAAGAACACAGTGCCGGCATTCCAGACTTTTCTGACGTTCTCTCCTGCCTACCTTGCGGCTGCCTGCCACGGTGCCTGACGGTCCGGCATCACACTCACTTCTTTGCTTCCTCTAGTTTGCCTTCCATCCCAGATGTGTGCACTCATGGGGGGAAGAAGATGGACGGCAAAGAGGAGCTTTCGGTGTTCTGGGCAAGGGGCGGGGAGGCAATCTGGAGGAGGAAGGTGGGGTGAGAGGCAGGGAGATAGGGGGCTCTGTGAGATACAAAGCGGGAGCCAGAGTGTGGCCAAGCATGGCCAGTGTGTGGGTGCTGTGGCCTGCGTTTTTCTTCCGGTCAGGAAATTTGTGCCTTCTGCTTTGCTTTCTGGAGCCAATTGACCGGGACCCATTAGGGAACCAGCTGAAGCTCTAGTTTACCACCACTTCTTTAGCGGACCTCATTTTCCCCTCTGGAACTGGCCTGGACACAAAGAAATGAAGCTAAGGATGGAATTTCAGACTGCTTCTCTCGGACCCCGCTGCTCTGGGACCACCGGAGACCAGGGTGATCAACCAGGCTCTAGGGCTGGAGCAGAGCGGCCCAGGGGCCCCCACGTGAGAAAGCCGGGGGCCCAGAGAGGTCCTCACACCGCTTCCCCCATCTCTTCCAGGTCATTCCTCCACAGGACCACCCACGATGGCCTCAGACCACCAGACCCAAGCGGGCAAACAACAGCCCCTCAACCCCAAGGTCGGTACCATGGTGGGAGAGGGCAGGGCGGGCAAGCAGAATGCCTCTTCCAGCCTCAGTTTTCCTTCTGGAAAGCCAAGTTGGCATCTTTCTTCCTGAAGCTCCCCTCTCTGGGCTTCAGTCTCCCCAACTTGCGTCCAGGGTAGGACACTGATTCTGCAGGCCCCTGCCCAGCCCACAACTGGCACACCAAGATTCCTGACACTGGTCTCCAGCGTTGGTGACTTCAGTGTCCCTGCCTTACCCTGTACCCCAATGCCCACGGAGGTTCCCCAGAGCTGGGGCAGACTCACAGTCCAGTGTGAGAGGGGGCTTGCGGACAGGAGCCATCTGGGATTCCTGACCTGCTGTGTGTCCTGGGACAGTCACTCGAACTCTCTGAGCCTCAGTTCCCTTCTTTGTAAGACGGGGAGAACTGGATTCACAGCGCGTGGTGTATGAGACAAAGGAAACCAGATCACCCTGGAGTGTGGTGTGTCCACGTAACAACTGGCTATCATTTTGCTTCCTTGTCGGCCCTGCCCTCCTACGACCCCAGGGGCAGGGGAAGGGTGGTAGATCCTAGCCCAATGGTCGGGGCTCATCATACCCAATCTGTACCCAAGCTTCTACCAGCAACCATCCACCTGGCCACCTCTGCCTGGCTCCGTCCTGTGGCCCTCTGCTTCAGGGCCCTGGCTTGGGCACTGTCCTTCCACAGCCCGGGAAAGCTTGAGCAGATGCAGTCCCTCCACCCACTAACCCCATTCTTACTGTCAGGAGGAAAGACACACAGCAAACAAACAAATCTAGGACTTCAAGGAGTGGGAAGTGTTTCAGGAAACATGAAACAGGGAAAAGGGTGCAGAGTTGGGATGAATGAAGAACGTGGTGTTAGCAGAGGTGATCAGGGAGGCCTCTCTGAGGGAGGTGGCATGAGAGCAGAGATCCAGGTCAATAGCCCTGTACGCCAGGTGAGGGTAGGGGAGAACATTCCAGATGGAGGGTGCGGCGAGTGCAAAGGCCCAGAGGTGGGCGTGAGCCATGTGAGTCTGAGAACCAGTACAAAGGCCGCTGTGTCATGTTCAGACCCCCTCTGTCCCCTAGACACAGAAAGCCAGCCACATATGCGATTTAACATGTCCTAGCCGCCGTGATAAACAAGGACAAAGAAATGGAAATTAATTCTCGTATTCTCATTCATTAAACCCACTAGAGCCTCATGGAGAATCAATAGAATCCTTATGAGAAAGTGATTTTCGATTATTTCCTTCCTATTCTAAATCTGCAAGATCTGATGTGTCTCTTCCGTGAGAGTACATCCTCGTTTGGACTGGTCGAGCACATTTCACAGACATGAGAAGATTAGATATTGTGTAAAATGTGAGTCCCCGTGTGGTAAGCCCCACAAACAATAGCAGTAATAATAACACTGAGCTTCTGGGCTCCCTGAGGCCTTGTGGATACAAGGAGAAGCTGAGCTTCCTTGTCCTCCTCCCCGCTGCAAGCCCTCGTATCCAGGCCAGGGTCGTCACCAACCAGCCCCTAGCATCCCAGTTCTTGAGTCTCCCAGAACCCTGCAAAAGAGGCGTGATTCCCCCAAACTACAGATGGGCCCCTGAGGCTCGAACCAACCAAGTTGCTTCCCAAGGTTGTGTCGGATGCAATAAGGTGACAACAGAGCCCAGGTCCCCTGACCCTCCTGCAGTCAAGTCAGTGACCTCAAAGGCTGGACTGAGCCCATGGAATTTGTCTCAGAGCCCCACGGGGCCTCCTGGTCCTGGCTTTATCTCGTTAATCCCCAGCCTGGGAGAGAGGGATGTGTTTACCCAGCCAGTGCTGACCGTGTAGATTGTGCAGCCATTCCCTCTGGGAGCCCTCTGCCCTGAGCTCTGCTCTTCCCCCAGGGGCAGCTCCCTGGGGAAGTGCGGCCACAGAGCCCCCGCTCCCAAATGGGCTCTGCAATCATGGAAGGTGGGGGCTGGCCTCCAAGTTAACATTCTTGGGGGCCCCTTCCACCTCCTTGATGGGGATCCCACTGTCCCTTTCTCTGGGCTGCTGAGAGTGCCAGGTGAGGCAAAGGGAGGGAAGCCCCTTTAAGAAGCATTCTGGGGGCTGGTCAGAAGGGGCCCTGCAGAGCCAGGGGTGAGATAGATGTGTAGGGTGGTGGACTGGCTCTAGCAGAAGCAAGAGAAGTCCTACCTCACCAGCGAGTTCGTGAGAAATTCAGCCTCTGGGGCTGCACCCTGGGATGGGCTGTCTCAGAAACCACATTTCCTCAAGACCCCAGAGGCTTTGTGTGCACGTTAGTTTGCAAAGGGCTGCCCCAATGGAAATGGCATCAGATAAATTTGGACTCCAACTTCAACTCTGCCACATAGGCCCGAGGGCTCTGTAAGATATCCCTTAATTCCCAGGAGTCTGCCTCCCACACACAGAGCAAACACTGTGTGCGAACTGTGACTCTTTGAATCCTTCCAGCAACCCCATCAGGTAGGTTCTGTCATTTCCCATTTCACAGATGGAGCAACTGAGGTTCAGTGAGGCAAAGTCCTGGCTCAAGGTCTCACAGCTGGGGACTGGCTGAGCCGGGGCTGTCTGACTCCCTTTTGGGTCTGTGACTCCTGAGAGAGGAGCCAGGCAGCATCCCCAGAGGCTCTTGGAGCCCCCTCCCCATCCCCAATGCCCTGCTTCCCTCCTCCCCATGGTGACAGGTCTGACACTCTCCTCCTGCTACAGATCATCATCTTTGAGCAGGAGAATTTCCAGGGCCACTCGCATGAGCTCAGCGGGCCCTGCCCCAACCTGAAGGAGACTGGCGTGGAGAAGGCAGGCTCTGTCCTGGTGCAGGCTGGACCGTATGTACCAGGGGTTGGGAGGGTGCGCGGGCAGGGAGGGCTCACCTCATTGGGGGCCACCAGGGTGAGGCAACTGGGCTGTGGAGCTGGGGAAATCTGCCTTTATTGTGCCCCCTGGACTGTGCAATTTGGTGGCTGGCAGCCTCTGGAGATGACTTGTGCTTTGGAGTCAGGTAGAGCTGGGTTCAAATCTAAACTCCACCAATTTCATGATGTGTGACACTGGACCAGCTACTTCCTTCTCTGAGTCTCGGCTTCCAAAGGTGGGAAAAGCATGACCCCAAGGCCAGCCACTTCCTCGAGGCAGGGAGATGGACAAAGTGACTCTCATGGAGGTTTCTAGAGTTGCCAATCTCTGGCTCTGGGAGTGTCGTCCCTCTCCTGTGAGGTTTAAAGTCGGATGTCCCAGCTCTGTATTCACTGTCCCCTTCCCTGATCCCAGCCTTATTGGATCTCAGCAGATTCACTGGCACATTTGGGGGCTAGCAGCCTTGGGTCCCTGACCCTGGAGAGAAGGCAAGGTGGCTGGTAAGATGTGACTCTGCCCTAATTGTATCACATAGCTCAGTGCAGCCCACAGGGGTCCATCTTTTTAGTTCCCTGACCACTCCGTCTTTGCAAGAGCCTCAGGAATTGGGGGTGGCCCCTGTGAGCCCCTCCCAAGAGGTCAGGGATCCTGTGAAGGTTGGGGGTCCTGGGTGACCCATCCCACAGCTCAAGGTTCTCAGGGAATTTTGCAGAGTGCAATGATTTCCCTTAAGTCAGTCTGCGGGTTTGCAGAACACAGCCAAAGGAAGGGCCTGCTCAGGCCTCCATTATTCAACATACTCAGAGCATCTGGTATGAGAACGTCTGGTAGGAGAACGTCTTCCCAGACAAGTGAAGTTTTGACCATTTAAACACTGTATCTGATTCTCAGTTGCCTTTTTATGTTAACATTTGGATGGAAGGATTTCTCAAATGGAATTGACACCTCTCTACTTTTTTTTTTTTAGAAATAGAATTTTTTATATTTTTAGTAAGGATTATTGATGGTTCAGAATTGAGTTCTGGATGACTGAGGTGATTCTGCTCTTGGCTTGGCAGCGTCTGGATTTTGACGGGGGAGCGGGGCAGGTGCTAGCCCCAGGGGGCTCGAGTCACTCAAGGAAGCTGGAGCTGGCCTGACCTGCCTTCCTTCTGTCTCACTGCAGCTGGGTGGGCTACGAACAAGCCAACTGCAAGGGTGAGCAGTTTGTGTTCGAGAAGGGCGAGTATCCCCGCTGGGACTCATGGACCAGCAGCCGGAGGACGGACTCCCTCAGCTCCCTAAGGCCCATCAAAGTGGTGAGGCGCCTCTTCTCGTTGCCTCCTCTCTTTGCCACCTTGGAGCCAGGGCTCTACGGACCAGGATGGAGACTTCACCTCCAGCACTGGGAGCTTTCTGATGGGTGGGGCGCACTTCCTGTGTCACCTAGCATAAGTCGTTCATTTCCCTGGGCCTCAGTTTCCCCATCTGCAAAATGGAGATACTCAGATCTTCTGCCTGAGGTTAGAACCCATCACAGAGCAATTGCTTAATAAACAGTAGCCATCCCAAATGTGAAAAGATATTCTGGGATTGGGTGTGGAGGAAAAGGTAGGTTAGTTCGTGTTCATAACTCATGTTGGTGGGACCTTCTGGTGCTTCTCTGATCCTGATTCTTACTAGAATGTGAACTCTTAGGGAGGGCCAAGGGCCCGGCAGTGCTCAGGTCCACTCCCAAGCCTCCTGGAGGCAGGCTAACTCTCCCCAGAGCTTGAGGGAAGATTGGAGAACTTTGGACCTAGTATCCCATGGACCTGGTTTCCTATGTTGACTCTGGCGCTCCCAGCTGTGTGACCGTGGGCAAGCGGCTTTACCTCTCTAAGTCTTGGTTTTCTTAACGGCTGGATAGCATGAGAGTCTTTCAAGGATTAAAGGGGATGACTAAGAAAACTGTTACAGGAACTGGAGGATGGGAAAAGGTGTGGCAAGGAAGGAAAGCCAAAATACCCGAACTGCCTGCTTCGGGCCCCACCAGCCTGTGTCTGTGTGTAGATCATGGCTGCCATTTTTTTTTTTTTTTTTTTTTTAAGAGAGCTGAGGGAAAAAGACCTATCAGAATTGAATGTGCCTTAAAGTATAGACTCTTGAGTGCAACATGAAGACAGCCCAGTGGGACCCCAACAAATGGCTGGTGTTTAACTGCTGTTGGTATAGACACTTAGGTAGTAGGGGTATGGGACAAGAAGTCTATAGCGGGATTGTGCTGATCCCCATGCTGTGGCATCCAGACAGGTGGGAAGGCTCACCCTGGACTCATCTCCTGCACTCACTTTCTCTGATCTCTATCCATAGGACAGCCAAGAGCACAAGATCATCCTCTATGAGAACCCCAACTTCACAGGAAAGAAGATGGAAATTATAGATGATGATGTGCCCAGTTTCCATGCCCATGGATACCAGGAAAAGGTGTCATCAGTGCGGGTGCAGAGTGGCACGTGAGTGGAGACCCAGCCCCTGCTACCCCTGCCATAGGAGCCCAGACTGCTGAGATCCTGAGTCCCACTCTGCCCTGTACCCTGCTGATCTTGTATACCAGCGACCTCAGTCTTCCCTCTGGAAAATGGGCATGGAAATCATGAGCTTGTATGTGGCTTTTGGCCCCAATGGTCCCATCTAGATCTTCCCTTTGGGCAATACCCTACTTCTGGAGGAGAGAAAGCATGGTCTTAACCTCAGTTCCCAAGAGCAAGACAGTGAACATTAGTGGGGCGCAGATGAGTCAGAGGGGGGACCGGAAGGGAAAGGATGAGTTGAGTGATCTTAACACTGCTGTGAGAGGCAGGAAGTCCAGCCCACGCTGCTTCTTTACTGCATGGGTCCCTGAGTTTAGAAACAGGAGGTGTCATTTCCCATTGAATTAAAGTTCCTTGATACATAAACTCTGGCCATCACCTATGGGGAATTTCTCCTTGTGCCAAACTTCGATTCTCTGCAGGTCCACAGATGGGCTATGGGTAGTGGCTTGCTGCAGCCTGTTCATACCAGCTCACGAAAGCACATTCCTCAATTTTCAGAATTTTTGTGAGCTGGTTGTTGAAACTTTGGTAGGTCAAAATCAGCCATAGTGGGAGTATTTATACCACTGAAATTGGAACATCTTTAAAAACCAAGACTCTTTTGCCCTCCAGAGAGCTGGTTGGCCAATATATATTGGCTTTCTGGGGTTCATCAGATTCCTAAAATTGTGTGCCAAGTTCTGTGTTCATGGTCCTCTTCATTTATTTCTTCATTCATTGTCCAATTGGTTGAGCCCCATCATGTGACAGGCATCACATTTGGTGCTCAGTGTGTCAAGGTAGATCAAAGAGGGCTGCCTTCTGCTTTGTAGAGATAACAGCCTAGCTGGGGTCAAACGTTAATAATTTAAGAATCTGCCACAAATCTGGACTTCCTCCCTGAAGCAGAGACTCTTGAACTTAGATCCCAAGAAAGAGTAGGAAGTGCAGGTGTAAAGAGAGGAAAGAAGGTCATTCCAGAGAGAAAACAACATGGGCAAAGGTCCTGTGGTCAGGGGAGCCTGATGAGTCTGAGGGACTCTACGAACTCTAGACTGGCTAGTGCACAGAGATATAGGACACAAGACCAAGATATAGAGCTGCAGGTGCACACAGGGGTTGGCCAGGCAGGTCCTTGTTGGCCAAGACTTTGTATCATTTTGAGGGGAAGAAATTGTAACTCTCATTAGGTGCTCCAAAGAGTGAAGGACCACCCTTAGATTGTGATGGCTTCAAATGACAAAGGGATTACCGAGGGCTCCTGGGACTTAGCTTCCTCTCCTTTGGCCTTGCAGCCAGGCATGGGGATGGGATGAGGGTGGACAGAGGCAGTTGGGAGACCTGTCTTATTCTAGGCTTCAGTGGGCTTGAGATCTCCCCTTCCTCTGATCCCAGCATCAGGCTTTCAGTCGAAAGTTGCTTCAAGAGGTAGTGAGCTCCCCATCAAGAGAAGGAAGAAAGCAGGGGCAGGATGCTGGAAGGGTGGTGTTCCTGCTCAACAATCAGGAAGTGAGAAATGACTGGGAGCTCCCCTCTTCCCAGCGGCTTAAAGATGCTCTCTATCCCTCTCTCCCTCTTCTTCTGCTTCTCCTCTGTCCTCCACGTCCCCTCCTCCTCTCTGGCCTACAGGTGGGTTGGCTACCAGTACCCTGGCTATCGCGGGCTCCAGTACCTGCTGGAGAAGGGAGACTACAAGGACAGCGGTGACTTTGGGGCTCCCCACCCCCAGGTGCAGTCCGTGCGCCGCATTCGCGACATGCAGTGGCACCAACGGGGCGCCTTCCACCCCTCCAACTAGTGCCTGCCTTTCCCTCCTTCCCAGGGGCTTGGTCTGCTGCCCAGGATCCCTCCCAGACCTCCTGGCGAGTGAATAAAGTGTGACTTGCAATTTGTGTTGCATTGCCTTTTATCTCCAATGGGAACCGGATCGGGTATTACGTGCGTGCATATGTGTGTGTGTATGTGTGTGTGTGTGTGTGTGAGAGAGAGACAGAGACAGAGACAGAGACAGAGACGGAAACAGACCGAGAGAACCAGAGAGTGTCTGGGCTGGGGCAGGACAGCAGAGTCCTTACTGAGGCTCTTGGCTGTGTGACCTTAGGCATACTGTCCAACCTCTCTGAGCTTCTGTTTCTTTGTCTGCTTTACAACCGTCTATGCCCTGTGAGGGGCTGGCTGGGCTGACTTCCTAGCTCCCTTTTCCATGGTTGCTGAGAACCACCACTTGCGGGGGCACGTGACGGATGCTTCAGCCCTTAAAAATATACCTGCTGCCTGCCATTCCCACATTAGGGTGTAATCCCCTTGAACGCCAGTTTTCTTAGATCTGCCAGAGGAGCCAACAGCCCTGCAATCCCAACCCATCCCTAGTCACACTTCTCTGCCTTTGTGTTCCGTGCTCCCTCTTTCATTACTTGGTGGGCTTGATCACTTAGCATCGCGGTAGGCCTGGGTTCCAATGGCTGTTCCGGAGTCCTGGCCAAAGATCTGGCCTCAGACAAGTCATTTTGCTTCTCAGGGCCCCCATCTTTGTACTTGGGGAAAAAAACAGTTCCTCCTTTATCTGGTTTCAATGGAGATGAAATAAGATAATTCAGACATTCTCCAGAAAACTGGTCATCATTTGCTCGTTATCTGTAGTGCAAATATCTACTCCCAGAGGGCAACTTCTTTTCACTTTAGATTCAGTATCTTTGGATGTAGTGGTTTTCACTTTTGATGTCGTCTAACATCACATGTAAATTCTCAGTCTTTCTGGAGCTGGTTTTTGCTCCCTTCGGGCTCCTGTTGTCCTGGAACCATTTCTTGAGAAGTCCATTTCCCCCTCTGTGGAGCAAGGCCACCTCTGTCTCATACTGGATTGTATATATGCTCATGGAGAGCCAACCCTGCTGACACCTTGACCTTGAACTGCCAGCTTACAGCATTGTGAGAGAATAAAGTACTGTTGCTTAAGCCACTCCATTTGGGACACTTTGTGATGGCATCCCTAGGACACTAATACAGTGATGGCAAGAGGAAAGGGCCAAGAACACCAAGAGAAGGCAGGTGTACTGCTTGGGGCACCAGACCTCCCAAGGAAGTGGCGGTGTTGGAAGAAGCGTTGGCATCTTCCAGGCAAATCATGGGGAGAACAATCT
This sequence comes from Mustela nigripes, assembly GCF_022355385.1. Taxonomy (NCBI): domain Eukaryota; kingdom Metazoa; phylum Chordata; class Mammalia; order Carnivora; family Mustelidae; genus Mustela; species Mustela nigripes. The sequence continues at coordinate 18,557,076 of NC_081564.1, forward strand.
TGGCAAGGGGAAGAACGTGGTCCCATGTTCTAGGCATAGGGGGCAACTCAGGGCATGAAAACTTTAAAGGTTGGCTTAGCACAAAGTCCTGGGAGATTGCATGGTGATGATCATTGTCATGATGTGTGTGGGTAGCACCGACAGGATTTCCACTTATCTATTCCTGCATACCAACCCACCCAAAACTTAGTGGTAAAGTTACAGCAATCATTTGTTTTGCTCACATGTGTCATTTGGCCAGGACCTGGTAGGGACAGCTCATCTCTGCTCCAAATGGAGTCATCTAAGGTAGCTCAAAGACTGGGGGTGAGTCCCATGGCTGGGTGTTGGTGCTGGCTGTTGGCTGGGACCTCAACTATGGCTCTCAGATCAGACACCCCCCAATGTGGACACTCCACACAGCCGCCTGACCTCCCCACAGCATAGTAGCTGGGTTATAAGAGTAAGTGTCCCAAGAGAAATGTGGAAGTTTCATGGCATTAAGACTTAGCCTCAGAAGCCATACAACATCACTTCCTCCATACCCTATTGAAAGGGGGTCATATAGGTGGACCCAGGCTGGAGGGGAGGAGACGAGTCCCCACCAGTCACTGAGAAGAAGGTCCGTGTATGGGAAGAGATATTTTACGGTGGCCATCTTTACAAAACGCACTCTGTCAAGGGAAAGGAGATGCTGGGAATGAGCTTTGACAAGGTGGAACAGACAGCAGGGGTCCACACGACCGTCGGTGGGACACTCTATGAGCCCCTTGCCCTCCCCAGTGAAAGAACAAGGCCAGACAGGATGGCCAGTTGGGGTCGCTCCTCCCATAGGTTGCTTTGATTGTTTCTCGTTTTCTTTATGTTTCCCTCTCTCTCTTTTCCTCTCTTTCTTTCTACTTCCTTTTGTCTCTCTGGGGACCTATCTATGTCTTTGCTGCTATCACCGCCTCTTTCTGTCTCTCTTTGTGTTCCTCTCTGTTTATTTCTGTCTCCTGCTTCCTTTCCAATCCCTCCCTGTCTCCGTCAAGGGGGCGCTGTGCTCTGTGGGTACCTCTCCCCACCCCTACACCACCTCGAAGCATGGATCCCTCTGCCTCCACTCAGGTCTGTCCGGGGAGCCATCCCCCTAGGCGCAATCCCACTTTTAGCCACCAGGTGGCAGAAGAGAGCCAGCCTCAGGGTTGCTCGCCCTGGAGGGTCCCCTGCTCGGACCGTGATTGGAACGGAGCTCTGTCAGTCACAGCGGCTGCCAGAGCGGGGAGGGGCCCCAGAGCCTCTCCCGGGACAGTGGGGGAAACCAAGGCTCCAGAGAACGAGGTCTCACTGGACAGTGACAGAGAAGCGACAGGCCTTATGGTCCTGTTTTATTCTGCAGCTCTCCTCCCCAAAGCTTGCTGGGAGGGGACACAGACTCAGCACCGTTCTTTGCATGAGGAAGATGTTTTCAAATCACTATCTCACCCACTGTCACTGGAAGCAGAAAACAAGCCTCATCCTGCACTCAGACGTATGGCTTAGCGTAGATGCTCTGCGCTTCAGTTTCCCCCGAGAGGAGAGAGACGCTAGTGTCCATTCATAAGGCTGCCGTGAGGATTCAGCGAGATGCCATGTGTGACATGGCAGTACCAGCCACAGAGCAGGGAGTCGGTAAATGAACACAGTGTGACAAGTGCGAAGGGGAGGCTGTGATATCATGTGGGGCCGACAGGGAGGGCTCCTGGGAGAAGGTTTTTAAGCTGGGTTTTGTAGGATGAGTAGGAGTTCTTTGGGTGCACAAGGACAGAAGCGCCTTCAGGACGTTCACTCACCAATTTGCTCATTCACTCCCGTCATCTTCCGTCCCCTTCTCTGTTCTCTTCTCCCGCCTCACTCTTCCTCTCCTGTCCACTCCCTCTGTTGCCTCCTTCCTCTTCCTTTTCCTCCTTTTCCTCTGAATTCTCTCTGCCCCACCTTTTGTTCATTTCTCACTTGCTTCTTCCCTCTACCTCTTTTTTCTTTGCTCTTTGCCTCATCCCCACGGACCAGGGATCTGTGTTTCACTGATGCAAGGCCAAGATGAGAACCAGGTTTCTAGGGGTTTGTATTTCTGCAAATAGTTTGCCTTTCTGCATCTTTCTTTAAAATAAGCAAATGACGTTCACTAACAGTTTACGACTAAACCTGTTCTTGCAGGAAGTTACACACACACACCCCATTAAAGAAGACAGAGTTGAGAATCAGGATCTCCTTCCTTTCTCTATTTTAATTCAGGCACAGGGAAAGACCAGCTAAGTGGGCCATATTGCCATTTCTAAGGCAGAAGTCAGATTTGTTCCAACATATTGATCTAAATATTCGTCAAATCCTACCTCTCCCCAGACACTAGCAGTTGCTTTATTTTAATTTTATTTTTAATGTTAATTATGATTATTTTTTTCATAATCTCTACACCTAACGTGGGGCTCGAACTCATGACCCTAAGATCATGAGTCTCAAACTTCTGACTGAACCAGCCAGGAGCCCTGAGTAGGTGCTTTTTTCTTTTTTTAAAAGGATTTTATTTATTTATTTGACAGACGGATCACAAGTAGGCAGAGAGGCAGACAGAGAGAGAGGAGGAAGCAGGATCCCCGCTGAGCAGAGAGCCCGATGTGGGGCTCGATCCCAGGACCCTGAGATCTTGACCTGATCCTAAGGCAGAGGCTTAACCCACTGAGCCAGCCAGGCGCCACGAATAGGTGCTTTATATTCATGATTATCCCTGGCTTGTTCCATCCGCATTCAATGGTCTGCCCATCAAGCCCTCCCATAAGCACTCCACCTCCATGGCAGATGTAATTGCAATTATTCACAATTTGTTGGACTCTGCTTCCCAACTGGAACAGAGCCTGCAGGAGGACAGGGAAGGAGGTACTGCTCACATCTCCATGCTGCACCATCAGCACGACCACACAGCAGCTCCCCTGACATGCACAAGTGGTGTGCTAACCAGGCACATGTGCGATGCCTCTCCCCCTTCCCTTGGAGAAGCCTGTCCCTGATTACCTGCTCCTCCTTGGTAAGTTCTCAAATGCTCATGCAGCCGGGATAATAGGGAGGAAACGCTGACCGCCCCCCCACCCCCGCCCCGTACCATGACTGGCTCATGGTGGGCACTCAGGGATTGCTGGCTAATTTTCTCACTCTGACCCACAACAACCTGTGGGTTGTTCCCATTTTCAGATGAGCTCTGAGGTTCAGAGAGGGGCTGTGGTTTGCAGAAGGCCACACTGTCAAGAAGTGTGAAAGCCGGAGTTTAAACCCAGGGCTCTCTCTGACCCTTGGTCATCGGCCTCTTTCGAAGGTCAGGTGTTACCCTGTGGGGCTTCTGGTACTAGAGATGCTGATGGGCAGGGCACCCTGACCCCAGCTTTAAGAATAGTCCTTTCTTTGTCCTTCCTCCTTTGAGTCTTTGATGCTGGCTGCCTGGCTGGCTGGTCCCAGTGACCTGCGGCTGCTGACACAAGCTTTCCAGGGTGTGCAGGCTGGAAGTGAGGCTATGGTTGGCATGGCAACATATTCTTAAAACCAAGGGTTTGCTCCCGTCATAAGGAAGTAGTTCGGTGGTGAAGGACTTGGCATCAGGAGGCTTTGACCAAACTGTCCCAGAGGAAATACCCGGAAGGGGAAGGGTGTGTGATTTCTCTCTGTTCTGAATCTCCATCATCCTTTCAACCCTCTGAATTTCTGTTAAATTCATCCACTTGTCAGCCATCCCTGGACCCAGGTCGGTATCCTCCCTTGTTCACACAATCCCAACAGCCTTCTCAAAGGTCTCCCCATGCTCCCTCTGCACCACAGTCTATACTCTACAGATCTGTCAGAAGGATCTTCTCCAAATGCACCTGCGGTCACAACGCCCTCCTGCTTAAACCTGCTGTGGCTCCCCACTGCTCTCAGAATGAAGACCCTAATCCCAGACTCACAGCATCATCAAAGACTAATCCCTGCCTCGTGTCCACAGCCTCCTCCTACGTAAATACACTAGTTCTTTCTGTCCTTTGGACCCATCACAAACCCTCCAGCCACAGGGCTTCCCAATTGGCCAAATGAGTCCCCTCCACTTAGTGTCTTCCCTGGCTCCACAGGCCAGGCCAATCCTCTGATGACACCTGTTTTTCCACCCTGCTCACCTCTCTCCTGAAGGCCTAATCACACGTGCTGTTTTGTATTTCTTTGTCTCATTCCTTGATTCATCTCCATTACCTCCTTGATTCAAGTGTCCATGAAGGCAAGAGCCAGGTCTAATTTACATCCCATATATCCAAAACCTGGTACATGCATGCTTGAGGCTTGATAGATATTTACAGGATGAATGGGTGAAAGAATGAATGGTCAGACCCCGAGATCAGGGACCAACCAATAGGACAGTCTCCCTCAAATCACTCACATCCAGGCAGAAGGCCATGGGAAATTCAGACTGTCGGTCTAATGAAAATCAGGCACCAAGAGGAAAAACTGGTCTTGCTCTCTTGACATGTGCCCATCCCCATCTTTTGAGGTCAACTTATTGTTCAGGCTCCTTTGGAAATGCTTCCTCCTCCTTGAGTCAGTGCCAAACCCCCAGTAGTCCCTTCCAGAACACAGACGCCAGGTATCTGTCACACGGTGAGATATGACTCCTGACTCTTTGTAGCTGTGTGCCTTAAGCAACTGAGCGTCAGTGTTCTCATCTGAAAACAGGGAGTATGAGGCTTATTTATGCCTCAGAACAGTGGGCTCAGAGCCAGGTGCCTCATTGCTGAAAAGTGACCTAACTTCTTTCTTTTAGACTCTCAATGCTCCTCCTACCTCGGGGCACCAGGATGTTCCAGTTGTTCCAGTTTAGAGAGTGTAAAGAACAGTGTCCAAGAAATACTTTCCCTCCAGGGCAGGGCTGCTTAGCCTCCAGGCTCCCCATATGCCCCGGGGGCTGCTCTGTGCCTGGTGCAAAGTTCAGCAGCCTCCCTGGCCTCTGTCCGCTAGATGGCAGTAGCAGCAGCCCAACTTGTGACCACCAACCAGGTCTCCAGCCTTTGCCAAATATCTCCTGGGGGCAAAATCGTGGTGGGGTTGAGAACCCGATGCTCTGGGGGATGAGGGAGATGCATCCTGGGGGGACGACCGATGTGCTTTTAAAGAGATTTTTAAAATAATGGATGGGGTGGCAGGCAGGGCTGCAGTTGGGAAAGGGAACAATTAGGTGGGCATTTGCCTCTGCCTCCTGCATGAGACAGACTCAGATAAACCACTCAGGCGGGAGGGGGCCAAGCCTCTCATCTCACAGACGGGGGAAACTGAGCCCCGGAGGCAAAGGCTTTGGTATTGGGCAAACAGCAAAACATGGGTACTTATCCCACACACACATACACACACACAAATATACACACATTTAGGTGGTACATATAACTGCATGGTGACTAACATAACATAATAAAAAATTATTGGTACATATATATGAGATTTTTTTTTAACATATTTTATATATAGCAACCCTTATGCTATGGAATCACAAGGAAGAAAAGGGTTTTTCATTTTTTTGACTCTGTAGACCAATGTGTGTGCCACACATGAGCAGCCTGACCTTGCTTCCTTCCCTTAGCTCTGGAAAGACACAACAGGAGGGAATTTGGGATGCATTTACTGCCTGTGGTCTTTGGGCTTGGAGTCCTGGAGAGAGGGTAGGGGGAGGGAGGGCAGGGAGGGTTGTGCCCCTGGACAGGTACCCCTGTGCTCAGCCAGAGGGATGGCTGTGGGCTAAACAAGAGGACAGTGTCAGTTTGTCCTTTCATTTTATTCAGCTGTTTTGGGGGAGGGGCATACATTTAATTTTGAGTGAAAAGAGCTGACTTCCACTCTCAATTTAACACGCAAGCTGTTACCCAGCAAACAGACTACAGGAAGTCATGGAGGGGAAGTGGGGAAGGGCCCATCCCCCAACTTTTGAACCCAGTGCTTCAGGCCACACTCCCCCCTCCCCCACCCCTGAAGCCTTGTGCACCTGGGTGAGGAGTCTGACTTTGGGCAGCACAGAGACAAAGCGGGCAGTGGTGGGAGGGCTTTCCAGAATAAGAGGGTCACGAGTGCAAAATGATCCAGGTGAGGGAAATGTAGGTGGTTTTGCAGGCATGAACTGGGGTGTCTGTGGGGCACAGGAGGAGGAACAGTGGGAGGGAAGGCTGGCCAAGTACCTCCAGAGTATGGAGGTACACAGTGACCACAGAAAGAAGCTGGGGCTTCATCCTGAGGGCACTGGGGAGCCATGGGAGGGTTCTGAGCAAGGGAGTGATGCCATCTGATTGGCACCAGAGAACATCCCCTCTGGCTAGTGTGTGGAGTTGGGGAACGTGCAGAGGGGCAGGAGGTGTTTTCTTTAAACAAGGGAGGCCAACAGCTTGTACTCTTGGGTGGGAGTGCACTGAGGGATGGGGTGGACTTCTCCGGTGCACCCACTCCTCCTCAGAAGGGGCCCTTGGAAGCTTTGCAGTCTAGTCCTGGGGCTCCATGCCATCCAGTCTTTCTACTGCTCAAAGCACATCTGTTGCTTTCTTTTTGCAGATGTTTCTTTCATGAGAAGGACAATGGTACAGATACAGGGCTGCGCCCCTCCCCCCAACCATTCCCTTCCCTCTCCTGTCTTAAGGCACCCTGTGTTGTCTTTTCCCGGATTCATTTTTTTCCAACTCTGGCTATGTGTTCATACCCATCATGTTGTAACATGTAATAGGTTTAGTTCCTTCCTGGTAACTGGTGTGGAGGGCTTTACCGCAGACATAATGCAAGTTGCTGATTGAGTCCTCCTGACAGGTGTTGATGCTGCTTCCCTTGTGTGTTACTCTAAACCACACTGTGTGAGCACCCGTAAGTTTGCGGAATACTTTATCCAACTTCTTGAGTGGCCCCTGGGCTTCTGCCGTTGAGAGAGAACACTGTAATAAAGGGGCTTTAGTGCACTCAAATCCCAGCTCTCTAACCTCTGGGCTGCATGATGGGGCAGGGTGCCCCAGCAGCCCTAATTTTCTCACTCCTAGAAATGAGACGAGCCCTGCTTCCAGGGCTGTGGGAAGCATTGATAATGTTACTGTATGGGCAGCACTTAGGACAGAGCCAGGCCCTGTCAGTGCTTCACAGAGTCCTTCTGCTGTTCAAATTGAGCATCAGAGAAGTTGTGAAGTGGATTACGGAACGGACTCTTCTCCCAGGGAATGTGGCTTTGGACAAGTCACTGCACTTCTTTGGGTCTCCCTTCCACATCTGCAACACTGGGCCTTGTGAAGATTTTAGGAGGTCATTCGTGCCGTATATTAGCCCCTCGGCAAAGATCTCATCTGTCTTTCCTTCTTCCATTTCCTTGCGCTGGTGAGATGGTTCAAGTATAGGTTCTTCTTGGACAGATCCAAGACTGGGACTCAGAGAGGTGGAGTGACTTTCTGCAGATCACACAGCCTTCGGGGACAGTGGAACTCTCTCTGGCCATGTCCCTGGGCTGGGTCCCTCTGGCGTTTGTCACAGACCTCCAAGGCCAGCCAGCTTCCTCCCAAAGACCCCTTTAGAGCCTCACCCCCTTCCCCAACCTGAAGCTTGGCCACCTATTAAGTTCTTGCCTCCAGGGTATAACGGATACAAACAGTCTTCCACTTGGCCTCTCAGAAACAGCCACCAAATGCTCCCAGTAGCATAGCAACCACAGAATCAAAACAAGCCCTTAATAAAAGACCAGAAAAGAAACGGGTATAGAGAGCCCACCCTCAAACTACTGCCCCCTACTCTGATGCCCACTGCTGGGCTTTTAGCTCAGAGAGTTGACTTGGTTTGCATTGTATCTTTACATTTAAGGGCATTTCCACCCGCCCAGCCCAGCGTTGTTTTCCTCCAGGATTCTGGGGCTGGGAGCCAAGAAGCAGGGTTTAAAATATACAAAAGGAAACAGAGCGTGGCGAGGTCTGGAGAAGGAGAACCATTAGCGAGGGGGTGTGCTGGGGGTGGCAGAGTGGAGCGGGCACTGGGCCATGTCCAGCCGGAGAGTGGCTTTGCCTTGGCCCCTTGAAGTCACTGGGGGGCTGCACAGCAGCGAAGAGGGCGGCCCCTCACGCCAGCTTCTCAGCCCTGCATCAGCCCCCCAGCCATGAAATCCCAAAGAGGGGGTCTGATCTGATGGTTTCCAGTTTTTGTAAAGAAAAGAAACTGTTTTCTAGGTAATCTAGCAGAACGTACCCCAATATGCAAAGCAGATAAGAGAGTGTTGGGGTGGAAATAGGGGCTCTCTACCTTATCCCCCCACCCATGGGAACCCTTTAATGTCTGCTCCCCGTGTCGGCACCCTGAATGCTACAGGGCACGTCCAGCCCCTTCAGTGACAGCTGGGGGAACTCTTTATGGAGAGGAATATGAGCTCACTACTATTATTTGCACTTTTAACATGCCAGGTGAAGGGATATGACTTAACTGTGTGCTGGAATCAACTCCCCACAGTTCCCCAATAAGGTCAGTTCCCACGGCTACCTGATCCCCACTTCGCAAATGAGGCAGCAGAAGCACAGAGAAGTCTAGTCACTTCAGGAGGTCGCCCAGCTGGAAAGGGGTAAAGCCAGACTTCAGAGCCCAGCCGTTGTGTTTGACTCTAGACCCAAGGGGTCTAGACTCTAGACCAACTGTCCCACAGGAGCTGAGCCAGCACAAAGAGGGGTCCGGTGTGGAAAGCATCTCAGCAAATGTGCATGGCTGGTGCTCTGAGTCCAAGATGGGCATCAGACATTTGTTCTGGATGTTGGGTAAGATAGTGAGGGTGAGTGGCCAATGAGCGTGGGAGGAGGAGGAAAGAAGCCTTGAGATCACTCAGGGGAACTTGGAGCTAGGGAGATATAGCAGATGCTTGAGCTCAAGGATCAAGCTCTTGGCTGCACATACTCTTGGCTGCACATCTGTGTTGGGACAATAGGCCCAGAGTATTTTGTTAGTAACAATCACGACAACGCCAGACATTCTGCTAAGCCCTTTGTAGACATGATCTTAATCATCACAAAATCTCCAAGAGAGGTGGTGTCGCCATCCCATTTTACAGATGAGATCACTGAGGCTCCGAGAAGTGAAGTGATTTGCCCCAGGCCACAAGCCTGGTGAGTGGTAGTGCTGACACTGGGATCCAGGACTGGCTGACCCCCAAGCCTACATACACGTGTCAGGCCACTGTCATGTTGTCCACAAATGATCCCAAAATCTGGGTGTTGTAATAGGTGCAAACTGCCTTCTTCCCAGATTCGGCCCCAACAAGACAACCATGTTTGTCAGGAAAATCCTGGTATCTGCCTTGTGCTCCCTGCTCCAGCAAAGTCATTGTCAAGCAGAACCCCACGTTCTCTCTGTTCCCCAGGGGGACCCCTCGAGCTGCATTTCCAATTGGTGCAAAGCCCAGCACGGTGATAGTGTGGCTGCCCTTTCTTCTCCCCATGCTGCCTCCTGCCGGGCCTGCAGCCTGCCCCAGGGTTCAAGACCAAGATCCTCATCAAGGAGCCCATGTGTACGGGGACTCTCACCCAGGGAAGAGGCACCAGCGGTGGTCCATTTACTGCTAAACGAACCGGAAGCCCAAGCACAGACAGCTATTGAATGTGCAAAATGTTATCACTTCCTTGGGAAAGGGTGTCCCTTTATGGAAAGAAAAATAACATTTCAGCACAGCGCAGTCTAAAAAAAAAATCTCTGTGCCACAGAACAAGAAGTGTGCATCTGGCTCATGTGTCTGCTGTAGGCTGGCTGAGCCACACTGGGCTGAACGGGCAGCTGAGTTCTGTTCCCTGCATCTCTCGGGCACCCCTTGGGGTCTGTGGGCCGGTGGGAGATGTTCCTCTCCCAGCAATGGCAGGAGTGCAATAAGGGGCCAGAAACAGTCCAAGCTTCTTGGGACCTCGCCTGGGAACCAGCACACGTGGCTCCCACCTCCTCGCATTGAACTCAGCAAGCCACATCAAAGGGTGGTAAACTGTATGTACTCTATCCCTTAGTAGAAGGAACTGCAAGGTCCCTTGGGAAGAGTGGGAATCCAGTAAGGGGCCAGCACTGGGTCAGTGTGCTCTACCATACTGCCTACTCGGCTGAAAAACGTGTCCCCACATTCTTTGATCCTCCTTGGAAAGGGTAGAAACTTTGAGGGTGGGCAGGGCTTCTGGACTCCGTTGTAATGAACAGAACAGGATGGAAGTGATGGGGGCAGGGGTCACTTCCAAGGACTAGGCTCCCGGGACTCCCCCCTTGCCCTCGTGAGCATCACCACTCTGGGGAAGCCAGCCACTGTGTGGTCAGGACACTCCAGAAGCCCTATGGAGGGACCCTGGGACTGTGGCCAACAGCTGGGCACCGGAGCCTTCTGGAAGCAGGTCCCCTAGCTGCAGTCAGACCCTCAAATGACTTCAGCCTGGTGACATCCTGTTGACGACTGCGCTGAGAGATCGAAGCTAGAAGGAGCCAGCTCAGGTGCTCCTGCCTTCCAGACCCGCAGCCACCTTGAGACAGTGAATGTTTATCGTTTTAAGCTGCCAAGTTCTGGGGCAATTGGATATGCAGCCACAGATCACTAATGCCTAATCATTTTGCTCACCCACTGCCAGCATCTCATGTGAGGCTTGGACAGAAGATGTTTTGTCTGTTCCCCAGAGAACCAACAAAATCCCAACAATTTACCGAGATGAGGGGACTAAAAATACCCGTGGTAAACTGTGGTCGTTAAGAAACACCTGTTCTCAAGCTGCCCAAAATAGGCAGTTCTCAAATGGAATGAAAATGCATCAGCGGATGGGAACGGATGTGTGCGGACTGATGCCAGTCCCCGGCAAACTCAGCTTGTCACTTGGTTCCTCCTTGTCGCTGAGGTGGGGAGAAAAATCCAGAGGAAGATCTGATGAGGCATGCTGGAAAGAGCTGCACGTGGCAAGGCACTGAGGGCTCTGCCCAGGGGCATGGGAGGCGCTCACTCACGCTTCCTGCACCCCGACTTTATGCCAGGTACAAGGTAGGCTCTTAAAACTCTGTATATGAGGACCAGCAGTTGGAGTGCCAGAGGACTTTGGCTTTATAATGCGGACTCAGGGGCTAGAGGGTAGGTGGGTAGAGCCCATGGCCAGCCCTGGGTTTGAATCTAGCAATTATGGTCTGAGGCCTTTGAGTGGCCAGTCCCGGAAATACCCCAAGGCAGATTCCTCCTCTCACAAGTGGACATAATAACAGTGCCCACCTGATCTGTAGGGGGAGTCCGACCAACTTTGCTTTGTAGGACTCCTCCCCCACTCCATGTGTTCTGTCCATCCTGGTGCCCTGACACAGCATGTCCTTTTGGCCACATGATTTGTTCAGGAAAAGACACTTGACCCAAGCGAGGCCAATCAGACGAATGTAGGAAGATGTTCTTTCTTTCTTAAAGTGTGGCATTTAGAAAACATGAGCCATGGGGTGCCTGGTGGCTCAGTCTTTAAGCATCTGCCTTTAGCTCAGTTCATGATTCCAAGGTCCTGGGATCAAGTCCCACATCAGGCTCCCTGCTCAGCAGAGAGCCTGCTTCTCTCTCTCTCCCTCTGCCTTCCACTCTGTCTGCTTGTGCTCTCTCTCTGTCACTCTGACAAGTGAATAAATAAAATCTTAAAAAGAAAAAAAGAAAAAGAGAAGAAACATGAACCTGTGTTGCCAGTTCTGCTAACATGCATAGCATGGGAAGAAATCCTGTCTAAGATCTGGCAAGTGATGACAGAGCCTCTTGACATTATTAAAGTGCTTGGATCCTGCCATACCTGAAGCCTACCCAGAATTTGTCTTGGATGTCTGTATTAGAGTTCTCTAAAGAAACAGAACTCATAGGATGTGTGTTTGTTGTACACACAGACACATGGAAGCACACATACACCGTATTGGTTCTGATAAACAGTCTATTGATCGATAGTGATAGACATGGAAAAAAAAATAAGACTCATATAGTTACGGAGGCTTCAAAATCTCACGTTCTGCTGTCAGGGAGACCAGAAGAGCTGATGGTGTCAGTTCCAGTCCAAAACCCAGCAGGCCTGAGAACCAGGGTTTCAGTTCAAGTCCAAAGGCAGGGCAATCAGTCAGGAGGAGTTCCCTCTTACTCAGAGAGTGTCAGCCTTTTTGAGCTAGTCAGGCTTTCGAGTGATCAGGGAAGGGCCCCCACATGAGGGAGTGTATCTGTTTCACTCAGTCTACAGATTCAGATGTGAATCTTAACCAAAATCACGCTTGCCAACAACACTCAGAATAATGTTTGACTAGATATTTGGGCACCCCGTGACCGAGCCAGGTGAGCACATCAAATTAATCATCCGACTGTCCCAGAAATGTCATCTAATACCTTCCTTTGTTTGCTTTAAACACATTCAAGCTGATAGAACTTGTTTGCAACCAAGAGCCCAATTGATAGAAGTGCTTACTTCATAGGGATAATAAAAAAATGAATGAGCTCTTGCATAGCACAGTGCCTGGGAGACAGCAAGGGCTCAGAAATAATCATCACTGAAGCCTGTGGCCAAGAAGCATCATGGGAGCAGGACTAGTCCGTGGGGCTGCTGCTTCTCCCCATAACCCTAAAGTCAGAAAAACGGTCTTTCTTCTGCGTATGCACTTCCTCTCCTCTCTATACACTATACAGCTCTATACAGTTGGTCCAGGGGTCCTAGGTAGACAGAACAGACCATCCACCTCATGGGAAAGCCATGTTCTCAGTCTTCAGACACAATTATCAATAAGCTGATAGATGAGGAACCCAGAGAGTCTCTCGGGCTGTCGTCTGGAACATCATCTAATTTTGAATGACAAAAGCTGGACATCACCTCGGTTTTTCTCCTTTTGTTTTCCTGGAATAAATTCTGATCTCCCCCAGACTAACGGATGTCCAGGTCTGTACATATCAAAAGCTGTCCTCAGGGAAGAGAAGTGCCAAGCATATTAAAAACTTTGAAACTAGTTATCCCAGGAATGTGTCTTTCTTTCTAAGAACAGTGGGAGTTTTGTCTTTGACCACCGGCCTCTGTTCCTTGATGGAAATACGCCTCCCCTACCCTGCAAGGCACCTCCAAGCTGTTAATCGTAATCTACCACCTTCCTCACAGGTGGAAAGCCTGTGACCAGCTGAGCTGATCCTAACACCATGGTCATATCCTCTCTCAGACCCAGTGTTGGGCCCTGTGATGACCCTGTGAGCCAAGCAGAGCCAATTGACACCCTTCTTTGAATTCCTATATCAGCGAGGGAAAAAGAGGGGAGGAAGAGAGATAGAGAACTATAGAAACACAGGAAGGAGGCGCCTGGGTAGCCCAGTTGGTTAAGCCTCTGCCCTCCGCTCTGGGCCCTGGGATCCTGGGATCGAGGGCTGCATGTGGCTCCCTGCTCAGCAGGGACTGCTTCTTCCTCTACCTTTCCCCTACATCTCGTTCACTCTCTCTTTTAAATAAATAATTAAAGAAAATCTTTTAAAAAATCTGTATTTTAAAAAAAAGAAAGAGAAAAAGAGAAAACCCTTTCCCCTTGTGATTACAAGCCATAGCTAAGAGGCTTGGGGCTACCTATGGCCATTTCTCCTGCCTTGTAGAGAGAACAACACAGTGAAGGAAGAGGAAAGATAGCCAGGCACATGGGAGGACATCACATGAGCCCCTGGATCCAGCTATACCTGAAGCAATCAAAGATTTCCTCCTTTCACTTAAAGCTTTTAAAATTGAAACCATGGCCTGTGGCCGTTTCACATTCCCTAAAAACTCACTTAAAAAAATGGTGAAGGGAATTTCAGACAAGCTGGTGCCAAGGAGCTCCAGCTTGGGCCAGGCTGGGCTGCCAGATGGCTGAGAGCTCTAGTTACCCTCCCATAGTTTGGAAGTCTACCCTGTGCTCCAAAGTGCAGACTCTGGAGTCAGAAGACTGGGATGGGAGCCCCCAGTGCTGACTCTCTGAGCCCCAATTTCCTCCTCTGTCAACTATAGATAATGGTAGCCACGTCCTAGGGCAAGCGGAGAATTACATGAGCTTGTGGCTGTCGAATGTGCAACTCAGTGCCTGGCCCATGGGAGAGCCCCAACGGCACGGGAGCTGTCTAGCCCAGTCCTCAAGCATCCCAGCCTGCTGCTCCCTCCCCTGCCTGACCCAGTTTTTCATCCAAATTTGGCCACAGGCCCAGGCCCTGGCCTATTTTAGGTACACATCTTTTTGTGGCAGGAAAAAGAGCCCCACGCAAGTTACCTTGAAAACAGGGGGTTTATTGTGGGGACAAATGAGGACAGGACAGGAATGTGGAGTGGGTGGATGCAGGAAAGCCCTTGGGACTGGAACTGTTTTGATTGGAATGGCTTTTCTCTGTTGCTTTAAAAGGAATCAGTTCACCTGTGCTGGCCTGCCTGTAGCCCTTCCCCCTCCCCCCAGGGCCTGGGGATAAACAACCCCCCCACCACCACCACCAGGGGAGGGGATGGATGTTTTGGTTGCTGATAGTTCGGATTCATGTTTTAAGAGCTCTCAGAATCAATGAGGCTCTTGTGACGAATAATGACACAAGGATGACAACACAAGGATGACAAGCCGTAAACTGAGGCTGCCCAGGTGAGCCAGGAAACGTGGTCACCCTCAGTCACAGAGGTCCCAGGAAGGGAGGGGACTCGGATGGCGAAGAGGTCTGGGAGTGTGGATGCCGCCCAGGAGATGCAGGGATTATGAGTCCAGGACTGGACAGCTGGGAAGGCAGCCCTCAGGCCTCCAAAGACCACCTTGTGTCGCCTATAGTGTAGGTGCCTGGCTGTGTTCCTGCTCATGGGGACTTGGCCTGCAGAGACCCTGGGCAGCCCACAGCCCACCCAGAGGGAGACCCACTGGGTCTCCTGATCTTTTCAGACCTCCACCCTAGGATGCTTGAATCCCACAGAAGCTCTGGTGCGCTGGTAGGTGATGGAGAGATGCTCCCCACTCAGCTGTTTCAGGGTACAAGGCAGGGAGGGGGATGGAGCATGAGCTTCCCCTGTTCCCAGCCCATCTCCATCTCCAGGTGGGAGGCCAAGTTCTTGATATCATTTCTGCATGCTTGGAACACAATCTGTGCATGCACTTCCTCTAGCTCTCTGACTTCTGGTGACTCCTGCTCCTTCCCAGCTCTTCCCATCCTCTTCCTGACTGACTTCCAGCCCTGCGCCTTGGCAATCATGTTACTCCTTGTCTCAAATCTTAGCAAGTTTGCAACAGCTCTTCTCCACTCCCCAGGAAGATTCCAGGAGGATCTCACCTCAGGGGAAATTGCAGGGCCCCTCTATGTGGTGAAAACACATGAGGCTCTTTTCATCTAGCTTACTGGCCCCCTCTTTTGCATAGCAACCATGCCCTCATTTTTGCTAGGGTGAGGGTTCCCATTTGCTCACACTCATCCCATCATTCTTTGTGCTTTCAAGAGAGTTGACTCCACCTCCTGGATGCTGGAGGTAGAACATGTGACCTAACCCAGGCAATTAGCGCCTTCTATCTTTCTGGCCACTCATGGTCCCAGTTCGTTTGTTGCATGACTTGAGGTGCCGAGAAGAGCCTGGGACCTCTTTTCTGATGCTTTCTGAGGAAAGAAGAATGAATGGAATGTAGAGCTGCCAAAACTAGTTTTGATGAAGGACCTAGATGGTGCCAGTCTCAAGGAAGTGGAGTTGAGAAACGGAAAGAGAAATTGCATCCTGGTCAAATCATTTAAGCCCTTGGATTAAGCCACACCTGAAGGTCTGAACCTGGGTTGTTCAAAACAAAAGCCAACAAATTCCCTTCTCTCACATCCAGTTCTTAGATACCTGCACTTGATAGAGGTCTAGCTGAAGGCCAGATCCCAGAGCCAATAAGAGGCCCTAGCCAATGGTAGAAGGACAGATGAATTTTACCGTTGTTCACACCAAGTTCTGAAGCCTGTCCTCCCATAGTGTCAATTTCTAGGTTCCAGTTCAAACTATTAGTCCCTGTCCTATCCCCCCAACCCAAGCTCTCTTACTGATTCCACTTACAGCAACATGGTAAGTAGGTCAATTCATTTCTTGACCTCAGTGTCCCACTTGACCTCCCTCTGGGCTGGCCCCAGACCAACAAATGGTGTCTGTCACATGAATTTCTGGCCCCTGGGGAGCTCAGTAACTGCACACCTCCTTCTGCTCCAGGTCCCCACCTCAGTGCTGTCTCTAGGGTGCTGCACCCCCGGGGCCCCTGACCTCCCTGGGCTTGTCAGGCTATTCTGGCAATTTCCCAGGTTCGGGACTTTTTCCCACATCGAAGCTTCACAGTTGCTGGTTCCTTGGCTTGGAATGCCCTTTTCTGTATCTGGACCTAGTTATCTTCAGTCCTCCTTCAAGTTTAAGCTGAAATGTCACTTCCCTGGGGAGTCCTTTGTGGCCTTTAATCTAGGTCAAGCTGGCTTGTTTTACCTTCCCATGACACCTCGAGATTTTTCTCTGTAACAAGATGTTCATGCTTCATCACTCCCTGGGGCCTAACACAAAACCTCATACATGGTACGTTCTCAACAACATCTGGGTGAATGAGTTCAGCAGAGTCTGAGCTCCATCACCCATGCACGCAGGGAACAGAGGTCCAGAGAGAGGCAGGACTTGCCCAGAGTCCCATAGCAGGTCTGTGGCCTTGTGGACAAGGGAAGCAGGAAGTGTGTCTGATGCTTCTGAGGACCCCTGGGGGTGGCCACACTTTGTCTTTTAATACCAGCCTCATTTACATCTCTGAGGAACTTTTCTGAGACTCTGTGGCTGTGAGTCATGTGCTGATGGCCATGGAGGGCCCAAGCTGGTGGCCAGTGACACCCTGGGAGGCAGGGATATGAGCTCAGCAGGAGGCGTGGCTGTCCCGGGTTAATGTTTATCCTGTTCCCAGAGACTTGAGTCATCAGACCAAGAGCAGGTGCAACAGGGTGACTGTGCAGGAAGACCCCAGGCACCTTGGCCCTGATGTGCCTGCAAGGCACAGAATGAACAGAGGCAGAAGCCCCCAGATGTGGTGATTTCACTACTCAGTGCTTTGCCATATAGCCAGTGGACACACTTGGGTTCTAATCCCAGTGCTGCCACCTGCCAGCTATAGGACTTTGTTACTTCACCGGGCTGAGTCTCTGCTTGCCTTCCTTTGACTCAGGAATATTAATAGTAACAACATTTTAAAATAGTAATGAGAATTAAATGAGAAAATATTTGTGTGCTTATAGTAGCGCCAGACTCAGAAGAAGGGCTCAAATTGGATCCCCTGGATAGTGGCTTAATATGTCCACCCAAAAAGCAATTCTAATATTTATTGTTTTGTTTCCTTGGCTATTGTCTGAACTTCCTCTGGACTAGAAACTCCACCAGGACAGATTCCTAATGGGTCTTGTTCACCAGTGAATTCCTGGCATGGTGCTGAACACATAGAAAGCACTCAATAGATGTTGGATGGATGGGTGGATGGATGGATGGATGGATGGATGGATGGATGGAAGAACGGTTGGAAGGATGGATGGATGGATGGAAAAATGGATGGACAGATGGAAGGAAGGATGGATGGATGGGTGGGTGGATGAGTGGATGGGTGGTTGGGTGGGTGGATGGATGGATGAGTGGATGGATGGGTAGATGGGCAGGTAGATGGATAGATGGAAAGGTAGATGGATGGGTAAAGAGGAGATGGATGGGTGGATGAGTGGGTGGGTAGTTGGGATGGTATAGAGGAATGGATTTATAAAAGGTAAATTCATAAAAATGTAAGCTTCAATTTTGGAAGACCAATAGCTAAAGCCTGACCCTGCTGCTCACATCACAAGTTCTCTTTCCACTCTCATCTAGGTGTCCATGGATGTCATATGCTGTCCTGAGTGCAAAGAACAATAGGAAAAGTATACAGCACTCTCCCTTTGGTATTATTTTTAGTTTCTATGCAGCAGAGTTCAGAATGTCAAACAACAAAGAAAAGTCTTTTCTTTTCTCTCTCAAGGAAAGAATCTGTCACATCTGTGTGGGCGGTGGTGGAGGTGGGTGTTCGTTTGTTTGGTTTAACAGCTATTTGACTCAGACCTCCAACCAGCAGGAGTGCCTGACCTTTCCTCTGAGCTCCGGGCCCCAAGCCAAGCCCCAGAGGGCAGTTCCCTTTGCCCCTGTCAATGCAGTTATATCCTGCTGAGTCAATTCCCACTGACTTCCCTGTTGTCACCAAACGTGTGCCTATGAGAGCCCAGCAGAAAAGCAGATTTACCTGGAGCAGGAAACAAGAATGGGAAGGGGAGATGCAGAAATGCCAGCTGTGCACATCTGGTGACATGAACTCCTTGGGGTGGACAGTATAATAATAACCCCCAAGGAGTCCTGTCTCTCTGGGTCCCCTCATCTTGGCAATGGGCTTTTGTTACTCTTCCGCTCAGGACGTGGAGTCTGCATCCCCACCCTCTTGAATCTGTGACAGGATATGGCTCAGCTAAGGTACCTCCTGAGGCTGGATCTCATTTCTCTTGCCCTCTTGGAACATGGGACCACCAGGCTGTGCCTACTAGTAGAGGAGATGCCATGTGGAGGAAATCAGAGGTGGCTCCTTAGGCAGCCAGTCCCCGTGGCCAGATGTTGAGAGGATATCTTGGATCCTTCCTGCCCAGCCCACCCCCAGCCCTAGGGCAGCCATGTCACCAAACTGAGTGAGACTGGTAGAGGAAATGGCAGAGGCCACCCAAAAAATCTCGAGACAAAAGATGTTGCATTAAGGTGAATTTTGGAGTGGTTTCTGACACAGAAAAGGCTAATGACGTGTTGCATGTCATGTGACATGCATGTAACATTGCATGGGATGTTGCATGTAACAAACAGCCCAAAACCTCAGTGGCTCAAAGTCATTCCAGAAACCCAGACCTCTTCTACGCTATAGCTCCCCTATATTCAAGGAGCCTCCAGTCACTCATTGGCCAGTGAGAAAAGAGAGAGCATGGAAATGGCATGAGAGGCTTAGGGTCCAGTGACTCATGTCACTCTGACCCTATCCCATGAGCCAGAACTCAGTCCCATGGCCATGCCAATGGCAGCAACAGGGAAATGGCATAGCAAAAGCCAGTCGGTCCCAGCGCATTCATGCCAGGCTCTGGGCTCATGCCGGTACTCAGCATCTCATCAAAGGCCCATGGTCCTTCTATAGGATGGGGGCCATTCAAGTCAACCCCACATAGGCACAGCCCTCCAGGTTGAGCCAGATCAATAAGACAGATACAGTTTCTGCTCTCCTGTATCTTACGTTCTTGTTGGGGGAGGGAGTTAGTTAATGAGGAAATTATACAGGTATCTCAGAGAGTGATACACTCTCTGGAACATGTATCAGAGTAGAGGTTTAGCCCAAAAGGTGCTATTTTGGAGAGGGTGGGCAGGGGAGCTCTCTCCAAGAAGGGCGGCCAAACTTAGACCTTGCTGTGGGGGCTATTAGTTTCCTCTCTTCTACCTTCCCCTTCCACTTGCGTAACAACCACTCTCTGCTGCTGGGCTCAGCCACATTCCTGGCTATATCAACATGTTCCCTAGCTTTTCTTGCAGGTAGGAGCATATAAAGGGATTTAAGTCAAAGGTATTAGATGGAACTTCAAGAAAAATGCCTTAAAAGAAGTAAATTTAATGGAAGGTCAGGGTAGTTTTGCCATTTACCCCCTCAAACTGTGACTCCCATCTGTGATGCCAAGGGATGTCCGGTGCTGCAGCAACCATTTTGGACTATGAGGTGAAATGTTAAAAACCATAGAGCAGAAAGTCATAAGCAGCCCAGGTCTTCCGTGAAGATTTGTAAGCTATGAAAAGGAGTGTACTTGATGGACCAAAGGGTTGCTGCAAAGAGCTCCAGAATCCACTTTCAAGAGCCAGATGTTCCCTTTGTGTCTTTATGATCTAGATCTTGGCTCTATGGTCCTCCCCCCTCTCAGTCTCCACTTCTTTCTCTGCTGAGTAGGCAGATTTATGCTCCTGTTGCTGTCTTAACACACTCCTGTAAAGCCCTCTGGGGAGCAGCGCTTAGTAGACTGCCTTCCCTGAAACTTCTCCGGGGACATCTGAGCTGGTGCGAGCTCCACCCCCTTGCAAACAGTGCCAGGTTGATCCAGGTGAAGCCAGCTTAGAAACAAATGCAGGGATAATCGTTTCTTATACTGCATCATACACTTGAATGTTGCTAAGAGCATAGGTCCTAAGTGTTCTCACCACAGAAAAAGAAAACGATGATTATGTCATCTGATGGAGGTATTAGCTGGCACGGTGGTAATCATTTTGTAATATACAAGTGTATCAGATCAAAATGTGTACACCTTATACTTACATAATGTTGTGTCAATTGTATTTCAGTAAGGCCAGGGGTGGTGGGGACCAAATGGAAAGGCCCTTAAGGGAAAATGATCTCAGTGGTTGCCACGGTGATCTGGAAATTAAGAGAGGATATTTGTGGCAAGCCAGCCTAGCTGCATTTTGTGGGATGGTGGGGGAGCGATGGTCATATAAGTTCGAGTCGGTGCTAGGAGCTGTCGTTCGAATCCCTCTTCCTCCATATTGTGTCACCACCTTGAATTCCTCCATTTAACTCCCTCTTGCCCATGGACCCTACACTTCCCCTGAAATGTGGGGCCTGCAGGATGTCACCTCAATTTGTCCCATCCACGTTATTTCTCTCTGAGCTAACAGTGGACCCTTACACAGAGGAAATACAGATCACAGGGCTTAGGAAGAGACCAGTCACGGGTCAGCAGAATCAGATCTGTACCGCTTGCATTGGGATGCTTTTTCCATTCCTTTAAAGTCTACGGGACATACCAGGGATCCTGGAGTTCACTCGTGTCCAGACCCAGGCCTCTGCTGTCCCTCAGCCCAGAATGATCTTCCCCCCACAGTCCACCTGACTGGCCCTCTCTTACCCTTCAGATCTCGGGCTAAATGTCACCTTGTCAAGATTCATACGTTGTCACATGAAAACTTTTGCAGGGAAGTTCTTAGCAGCATTCATAATAGCCCTGAAGTGGAAACAACCTAAGGGTCCATTAACTGGTGAACAGATGAATGAAATGCACTCTGTCCATCTGATGGGATATTATTTGGCAGTAAAAAGGAGTGACTTACCAACACAGCCTACAATGTGGGTAAACCTTGAAAACGTTGTGCTAGGTGAAAGGAACCATTCACAGAAGGCCACATAGTGTGTGGTTTCATTTATTGTCAATGTCCAGAAGAGCAAATTCATAGAGATAGAAAGTAGATTAGTGGTTGCTGGTGGGAAGGAGGAGAGGGGAGATTGGGGAGTGACTGCTCACAGGTACATGGTTTCCTTTTGGGGTGACAAAATGTTCCGGAACTGGATCATCATGATGACTAGACAACCTTACAAATACATTAAAAACCTAAAGCACTCCAGAATTGGACACTTTAAAAGGGTGAATGTTATAGTATGTGGATTATATCTCAATGAATCTGATTAACCAAAAGTCACCTCCTCCAGGAGGTCTTCTGGGATTCTTCTCTCTGAAGTTGATGCCCCTGATGTCATTTAACTTGATTCCCCACACCTGTGATCGGCTTATGTGTATATTGTGTATATGAGAGAAAGAGAGAGAGAGAGAGAGCACCTATATGGCTCTCCGTCTTTCAGGAGCAAGCTCAATGCGAATGGGTCACAACTGTCCTGTCAGAGTTGTGTCTTTCGTGTTTAGCACGGGGCTGGTAGTGGACTGAATATTTCTTGGTAGGTTGAAGGAGTCCTGGCATGCTTGAGCTGGAAGGGAACGAGGTACTTGTCGGATCCTGCTTGTTTATAGATGTGGAGGGCCCCTGTGCACATGTGTTGGGCAGTCTCATTCCATGTCTTAGCTTTCCATGGCTCTTTAGCCGCTGTAATTATCAGCCCCCACCCAACTTGCCCTCCAAAGATCTGGAAGTCCAACAAACCACGGTCTGACCGGAATACACTGAGTGTTCTCGACTCAGTGATTACATGACGAAGATTAATGACGTTAGAGGTCAAGGCTGAGTTCATAGACACTCACTCCCTTCTATGGGAATAGACAGCGTGTGGCCCGAGAGTATGGAAATACACCCCGTGCCCCTGGAAGGGCTTTGCCACCCCCAGGCTGCTGCCAGGCACTGCCACAAGGAGTGGGGGCTTCGGCCACTCCAGGACCTGTGGTGGGAGCTGGGTGACAGGGTACAGTAGCCCGGCCATGCCTCATGGTGGCCAATAGCTTCTCATGGAGCCAGCTGGCTCCCAGGCTGTGGAGCAATGGGGTCCTTTGTACCTTGAAGCAATTAATTATGCCATATGGCAAGGAAACACAATAAGATTTATAGCAGAGTCAGCGACAGATGGCCCTGAGTGAAAAACACAGATTTGCGCAGAGATGTCAAAATGCTGGCATCCCGGGCCATGGGAGATAGTGCGTATGTGTGTGTGTGTGTGCACGCGTGTGCAAGGGGGGAGCAAGAAGAGAAAGGATGCTTGGCCGGAATCCGAGGCTCTGGCACTTTTTAAAGATTACGCATGAGAAAGCACATCCTTTCTCCTGCTGTGGGATTTTTTGGTGCACCTCCCTACCCGGGAACGCATGGGAAGATTCAGGTACTTACTTCCAGGGCGTGTGTGTGGGAAGAGAGAGAAACACCATTTGAGAGATGCAGAAAAAAGTGGGAAACTTCTAGAGAGGATGGGACTGTTTCCCTGGGGGCCCCCTCCCTGCCTCAGGACTCCCAGTCTCCTGCATTTTGCTCTGAGGAGGGATCTCACCACCCCCATCCCCAACCCGATGTCCCACCAGCATCTGAAATGTGACAGCTCCAGAGAGAACTCCTCCTCTCTCCCTGCCCAGCTCCTAGTCTGGTTGCTCCACCACCCACCTAGCAAATCCTTCTAGAATGTTCTAGAATGCAAATCTGACCAAGTCATCTCCCTCCCTCTCACCACCTCCCATCTTAATTCCCTCCCCAGGACTCTTCCCGGGGCCCAGAGGGTAAAGTTGAACTTTTCTGCAGAGCATCCAAAGCCCTCTACCCTCCCTAGCTTTTAGACTTACCTCCCATTATTTATCTCTGGCTCCCACCTACACCATACCTGGTGTTTAGTGAACTCAGCCTCCTATTTGAAGCCTCCGTGCTTTTGTGGATGCCATTTCCTCTTGTTGGACTGCCTTTCCTGCCTTGCTTGCCCTTGGGAAACTTCTCATTCATCCCAGCTCACATAGCTCTTCCTCTGTGTTCCCTTCTCTGTCGGACCTGAACAGAGTTGACCCTATTCTTCTTTGGGCTGCCACCAAATTTTGAGTCTTGCTCATCTGCGGTTTTTATCACTTGATTTCTGGGCATGTGACTCTCCCACTTGACTTGAGGGTGGTGTCTCTGTGTATTAACTTCTTACCTCTGCACATAATATGATGCCTGATATTTGGTAGGTGCCTGAAGGCTTCTTCCTGATTTGGGGTCCAACATAATCAATATTACATATGCAAAAGATAAAGGATAAAAGGAATCTAACTCTCTGGCCAGGAATGGCAGTCAAAGGGTAAGCCAAACTTCCCGGAATTTTTTCCCTCAATGTTGGCTATGGGATTGACTACATTAATATCCCAGTTCAAGGATATTCAAAATCATGAGACTTTGGAGGGCCCCGCAGTCAGGAGGGAGAGTCAGTCTTCCAGCTCCTTGGATGTGGGCTGCCTTCCTGACCTACTCTGACCAGAATATTGAGGCAGAAGAGATGATCCACAGGCTCTGACCCAGACCTCAAGACACCTTGCAGGATTTTTCTCATTCTCTTGGGACCCTGACCAGCTCCCATGTGAATAAGCCCGAGCTAGTCTGCTGGAGGATGGGAGACATATGCCATGGACAAGTGCTATCCTGACCAAAGCCATTCCAAGCCAAGCAAACCCAGCCAAACCCGTGTTTCTCTGATTACTGCCCAGCTAAACATAACCATCTGGTAAACCCACAGACACGTGAGCTGAACATTGTTCTGAGACATTGATTTTTCAGTATGGTTTGTTACGCAGCCAACTAGCTAACACAGTCTCCAGCACAAGCAGATATGCATCCTGTGTTTACTTAATTGCAAACTGTGAATCTTACTCAGAAAGAAGTTTGGAATGGGGCAGTAGAGCTAGGGCTTTAAACTTTCTTGGTGGTAAAAGGGGAAGGAAAGAGAGAGAGAGAACAAGAAAATGAATGGTCCTTACTGATTTTGCCCATTCCCAACAAAGCATGGGTCTCTGGATCAGCTAGAACTCTAAACACCAAGTTCTCCAGTATTTCTCAAACTGGTTTTGACAGAACATCAGTGCTAAGGGATGTCAATAGATGTTACTAAGGAGGAAAAAGGAAGATATTTTGGTCAAATGGCTTTGGAAAGCATCAGCCTCATGAAAGCCTACACAATCAAGGCTCCTTGTTTGAATGCCTTGTTGGCGCCTTTCATATGTTCATTGTGAGTTTGAGAAGGAGAGCTTAGTGATTGCGACTTGTGTCTCCCCAGGAGATTTGACCTCTTTTTCATGGAACACATTTCGGAAAAAGCCGAACTGGTATCCATACTGCTCTGGTGTCCAAAACCAAACTATGACATTCTTTAAAGCAATCAGTCTGTTTTGACCTGGAAAATGTCTACAGACAATCGGCAGGAACTTCATCCTTGTGTTAACGGCTGGATCTATAAGCTTGTATCCTTTGGTCTTACAGAACACAGCTAATCTTTTCTCACAAGTGTTTCTTTACTCACATCTTACAAAACTGGTTTTGAGCTCCCTCCATCTATCTGGATACTCTCTTTTGTGGTCCTTTATCATCTGAGGAAAAACAGATGAAATTCAGTATTCCAAGTATGGTATCATCACCTCCCTCATTTAGACCCCATACCTCTGTCAACTTGGCCTTGAGAAGTTTTAGCTTTTATGTCCATGGCAATGCACTCATGACTTACAATGAGTTTGGTCTGATCAAAACCCCACCTATTTTACTCAGATATAGGAGCTTTTGCAAAATCCATCTTGTACACATGCAATTTTTAAGACCCAAGTGTAAAGCTTATATTTACACCTCATAAATGTCATCCTCTAAGATTTACCTCTTAACTTCTGTTTGGAGTCTGATCCCCAAATCCTTCATATTCCTAGTCTCTTTAGAGAACTCTGTCTCCATCACACGGTTTAGCACAAGACCTTTGAGTGGATATGTGGCATTCTTCCTACCCAGAGACACTTCTGGCAACAGCAGCACCTTTTTCTCTTGGCAATCCTTTTCCTCCTTCCTCATATAATTACTGCAGGTGGAGTTGACTGCTCCACCATCCCCGGATGAGCATGTGACCAAGGTCTGGCCAATGAGAGTTGGTACTCTTTCCCCATCACTGATTGGTTAGTGAATGGAGGCAGGATGAACAGCCCTGAAAGTTTCATTCCTCAGCCCAGGCTGGAGGGACCCAAGAAGGGAAGGGAAATATCTCATTCTCTGCCAGGCTCAGTGCACTAGAATGCAGATCTGGAGCTGCTGACAGCTGTCTGCCCATCCCACAGGGCACCTGTCTAAAGGGAAGCCAAACAGAGGCTTGCAAGAGAGGTGAAAGTAGAGAGGGAGTTAGGACCCCCGACATCCTTTTTGACCAGTCAATCAATACTTTGTGAAAGCAGCACAGCTCCTAGGGCAAGTTTGGGAAGTTGTCCAATGTTGTTGTTTGTCTCCAAGGTGTGGACCAACTGGAAATCTTTGGAAGCAGTCCGGCACTTTCTATTAAAGCTGAACATAACCACCTCCCCTATGATCCCAAAATTTCACTCCAACGTATGTACCCAGTTGAAATGCCTCCTTATGTTTACCAAAGACCTGCTCAAGTATCGCCACAAAAGCTTTTCTGAGAGCTAAAAACAGGAGCAAATCATGTACTCCCTTAATGGGTAATAAACCTGTACCCCTGTGTGGCTCAGTCAGGTAAGCATCAAACTCTTGGTTTCAGCTCAGGTCATGATCTCAGCATCCCAGGATCAAGCCCCATATTGGGCTCTATGCTCAGCAGGAAGACTGCTTGGGATTCTCTCTCTCTCCCTCGCCCTCTGCCCCTCCTCCCCACTTGTGCTCTCTCTCTTTCTCTAAAATAAATTAATAAATCTAAAAAACCCGTGGGGTTTTCATACACTGGAAAACCATGCAAACATAAATACGAACCAACAACTGCTTGATACACAATGAACATGAATTGCACAAACATTTTCTTTGGCTGCTTTCAAGTTTTTTTCTTTGCCTTTCGTTTTCAAAAATTTAATGATGCTGTGTCTTTGGTTCACTCAGCTTCTTGAATGCATCTGTACATTTATGTGTTTTGACAAATTTGGGAAGTTTTCAGCCATTACTTCTTTGAGTACATTTTCAACCTCACTGCCTTTCCCCTCTTTTCAGTCTCTGAATGACCCAAATATTAGACATTTTGTCACAGTTCCATAGATCCTGAGTCTCTGTTTATTTTCTAGTCTGTTTTCTCCTTATGGTTCAGACTGGGTCATTTCTATTACCTTGTACTTCAGTTCACTGTTTTTCTCCTGTCCTCTCCATTCCACTGTTAGCTGACCCACTGGGGCTCTTTCTTTCGGTGATTATATTGTTCTGTTATAAAATTTCCATCTGTTTCTTTTTCATATCAGCCCTTTCTTTGCTGAGATGTCCTAGTTCTTTGCTGAGGATTTCTGTTGTTGTTTTTTTTTTTTCTCACTTGTTTCAAACATGTTCATAATTGCATATGGAAACATTTGCATCGTGACTTCTTTAAAATCATTGTGAGATCGATCATCCCAGCATCTCACGTCCTCCTGGTGTTGACACCTCTTGGTTGCCTTTTTTTATTCCTTTTGCTGTCTTTCTGGTTCTTGCTATGACAAGTGATTTTTGCCTAAAGCCAGGACATGTGTGTATTATGTTCTGAGATTCTGAATTGTATTCGAAGATTTGGTTTTAGCTGGCTTTGTCTGACACTGCCCTGGCAGGGCTTGTGGTAGGGAGGGATGCCACCCAGTCCCTGCCAGAGTCAGTAGAGGCCCAGACTTCCTGCCATTGACACCTGAGGAGGGCAGGGCTCCTGTTACTTCCGGAGGGTGGGTTCCAGCTCCCCAGATGGTGTCCACTAACACTGACGTGGTCGTGGCCTTGTTACCATGGGGTGACTTTTCTGCTTCTTCCTCAGGCTTCTTCTGAGGGTCACTCCAATGGGGTGGGGAGGGACACCTCATTTCTGCCAGCTGGAGGTGGAAGTTTGGGAAGGGGCTGCCTGCTGGTTGGTGAAGATTGAAGTCCTAGCTCCTTACAGGGACCCCTCAAACACTAAGCCAGCAGGACTGCTGAGGCACCTTCTCACAGCTTCATAAAGCTAGATATCTAGGCTCCCTGTCAGTCTTTGCTGGCGTGGGGATGGAGTGGCTATGGGTTTTTCCACGTTTGGGAGCAGGAGAGTAGTTGTTGTCTAAAAGTCTTCTGTCCTGCTAGGCTGGCTCTTTCCTGTCCTTCTGCGTAGAAAGAGCATGCTTTTTATTGGAGTTTTGTTTGTTTGTTTGTTTTGTCTTTTGTTTGCTTGTTTTGTCTGGACCTGTTCATTTGTTTCTAGGTTGCCAGGCTCTTGAGCTCAACTCTGGGATATCTGAAGCCAAGAAAAATCCCTCCCCAATTCCCAAGGTCCTTAGCTCATCTCTCTACTTTTCAAAGTCTTATGTTTGTCTTATGTATAATATCCAGGGTTTCTAGTTGTAGTTGATGGGAAGACTAGGAAAGAGTACATATATTTCATCTTCTTAGAAAAAGAGGTCTTAGTTTCCATTGTTTGAAAGTAAGAAAGTTATGGGGCATCTGGGTGGCCCAGTCAGTTAAGTGTCAGACTCTGGATCTCAGCTCAGGTCTTGATCTCAGGGTCCTGAGTTCAAGCCCTGTGTTGGGTTCCATGAAATAAAATAAAATAAAACAAAACATTATATCACATTCCACATCAACACCAAATCCCCAACCAATTTCCTAAAATGCAACCAAAACACAATTAAAGTTCTGTATGTGAGTGTCAAACGCATTGAGGCTGTAGAAAGCCTACACCGCCATCACATAATCAGTATGATGGTAGTAAATAATTGCTTTGATTTGGTTGCTGCCTGGGGCTGACAGCAGAAGAGGAATGGGCTGCAAATGTGCACAAGCAGCTTTGGGACATGATGAACATATACTTTACTTTGACTATGGCAATGCTTTCCCACATGCGCATATCTGTCAAAAATTACTGAATTGCATGGGTTACCTGGGTGGCTCAGTTGGTTAGGTGTGTGCTTTCTGCTCAGGTCATGATCCAAGGGTCTTGGGATCGAATCCCACATGTGGCTCCTTGCTCAGCAGGGAGCTGCCTTCTCCCTCTGCCTGCTGCTTCCCTTGCTTGTGCTCTCTCTCTGACAAGTAAATAGATAAAATCCTTTAAAAAATTACTGAATTGTACACTTAAGATGGATGCAGGCACAGGTATGTAAATTATATCTCAACAAACGTGATGGAAAGGGAAATAAACAGCAGTACAGTTCATAACAACATGGCTTCTCTTAGCAGCGGTGACATGAGACTCCTACTCCTGGCTGGCATGGGACTTGCTTTCCCATCTCTGATCCCGATGTTCTAACCATTGTGTTTAGAGTGTAGCATCAGAAGTGCTCTGTCCAGCATTTTGTTTAAAATGTTGCATTGAGTTTTGGAGACAGACACACTGTTTCTTCCTCTATACACGTTAGCGCCCAATGAGAGATGCATCCGTTCCATGAAATTTGGGTATGGAAATGACATTTAGGAACTTTCTGTGGGATATGTTTGTATGTAGGAACATCCTTATGGTGCCGTGATTCTCATATGTTAAATATAAACTAATTCTGTTGACAACGTGAAACTAAATACTGTTTCACATCTCTTAAATGTGAAAACTTTTGTTGACTTCATTGTATCTTTGAGTGGAGTTGTACCTGAACACTTATGTATTGACATGTGTATTTTTTATTATATATATATTTTATCATATATGATATGTATTATTATATTATATATATTTTATTACATATAATATATATTTTATTATATATATTTTTATTACTAGAGTATAGTTGACGGCCAATGTTATATTAGTTTCAGGTGTATGACATACTGATCAACAGTTCTATACATTACTCACTGCTCTCCATGGTAAGTGTGGTTACCATCCGCCACCACACAACTTTTATTATGATATTGTTCATTATATTCCCAGTGCTGTATGTTTCATTTCTGTGACTCTTTTTTTTTAACCACTGGAAGTTTGTGCCTCTTAATCCGCCTTACCTGTATTGCTCATCTGTCCACATTCCCTCCCTCTGGGAACCACCAGTTTGTCCTCTGTATTTATGAGCCTGTTTCTTTGTTCATTTGTTTTGTTTGTTATATTTTCCATATAAGTGAAATCATATGGTATTTGTCTTTCCCTGTCTGATATCTCACTTAATGTAATATCCTCTAGGCCCATCCATTGCTGCAAATAGCAAGCTCTCATTCTTTTTTATGGCTGAGTATATTCCACTGTGTGTGTATGTGTGTGTGTGTGTGTGTGTGTGTGCACATGCCACATCTTCTTTTTTTCATTCATCTATCAGTGGACACTTAGGTTGCTTCTGTAAATAATGCTGCAACAAATATAGGGTTTGGGTAAATACCTAGTAGTGGAATTACTGGATCAGAAGAGTAGGGTACTGGCACAAAAGCAGACACATAGATCAATGGAACATGATAGAGAGACAAGAAATAAACCCATGATTATATGGCCAAATAATCTATGAAAAAGGAGGCAAGAATATGCAGTGTGAAAAAGAAAGTGTCTTCAATATATGGTGTTGGGAAAACTAGACAGCAACATGCAAAAGAATGAAACTGGACCACTTTCTCACTCCCTATACAAAAATAAACTCAAAATGGATTAAAACCCTAAATATAATACCTGAATCCATAGAACTTTCTAAAAGGAAACATAGGCATTGATGTCTTGGACATTAGCCTCAGCAACATTTTATGTCTCTTGAGGCAAAGGAAAAAAAGCAAAAATAAACTATAGGGATGACACCAAAATAGAAAGCTTTTGCGTGGTGAAGGAAACCATTCACAGACTGAAAAGGCAAACTACTGAATGGGAGAAGATGCTTGCAAATGATAGATCTGATAAGGGATTACTATCCAACATACATGAAGAACAGATACAAATCAACACCCAAAACCAAACAATCCAATTAAAAGGGGGCAGAGCACCTGAAGAGACATTTTTCCAAAGAAAATACAAAAATGGCCAACAGACACATGAAAAGATGTGCATCATCACTCATTGTCAGGGAAATGCAAATCAGAGCCATCCTGAGCTATCCCCTCACACTTGTCAGAATGACTAGTATCAAAGTCGCAAGAAATAACAAGTGTTGGAGAGGATGTGGGGGGAGAGGAACCCTCATGCACTGTTGATAGGAATGCAAACTGGCACAGCCACCATGGAGAACACTATGGAGGTTCCTCAGAAAATGAACAATAGAATTACCACATGGTCTGGTAATTCTGCTACTCGATACTTACTCAAAGAAATTGACCTGCATATTTTTATGTGTGTCTATTCCGTCTTCTTTCCTTGGTAATACAGACAGGACCTTGTATTGGCTTTCTACTAAATTCTATGATAGGTGGATTATATCATCTGTGAATTGCATTTCAGAATTGTAAAGGCAGCATGACAGATCATTTGTAATGAAAAGATGTTGCACCTCATAGTGTTGATATCCCCTGATCAAACTCGACCTGAGGGCGTGCGATCCCAACCTCTTAGCCACTACACCAGCAGTTTAAAATTCAATGGACTCTTGCATTTCATGGACCAATACATGCATTTTAAATAGCTAATTGGAGTTGGCATTCCTTTATTCCATCCTGATTCATACAATTAGAGATGGTTTCTTTTTACCACTTCCCGTTTCCGTGGTCTTTCTGCTCTCATGGTCAAGGCTGTGAGCTTTTTGAAAGCAAAAATTGCTTCTCTTCCTGCTGCTGACTTTCCCCATATTGTAGCCAGAAGGGTGGGTGTGGCGAGGATTAAAGTTTGTTGACCACCACTTTTGTGTTCAAGGTCTGGGTATAGCCAAATCCACAACATCTATCACATGACCCCCTGTGCCAGGGACTGTTCTGGGTGCTTCATAGATATGCCCTGCCCCTGAATAACATGACAATCCTGCTACAGACTTATTAGTATGCTGGTCTTGTGGATGTGGGAAGGGAGGTCTGAGAAAATGATTATCTGAAGTAGGCAAGGAGTGCAGTCAAGTTTGAACCCCTGGTCTGTGTGTCTGTGTGAAGTGGGCATTGTTTTCCCTGTGTATTTTTATTGTTTTATATATGTGTGTGTATACACACACACACACACACACATACTATCAGCATTGAGGTTGAGTTGACATACAATGCTGTGTTAGTTTCATGTGTGCAATATAGCGATTCGACAATTCTATATATCAGTCCTCATCCCAGTAAATGTAGGTAGGTACCATCTGTCATCATACAACATTATTGCAATATTAATCAACAGCATTCCCTATGCTGTACTTTTCCTCCCTGTGACATATTTATTTTATAACTGGAAGTCTGTACCTCTTAACTCCCTTCATCTATTTTGCCCATGCCCCTGCCCACCTCCCCTT
This sequence comes from Mustela nigripes, assembly GCF_022355385.1. Classification (NCBI taxonomy): domain Eukaryota; kingdom Metazoa; phylum Chordata; class Mammalia; order Carnivora; family Mustelidae; genus Mustela; species Mustela nigripes. The sequence continues at coordinate 18,588,778 of NC_081564.1, forward strand.
GTGCCACCCCCAGTTTGTTCTGGAGAGAGGGAGGCAGTGCAACATAGGGATGGGGAGGATGGGCAAATCATTTCACCTTTCTGAACCTCTGTTTCCCCATCTATAAAATTGGTTCATAATAGTGGCTTCATCTTGGAGTGGTTGTGAAGATTTAACGAGATGACACATGTCTGTCATTTAGCATAGCCACTGATGTTTATGAGACAGAAATAAATGTTAACTTCCTCCCTCTGTCCCTTCCCGGTGGGAAATTTTACTCAATTGTGGTTCAGTGAATGGGTCTCACTGAGACCCAGGTCTATCTAATCCTAAAATCAAAATAATATGATTTAAAAAAAATAAAACCTAGAATTGTACCCATCCTCCTACAAACATGTGTGCTAGAAATCTCCTCTGGTCACTGCAATGTGCAGTAAGTTTCTATCTTTAAGTGGATGGTGTTTCCCAGGGTTTTTTTTTTTTTTGTGTGTATGTGTGAGGTCTATTTTTTTAAGATTTATTTCTTTATTTTAGAGCAAGAGTGAGAATGGAAGGGGAGAGAGCATAAGCAGGTGGAGGGGCAGAGGGAGAGAATCCTTAAGCAGGCTTCCACTGAGCATGGAACCTGATGTAGAGCTCAATCTCATGACCCTGAGATCATGACCTGAGCTAATGTCAGGAGTTGGCCACCCAACCCACTGAGCCAGCCAGATGCCCAGGTGTTTCCTGGTTTTCGTTTTTGTTTTTATTTTTTTTTACAGTTCCTTAGGTTGTTACAATAAGGGACTATGGTGCAGTTCTGAATAGCCCACAGAAGACCATGGAGGACAGAAGATTCTGGTCCCTGAACAGGAAAGGAGATGCCTCCCGTCTGCCAGCCATGTGGCTCTGTCCTGGTTTGCTACTGGTGGTCCCAGCCCAAAAATACCTGCCCTACTTGTTTCTGAACTGGGTTTGAATCCCAACTCCTCCACTTACTCTAACTGGGTGAGTGTGGCTGCATTACCACCTCTGTGAACCTCAGTTTCCCCATCTGTAAAATGAATCTTGATGCTGTACTTCGTAGGGATTTCCTGGGAAGCTTATATCACCTTATGGGAGGGAGGTGCCAGGTGGTGGGAAATGTGAGCCCATAAGAGGTAAGGAGTGGGAAGGGCCGGAGACTGGGAGAATGATCTGCTTTCTGAGACCACTCCCAGCCCTGTGCACACATACCACTCTCCTCCGACATGCACCCCCCGCCAACTCTCTGAGCCCCACCAGCCCCTGCAGGGCTACCTCTGGCGCTTAGGTGCCAATCAGCATCTCAGTAGATGACATTCCTGAGCATGTGCTACCCTCTACCCCTGGAGGGTTTGCATATCTCTCCAAGGTGGCTGTAAGTTTCCGGAGACATCGAGACATGTGGGTCTCAAAGGTCTGGATCACTCACTGCCCTGCATACCACAGGTGCTCAGTAATATCATTTCCCAGGGGACTTATTAGACGGTGAGGTGAGTTACAAGAACATTAACCATGGTCACCACTATAATGATCCAATAATAGCTAATTACCAAGTCTTAGATGCCATTAGAAGCTCTGTCCACAGCAGCTGAGCTCAGGGGCAGAAACTGTTAACTATAAATTCCATCTGGCACAAGAAGAAACTGAAGTCCTGGGAAGTCACACAGCTGATGAGATGGGAATTTGATCCAAGTCCTTAAACCACTGTACTGAGCCTCCTGGACAGGCCATTCAAAATGAAAAGAAAGAGAATTTTTACTACAAAGCCAATGTATTTTCACTGAAACCTTGAAAATCACAAAAAGAAGAGCAACCTTTCCAAATCCCTCTACCTGGAGACAACCACTGTTAACATGTTGGGACATCTCTTTGCAATGCATACCCTATACAAATGGAACAATTACATGTAGCATTTGTGTGTTCCCATAATGCTCAGATACATATATACACGTTGTATGATAAAAAAATTTAGCTGGACTTTGTCCCTGGCTCCTGGGATAGCACTCTAAACTCTTGAAATTTCACAGGTGGTAGGACTGTCTTTGTTAATCAGGGTAGGACCCCAGGACCACACTGAATCAGGTGATGCTGTGGTGGGTCCCTAGATGGTGTCAGTAGGAAGGACCCCAGGGCCACACTGAGTGTATCAGGTGACACTGTGGTAGGTCCCTTCATGGTGTCAGCAGGGTGTGGGAAGATGGGTCTCAGGATGAGAAGGCTGAGGCTTTGAGCTAGGTGCTGTCAGCCCTGTGATACAATCCATCATGCCTGCAAAACCAAACCCTAGCATAAGCGTCTAGCACTGAGGCTTGGTTGAACATCCTGGTTGGCGAGCACATCAATATGCCTTCAGGTCTCAGTTTGCCATAATTAACTTCTTTCAGGTTCTGTCTCCAAAGAAGGTGTGGATCCAAGCTTGGCCTGTCTGATTGAGTTGACAAAAGATACACAAAACCCAGAAGGACAGAGAGCATGGCCTTTTTCAGGGGACAGCAGGGAGAAGTGCTGCTAATTCCTCCCACACTCCTGAGAAACCCCTCCAGTAGTCTACCCTCAGCCCTGGGTTATGGGGTGCAAACACACCTGCCCTTCCTCGCTCTCCTCCCTATCACCTCCCAAACAACCGCTTGAATCCTGCTCTCCTTGAAGGCCGCAGGTCATGCTGGGAATCAGAAATCCCACCAGCTGGACTCGGTTCAAGTTCAGTTGCTTTCCCTTGACTGGCCAGAACCCATCCATCCAGGTTGAAATACTCGGCCAATAACAGCCAAGGGGATGAGGCCAGCGCAGGAAAATGGATTGCTAACAGATTGGCTTGCTTGGCCTTCAACTCGGGATAATATATGAGCAGTGAGGTAAAACGAATAGAGGGAGCCTTGGCTAGGTCATTCCATACCTCCTTAGGGGCCTTGTGGCTTCTACCAAGGGTCCTTGGAGCTGTTACTTCATCAAGTGCAAGTAAAAAAAAAAAGAAAGAAAGAAAGAAAAGAAAGAAAGAAGGAAAGAAAGAAAGTAAATTGTGTACTCACAAACTCCTAAAAATATTACCCAATGATCTTGAAAAAATTAATGTCCTGTGACATGTTAACATAATTTTCATGATTGAAGTGTTGAATGTCGGTTCTGTATATATTTATGTATATAGAAGCCAACCCAGATGAGGGCATGATATTTTTAATTTTTCACATCTCTGGCAAAACATTGACTGAGCTGTTTATATTTATTTCCCAGAGGTGGAAAGAAATTTCTTTCCACTGGAGAGACGAAGGTGTAAGTAGTAAGATTCTAGAGGAGGAACATCTTATAAAATGACTCCCTGTGCTGTAATAATTCCTCCTGTTTTGTCTTATTTGGTATTTTGTGATGTTTGAAGAGTCCAAGGATTTGAGAATGAGTCCCAAGACCATCCCCCAGACCCCCTTTTCAAAACTGCCATAGCATGTTTGTTCTGGACCCCTTAAAGATTAAGGCTTGGATAAACATTTGTCTTCTAAGAGGAAAAGGAGAGACAGTGAAAACTTATTCAGCTCAAGTCCTGGAACCTGATGCTTCCCCAAGGATGGGGAAGATCTTTAAGTCAATCTCTGGTTCTTGAGACTTTGGGGGAATCCCTGATCTTTTGAGAATTTGTTGAAAGATATATGTAACCTCTGTCTAGAAAAGTGGACCCACAATATAAAAATGGACACACGATATAGGGGATGTACTTAGGTGTATTTGTCAACTTTTGCTGCATAACAAATCCTACCGAAACTCAATGGTGGACAAAAAGCATGCCTTTCTTGCTCAAGTCACTGGCATGTATGTGGGTTGGCTGGGGTGTTTCAGTTTCTGATTATGGTTTGGCTGTGCTTGATTCTAGGCTTTGGGACCATTCATGCGTCCAGTTCTGGGTTATGTTCTTTTTGCAGTGATGGCAGACACTCGAGAGACAAGCCACACCACACAAACTTGGTTCAGAGACTATCCCATTCCTTCTGCTCACATCTCATGGCCTGAACTAAATCAAAAGGTCTTTAAAAAGTCAGTGGGGAAGACACTGCCCCACAGAGGAGAAGAAAAGGGGTGGGCGCAAGTTGAACAAGACTCCAGTCTATTATCAGTTGGTCATGGACTCTCGGACAGCTGTCCATAGATCACAGTTTAAGAACTGGTTTGGAACGTGAGTCCCATATGGTTAATCCCCAGACCTCAGAAGATGTAGAAATCACCTGGGTCAAAAGGCAGATCTGAGGCTATCCTCCCGCAGAGGTCCTGATTCAGTGGATCTGGCTGGGGCCTGGAAATCTGATCGTGATGGTGATGATCTAGGGTCCACACTTAGAGAAGGACCTAGCATCTCAGGACTTGGAGAGATGGGTTCAAATCCCAGCTCTGTGTGAGCTTGGAGCTTGGGTGAGTAGTTTTCTTTTCAGAGCCTTGGTTTTCTCCTCTGAGAAATGGAGTACTATGTCTCATGGCGATGTTAGGAGAGTTCACAGATGAAGCTGGTACAACTAGCATAACACCCAGACATAGTAAACCAACAAATGTTAGTTTTGTTGCTGGATCACCCTTATCCTGTACCTTCCTTCTCCTTCTCCTTCTCCTCCTCCTCATTGGTTTCTTCCGGCTCTGATAGCATGTAGTTCCACACCACCTTACGCTGTACTTCGTCTGTAAACCTTTTCTCCTAAGACAACTGAGCTCTTGAAATTCTTTGCCTGGAAACCCAGAGTGGGAAACTTTCTGGCAGTGGCCTCATGAATGTCCAAGTTTAGCATTACCTGTGCCCGTCCGGCAATATTTTAGACTTCCGGTAGCCCGTCGGAGATGGAGTTGCCCCTCTTAGAACTGAGCAGACCATAGCCTCTGAATGCCTCCAGGTTGAGAGTGGCTTCATCTACAAAGAGCAGGGGAGCCTGGGTGGCTCAGTGGGTTAGGTGTCCGTCGTCTTCCACCTGCCTTCCGCTCAGGTCATGATCTCAGGGTTGTGGGATCAAGTCCAGCTCCCCATTCAGTGGGGAGTCTGTTTCTCCCTCCGGCCCTGCCTCCTCCCCCCATTCGCTATGTCAAATAAATAAATAAATTAATTAATTAATTAAAACCTTTAAAAAAAAATCTGTGAACAATGGCCAAACAGAACATCACATCACATTGCACAGGGAAACAATGTAGGTAATGATTTATTGAGCTGGGGAGGGGCACAGAGAGATGGAGAGAAAGAATCCCAAGTAGGTTCCACTCTCAGCATGGAGCCAGGAGATGGGGCTCCATCCCACAACCCTGAGATCATGACCCGAACTGAAACCAAGAGTCAGATTCAGATGCTCAAGGGACCGAGTTATCCAGGCACTCCTGGTGTGTCTGTTTTATTTTCCCATTTCCTCCGCTATTCTCCTTCCCTCCTTATTCCTGTATCTGTACGTCTCTCTTGCTGCTAGCATTCCCTTCCCCACCACTTGTGTTTCTCTCTCTCACACCTTCTCTCTCTACCTTTTTCCTGTTTTCATAAGCCCTGCTCTTCTTAACATTCTCCACCCCCATCCCTCCCCACCGATACCCAGACACAGCCGGTGTTTCATGAATGTCTAAGGAAAGGAATAAGGGAATGAAAGAAAAGTGCCACCCGCCATCCCATACCACCCCCCCACCCCAATCTGAAATCCAGTTTCCTGATCCTTGAACTTCCAGCACCTTCCACTCCGTGGCTGGGCTTCTTCTAGGGAATGAAGCCCTGAGGAGCAGTGTGAACCGCAACAGCATCCGTTTTGAAAGCTGCGGCAGGATCTCAATCTTTGCCTTGTAAAAATGCATTTACTGCTCAGTTTGCCTGAGTTGAGTCTTTGTACAAATTTCAAACTCCTTATCTTTTTATCTACCCACTTGTAAAAATGCCATTGAACAGCACCCCCCCCCCTTCTCTGTCCCACCCTGACCTTGACAGAGTCCGCACATGCCCTTCTCTTCTGCCTCCACTGCCTTCTGCAGGCTCTTCCTGTGCCCTTCCACCGACTGGGACCCGCAAACTTTTTCTCTAAAGGGTCAGGCAGTAAAGAGTTCAGGCTTTGTGGGCCATTTGGTCTGTGGCAGGAAAACAGCCACAGACAATATGTAACTGAAGGTGTGTCCCTGTTCTCATAAAACTTTATTTATAAAAAGAGCAGGTGGTGGTGGGGAGGAGGGCTGCTTGAGTTTATAGCATATTTAGGCTTGTAGTTAAGTCCTAGCTCTGCCACTTCCTAGGTCTGTGACCTTGACCCCATCCATCCTCTACTGAATTTCAGCTTTTCTGTAAAAGGGGGTTGGGCGGGTTCACGGATGATTACCTGTAGGTGTTTAACGTGGGATCTGGCAAATGACACTCCATAAATGCTACCTGCTGCTTAGAATTTTGACTCCTAGATGATGATTTGGCTAATTTTGACTGAGCAACTATTATGTTTAGATTCTACTTTTTATAGAGACTCAGACTGTTAGGGATAGAAGGATTTTAGAGACCTGGTCCAGAGGTCAGAAACTAGACAATTGTTCCCAAGTCTTACCCACAGAGACTTCTTTTTCCTTCATCAGCTGTGTGACTCTGGGCAACTTACTAAATATCTCTGTGCCTCAGTTTCCTCATTTGTAAATGGAGATGGGGTCTACCCCCTAGGAGTGCTGTGAGAAGCACGTCAAGCTAATACATGATAAGTGTTCAGGGTAAGCACCTGGGGTAGTAAATGTTCCATTATATTAACTATTATTATTATTACTTCCACAATCATTGATATTGTTACCAGTTTTCTATCTTTCTTTCTTTGTTTCTTTCCTTTTTTTTTTTTTTTAAGATTTTATTTATTTATTTGACAGACAGAGATCACAAGTAGGCAGAGAGGCAGGCAGAGAAAGAGGAGGAAGCAGACTCCCTGCCAAGCAGAGAGCCCGATGCGGGGCTCGATCCCAGGACCCTGGGATCATGACCTGAGCCGAAGGCAGAGGCTTTAACCCACTGAGCCACCCAGGCACACCTCTTTCTTTCTTTCTTTTTTTTTTTTTTTTTAAGATTTTATTCATTTATTTGACAAAGAGAGACACTGCAAGAGAGGGAACACAAGCAGAGGGAGGGGGAAAGGGAGAAGCAGGCTTCCGCTGAGCAAGGAGCTGGATGCGGGACTCAATTCAAGGACCCCAGTATCACAACTGGAGCCAAAGGCAGATGCCTAATGACTGAACCACCTAGGTGCCCACCAGTTTTCTTTTCGCTAGGGCGTGCACACTCTGGCTTCCTTAGGTTGTTAGTTCAGCTCTGTGAACTCATTTGTCTTACCTGCTATGCCATTGAAGTCATTTGATTTTTCCAACCCCTGGTTATGTCCAACACTCATATTTCATAGATAAGAAATCTGAGGTCCAGATCTGGACAGGAGTGACTTGGCTAAATCTCCACCACAAATCAAGCACAAAACTCATTTGATTCTTAGGATTTATTCCCTAACTGTAGGGTGCACACAGCTCTTCTGAGCGGCAAGCCACACCCCTTTCAGGCTGAAATCCCCCTTCCTTGAGTATTGCCACTGGTTCCTGAAGAGTGGGAGTTTGCTTCTCTTAAAAACACTCTGACCCAAAGGCTGAAAGCTGTAAATGAGGCCTCCAGCCACTTTGGCTGGGAGGGTGTCTAGCTGGAGGTGCATTTCTGTCCACACGTACTTAACTGGAGGTCACTGAGTATAGCAGAATAGAATTTAAAGCATGGGGAGTCATGCTACAGAGAAAATTCATGTTGCTTAATTGTATTCCCAGGAAGGGTCCAGAGAGAACCTTGCAGAGAGAGTCTGACTTATTACTGAACTGTTTCTGCCAGAAACAGTTTTTAATCTGTCTGCCACAGATTAAAAGTCAATCATGGTGGGGGCGCCTGGGTGGCTCAGTGGGTTAAGTCTCTGCCTTTGGCTCGGGTCATGGTCCCGGGGTCCTGGGAACTAGCCCCACATTGGGACTGGGGAACCTTCTTTCTCCTCTCTCTCTCTCTGCCTGCTTCTCTGCCTAATTGTGATCTCTCTCTCTGTCAAATAAATAAATAAAATCTTTAAAAAAAAAAAAGTCTATCGTGGTGGAGTGAGAAGGGCATCCTTGTGGTCCCAGGAAAACGAATAAGCTCAGCCCAACTCAATCTTCAATAAGTGGCAGGGGCACTAGTTGCCTCGACATCGCGGGGACCATTAAAAAAGAAATCACCGTTTTGAACCCTTAATTTATCTTAATAAGGGCATGATGCTTTTAATAGAAACATCTTTGGTAATGGACCTCATCATTTGTTTCTTGTGAGTTGCTTTCGTGGACCCTGCTGAGAGATACTTACTCTTGGTGAAGGAGAAGAAAGGAAGGCCTTTGGAAAGATCAACCATGAATGAGCCTGGGAGGCAGTGCGTTTGCAGGAAATTGTGTATGTGGCCCCTGAGTTAGGTTATGCAGAACCTTCTAGCAATAACAGTGTCCATGACAGGAACACAGGGTTTCCCTCTGATCAAACAGCATGGAAATGTCCTCTAATTGGCTCATGATATGTACATCCAGCTGCTTAGTGCAGTAGTAAATTTATGGAATTGACCTTCAGCACCCGAATTAAATGGACATTTGGCAACTCCAATAATTTGGCTGTAAGTTCATGTAATGTAAAGCCATCAGGGGAGTGGAATGGAAGCTCGAGGCCAGCTCTGTATTGACAGTGAGCTGGAAAATCTTAAGGGCAATTAAGAATATCATAGCAGTTTAAAAAAAAAAAAAAAGAAAAAAGATTATTTATTTATTTATTTATTTGACAGCGAGAGAGAGCACAAGCAGGGGTAGCAGGGGAGGGAGAAGCAGGCTCCCTGCTGAGCAGGGACTCCCCCTCCCCACCTCCAATGTGGGACTCTATTCCAGGACCCTGGTATCATGATCTGAGCGGAAGACAGACTCTTAACTGACTGACTCACCCAGCTGCCCCATGGTAGAAGTTTTGATGGGCAGGAAAACAAGAAGAACTAGTGCTTCTGCTGCCCATCCTGCCTTCATGGCTATGACCCAGCTATATTTGTGCCTTCTTACCACACTTGGCTTTCCAAATACGGAGAGCAAGTGTGGCGGTGGGAAAGGTCATGGAACTTGGATTCAGTCAGTCCTGGGTTTGAATATCAGTCTCATCTCCTAATTGCTGGGTGACATTAGGTGGGTGACATTGGGCAAATTAGTGAATCTCTTTGAGCCTCATGAAGTTTTTCCCATGGGTGTGGGGGCTACGAGAGATAAAGAGGTAGTCTATATGAAGTGCCTGGCATACACTGGGTGCTTAATAAATTTTGGTCCCCTTCTAGTGGCGTGCTGATAAATGTTTAACAACTAGCTCTCAAAGAAAGAAGAAAAGAGGGTGCCTGGGTGGGTCAGTGGGTTAAAGCCTCTGCCTTTGGTTCAGGTCATGATCCCAGGGTCCTGGGATCAAGCCCCGCATCAGGCTCTCTGCTCGGCAGGGAGCCTGCTTCCTCCTCTCTCTCTGCCTGCCTCTCTGCCTACTTGTGATCTCTGTCTGTCAAATAAATAAATAATATATTTAAAAAAAAAGAAAAGAAGGAAAGAAAGGGAGAGAGAAAGAAAGAAAGAAAGAAAGAAAGAAAGAGAGAGAGAAACAGAAAGAAAGAAAGAAAGAAAGAAAGAAAGAAAGAAAAAATAAAAGAAGGGAGAGAGGGAGGGAGGGAAGAAGGAGAAGAAGAAGGAGGAGGAGAAGGGGAAGGAGCAGGAGGGAGGGAGGAAGGGAGGGAGGGAGGGAAGGAGGGTACTTCTGTTGCGCATGATCGCCTCAGAGAAGGGCACCGGATCTGAGCTTAAGCCAGTAAAACATGGCAGTTATCTTAGCCATGGGATTGGTTCAGATAGGCATGTAGCCCAAGGTGCTTTAATGAGAGAGAAACCCAGAATTTTGTTCAGTGATTGAGGTAAAGAAGCCCTCTCTTTTCCTCCGGAAGATATGATGTATAGAACTGTTCTAGCCATGTCGTAACTGTAATGAAAGTGACTTTGAGAAGAAAACTCTCATATGGAAGAGGGCAGAATCAAGAGAGTTGCAAGAAATGGAGTCAGTGCCTTGATCAAGTTGTTCCTGAAACTAGTTCCTATATGAATCAACAGATTCCTTTTGTTCTCCACATAATTTTAAGCTGGGGTCCTTTTATTTTTGCAACTAAAAATATTGAGCTGGTCTGTCAAGCATTATGCTTGCGGTTCAAGTATGAGCAGGTCCTAATGGAGAGCAGAGCTGTCACTGTGAGCCCACTGTAAAGCCAACTCAGCCCTTAAGTTCAGTCTTAAAAAACAATCAAACCAAGGTCTAACTGCATACTATATTAATGAGAAAATAATATTTTACTAAAATTGTTATGGGAACTCTGGAGAGAGAATTCACGTGGCATACAAGAAAGCAAATACAACCTTCATACCAACACTTGTCTCATCTCTCCCTACAGCTTCTTCTTTTTTTTTTCTCCCTACAGCTTCTAATAACTCCTTAGTAATGTCACTGTCATCCTACCTCAATGTTCTGCCCTTTTCAAAAACCAAACAAATAGAACAACAATAAACACCAGCCATCATTTGTCTCTCCATTCTGTTCCCAACCCCCAGGGAACCCATTGAAGGATCTGCCTGATGACCTCAAGCCTCTTTCCAGAGGAAATTCAGTGGTACTTCCTCTCTATTGTCATCTATTGTGTTCTAGAAATACACAAGGAATGCTCTCGTGCTGTCTGCTCATCTCTGCCAGCCACTCCTGCAAGAAGAGGACAACTCATTACCTCCTTGAGTCAAGTTTCAGGTTGGAGACCCCCAACTCCCTCCCTTGGGGAATCTGAAGGAGGGAAATCACAGCAGTGTTTGAACTGAGAGATTTATTTTCGGAGTGATTTATTTTCAGAAGATTTATTTTCTTCTTTCTGTAAAACCTCAGCCAGTGAAAAATGACACCTTTGCACTCTGGAGCCTGATATCAGTGTTCCAAAATGTTGTTTGTGTATAAACCCATGGGCATGAATGTGTCTGTTGTATTTCTGTTAAAATCCTGATACTTTGTGCTCTGCTTATCAAGGAAGGTTCGTTGTGCTTCTTTCCTAGTAGAAGCTGGAGAGAAGATGTAAACATTCTTGACAAAATTGGGAATCACAGGATACCTGTATACCAGGATAAATGTTACTGTAGAGTGAGTTGTGTAAGTCATGTTGTTTCACACCCAAGGACTGTTCTAACTTTCTGGAAAAGAATCACAGAGGACCAGCCTTCTTGTTTGGAAAATGACGGTGCCTTACATGGTTAAATTGTAATGACAGTGATCCATGGACATTCTGGTAATTAACACAAGGGTTTTATAGCCACAGTGATGAGATGAGAAACTATCCCCTTCCTTCCTTCCCTCTTCTCCTCCTGTCCTCCAAAAGATTTTTCCTGATGAATTATTATAAGCATCTAACAATATCTGAGGATTCAAACCTTTTCAAGTTAGACAATCTCCACCCTTTCAAACATGTCCATGTTTATGCTTTAAATGGCTCATGAATAAAGAAGCTTCTAATAAAGAAGCTTCTGTGCCAGGCATTGTGCTAGGTGCGAAGGTAGGTGAGACACAATCATTCACATGCTGTGGTAAGAAGTGGGCATATAGTTTTCTTTTCTTGTGATGTTTTTAGTCTGGCTTTGGTAACTGGGTAACAATGCTTGTCCTTAGAATGAATTAGGAAGTGTTTTCTCCTCTTCTATTTGTTAAAAGAGTTTGGGAAGGACTAATCATAATTTTTCTTTAAATGTTTGGTCGAGTTCACCAGTGAGGTTATCAGTTCCCTGGCTTTTCTTTGTTAAGAGGGTTTTGAATACTGATTCAATCTCTTACCTTGCTGTGGGTCTACTCAAATAATCTATTTCTTCTTGGGTTCGTTTTGGTAGTCTGTGTGTTTCCAGAAATGTGTCTATTTCATACAGTTTAACTAGTTTGTTGGGTTAACAGTTGTTCATAGGAAGAGGAGGGCATGTGAACCCCTTCCCGGCTAGGAAAGATAAATATTAAAATAAAGCCTGGCAACAATGAAACAAAAGCATGGAGGAGAGAAGGATTAGTTTGGGTGGGAGATGGGGAGATGAAAAAGATTCACAGGAGAAGTAATTCTTCAACCAACTGGGTACTGTGGGATGAGTAGGAGTTGGTTAGTTGGCTATGCCAGGGAAGGAGATTCTGGGTAAGGAAAGAAGAATAAAAACGCATGATATGGTCTGAGAACATGAGGTTGGGAAAGCACAGAAGGGGTTCCATGGACAAGCAAAAGAAAAATGAATTTGGTGCAAGATTACGAAAGATGATTAAAGCAATCCAAGGATTTTGGATTTCGTTCCTCAATCGATGGGAAGCCAATAATTTTTAAAACCTCCCAAACATTTTTTCAACCAAAGAAAAGGCAATAATTTTTAAACAGGAGTTTAAGGTTATGGGATTGGTGATTTTTTAGAAAGATTGTTTTGGTGGCCATATTGAGTATGGTTGGAGGGGATAGTGTGGTAACAGGGGAGCTGGACTGCTGGTGACATCTGTCATGAATGATGCTGGAGGAAGAAGGATGCAAGTTAGAAAGGGGAGAGAGGCTTTGTGCTTGAGACCCTGAGCGGGTCAATAGGACAGACAGATGACCAGTGATGAGGGGAGAGAAGGGGAAAGCTCCCAACAATGAGGTCAAGTCTTCTAGCCAGGACTATGCCAGTCCTACAAAAAAAAAAAAAAAAAAAAGAACAACAACAAGCAAGTTCACTCTTGGATGCTTAGAACATTCTATTTGTGTATCTATGGAAGGAAGTTACAGACATGGCTGGGTTTGTGTTGTCACATTAATTATAAAGGCTTTAAGGGGAAAAAAATTCCAAAGGGAATAAAGATTTTCTGAAAAGCATTCTTCTCTAAAGGAAGCTGCATGCAAATGGAAAAACCTTGACATTTAATTGATTTCAGTAATCGCAATGACATTGTGTTTTCATTCAGGCTGTGCAGTGGGGCTTTGAAACTGTGGAAAATTGACAGACAGGCCCTTGTTAGGGGAAACAAAAACGGCTCCAAGTTGCAGGGTTGAATATTTTTCTTTTTTCCTTTTCATAGGAGAAAAAATAGCCTATCATTTCTAACAGTCTGAATGACACTTAGCATTATTTCTCTCCTTTAGGAGATAGAATCTAAGGGTTTGCAGATACTAAAAAGCGGTCTGAAGTGTGAATGACACATTTAAAAATACTAATACCTGAAAATATCTTGTTTGGTAGATTTCACATGGGAACTATATGTATTTCTTTTGTAATTATAAAGTCAAAATGAAACTGCGAAATAACTCTTTAAAATCGAAAGCAAAGTGGGAACAATGGCCCTGGCTTTGTGTTGACTTGGTGACTTAATCACTCACAAGTAACTTTAAAACTCATCTGTTTGCACACTCTTAGAGAGAAATGCCCCAAAGACAAAAAAGAACCCCAAACCGCACAACAACCCCAATACTTAAACCATTCTCATTATCACATTATTAGTAATACCATTGGTATTGTTATTTCAAAACTATGTTAGGTATGTGCATAGTGAATAAACCATAAAGTCAATGCATTTTTTTCTTAAAGATATATTAATTTATTTGAGAGAGAGAGAGAGAGAGAGAGAGAGCATGAGGAGCAGGGGGACAGCCAAAGGGAGAGGGAGAGACAGGATCTCAAGTCGACACCCCGCTGAGCAGGGAGCCCAACGTGGTGCTTGATCTTATGACCCTGAGATCATCACCTGAGCTGAACCAAGAGTTGGACGCTTAACCAAGGCACCCCAGGAACTCAGGCACCCCTAAACTCAATGCATTCTTATTTTAAGTTTGTTAGGAGCCAAAATTTTCAGCCCAAGGGAAAAGATACAAAAATATAAAGTCAACCAAATGAATGAACTGGAAATAGTATTAGCTCATGATTATTTTCTCTTTAAAATTTCTTGTACTTTCCAGCTTTGGCCACTGTAAATACCTGGAAATAATGACCATCCCAATAGTAATGACCTAGATTGTGGTCTCTAGGAACAATTTCCTGGCAAGCTCCTTAGAGAAATGTCTGATTCCAGGACTGGGCAGGAAATATACAAGATGAGAGCGAGACATCTTGCTACATCTGAAAGCAAGGAAACTGTCATAGACCACTGTGGGCGCATCCAAAAGACTCAGGCATAAACTTACTGGCCCCCACTCCCATCTGGACTCCTTGAGCAACTAAAAAATTAACAACTGCAATGCATTAAAATCCATCAAATATATCAAAGTCCCTGAATTCATGATGATATTAAAAATTATACAAAACAAGCAAACAGATAAACCAAAAACCCAAAACTTACTGGCTCCTTTTGGAGGATGTTAGAGAACTAAAACATTATTCTGTGATAATTAGTAAACAAAAGCCTCAGGCAGCTAGCTCACCTTACCTAGTGTAATGACCTAGCTGATGAAGAAAAGCTTTTTTCACAGTATTCCAACTGATCCATAAAGAGTAATGAAGGAGTATTATAATTAGAATTGTACCATTTTGCAAATGCCTTAGGAAATCACGGATCTAAGCAGTTGTCATCACAAATCTGCTAGATTCTCCCAAAAGGAGACCAGTGGACATTACATGCCTTCTGATGGAATAACTCAGCTTCCTGGGGAATATTCTCGCCCCAGACTCAAACCTGAATTAGGCCAAAACTCTAATAAATCTCATGACAAATTTATAGGAATTACAAAGGACAGAGAAACATTAAAAGACACCATGTGGATACAATCAAGAAAATCCAGATGTGAGAAACTCCATGGACCCAGTTTTTTCATAAACAAATTGCTGGAGAAATTTTTAAAAGAGAGAGAGAGAGAGAGACGCTATAGATAAAAAGGTACTAAAGAGATATATCAATCAAATGCAAATGTGTACCTTGTTTAAATCCGAACCCAATCAAAGCAGCTGTAAAAACAAGTTTGGTGGTCAGAGAAACAACCGGGAAAACTTGAATGCTGACTGGATTTTTGCTAATATTAATGAAATATTGTTAAGTTTTTTGTTAATAATGACATATGACCACTTTTTCAAAAAAAAAGATTTTATTTATTTATTTGACAGAGAGAGATCACAGGTGTTTGAGAGGCAGGCAGAGAGAGAGGGGGACAGGGAAGCAGGCTCCCTGCTGAGCAGAGAGCCCAACGTAGGGCTCAATGTAGGGCTCGATGTGGGGCTCCATCCCAGGACCCTGGGATCATGACCTGAGCCTAAGGCAGACGCTTTAACCCACTGAGCCACCCAGACGCCCC
Organism: Mustela nigripes; assembly: GCF_022355385.1. Lineage (NCBI taxonomy): Eukaryota > Metazoa > Chordata > Mammalia > Carnivora > Mustelidae > Mustela > Mustela nigripes. The sequence goes on from NC_081564.1 coordinate 18,604,077, forward strand.
ATATAACTACGTTTTTAAAATGAAAGAGAATCTTATCTTTCACAGATGCATACTGAAATGTACATGGATGGAATGATGTAATGTCTGGACTTTGTTTCAAATAATCCAGTCTGGGGGAGGGGAGGAGGTACAAAGGAAAGGGGAATGATCATGAATAGTGACTTAAATCTTCGTGATGGGCATATAGGAGAATTATTATTATTATTATTATTTGCTTTGGTGCATATGTGAAATTTTCCATAATAAAATGCTTAGGAAAAAGAAACACTAACATGATGGTTCTCATTTAATGGTGTATCCTAGGACAGATGTATCAAAATTCTTCTTTGAATTTCAGAAAACAAAGCAGCATGGCTATTTCAAACTCATCAAGGGTGAACTTTCCTTAAAAAATCAGGAACTGGATATCTACCCAATTAGAATGGGGACCATTTTATCAGAACAGAAATAAACAGAGATTCACACTTTAGTCCCACATGTCCAGTTGCTTCTAGAATCCTTTCTCGAATTTCTTTTTCTTTTTTCTTTCTTCTTCTTTTTTTTTTTTTTTTTAAGATTCATTTACTTATTTGAGAGACAGAGAGACAGGAGGGGCAGAGGGAGAGGGAGAAGGAGAGAAGCAGACTCCCCACTGAGAATGGAGTCCCATGCAGGGCTTTGATCCCCCAACCCATGAGATCATGACCTGAACAGAAATCAAGAATCAGATGCCTAACTGACTGAGCCACCCACGCACCCTTTTTTTCTGGAATTTCTCATAGGCATCTACCTGTAAATCAACCTATCTAAAACTGAGTTCATCATCTCCCTCTCAAAGAAACAGAAAAGTCGATTTCTGCCTCAGTGCCCCCATTTAAGAAAACAGCATCACGTGTCACCCAATTGCCCAAATCAGAAATCTGTGGATCACCTTTATCATTTCCTTTTTCTTGGTCCTCTCCAATCCCTCATGACCCAGCCATATTGATTTTACTTCCTAGATACCCTCTGAATCACCTTCTCACAATCCAGGTCACCATCATACTTTTCCTGGTCTCCTGCAGTAGCCTTCTTTCTGATCTCATAGCTTAAATTTTCTGTGGATCTCCATCATCCTCAGAACAAAACTCAGACAGGTGTTGTTTTGTGTCTCTAGCACCTGAGAGTCCTGGCATGGAACAGGTGGTTAACGGGCAGTCACTGTTGAATCAGGTGGTGACTTGATCACTGTGAAGTCTTATTATCTGAAGTTCTCTCCCTCACCAAGCTGTCAGGGTCTCCAAAATCAAGTTCAGTGATTCATTTCTGATCCCAGTCCATAATTCCAGCATCCACTTCTTAAATGCATGTTTACTTTTATAATAGTTGTAATAAAGAAAAAAAGGAGGACTGTGGAAACCCAAGACATGCTTGAGCCCGAGGGCTTCTACTTAGCAGCTGTGTGTCTCAGTGAAGCCCTCTGGGACCTCATCTCTTCCTCTGTAAATCGGGGACAATGATGCTAACTTTGCAGGAGTACTGTATGATCTAGGGATTATTTTCATGAAGTGTCTGCTCTCTTTAACACATAATGACCATTTCATGGATAACCATAAAGAAAAAATAATCAATGAGAAATGGAGGCATTCCAAGTAAAGACTGTGATAGAAAAATTCTCAAGAGCCCAAGACACAAGTTTGCAAGGGAGATCAGCTCTTCTTCCACTCTGGTGGTCTGACTTTGGAGGGGCTCCACTTGCTTTTTCAACAAGGATAATTTCCTCTCCATGGAGTCAACATAACACAAAACCTAGAAACATGGATGGCACCCAAGTGTTTCTGTAACAACCCACTTGTAATCAGCTACTGCTGTGATTATGCTGCTTAGCAACTCCCAAAATTCAGTGGTCTACCGAAGACAACACTTATTTCTTTCTCTCCCCTGGGTCTGGGCATTGGATTCAGGGCAGTTCCACGTGTCTGTCACGTTGGGACCAGGACGAAGTGTCAGTGGCTACCTGGAGAGAGGACAAGTCACAGAACACAAGTGTATGCAAGGTCTCTGCTTATAGGCATTGGCCAAAACAAGGCCGTGGGGTCTCACCTCAAGTCAGTGGGGTGGGGAGTCCACTCTACCTACACTCACCGTCTGGCTAAATTGTGAGGGAAGAAGAGTCAGAAACTGTCTACTGCTCTCTGGTAACTCACACATCCATACCTTTATCTCAACCATTACCTGTTTTGTGTTCTCAGCATGCACAACCTGTGGGGGGCAATTATTCCATTCTTTATTCTTGGTCAGGAAGGTGGGATTTTTCTCATGTATTTTTCCTACTGAAAAAGAAATAACAATGCTGACCGTAGCCATAATTGCCTGTTTGCTCTATGCCCTCTGGTTTGTGTATGGGGGTCTCCTTTACATCTTTTCACTGCCCTGGGAGAAAGAAACCACGGTGCTCACATTTTGTGGAAGGAGGAAGTTGAAAATCTGGAGAGTTAGCTGACTTCCCCAGGGTCACACAAAGTGAGGCATGTGACTACAATCTATGTTTAAACTTCCTCCTTTATCCTCCAGGGATGCCCCTGACTATATTCTTTTTTTAAATAAGCTTTTTATTTAAGAATAGATGTAGGGAGGTCCCTTGAGGTCTAGACTCCGAATTAGCGTTCAGTCACCCCTGACTCATTCCATTGGCCAAGCAAAGACACGTGGTGTAACTCACCAGAGAGGGGTGGAGAAATAGGCTCCACCCCCTCCACAGAGAAGGGAGAGGGAGCGAATGTTTCTTGAACAATTATCTACCCCATCTCACGGTGCACTTCCTGTTGTGGATCAGTTATAAAAATCTCAGATCAGGTGTTTGTGGGGTCTCTGAATTTCCCACAAGGTGCACACAAGTGAACTGCAGAGATTCTAGAAGCTGTGGTCAATGCCATGCTGTTGGAAAGGTGCCTATGTTCACCGATATCCATGTGCCTCTACCCTGAGTACCTGCTACACGGCGTTTCCCAGCTCCCCTGGATGCAGATGAAACCATGTGACTACTTCCAGCCAATGGAATGAGACCCAAAATGTAACAGGGTACCTCTGAGCCAACCCAGTTAAGGGTGGATGTGACTTCTCTGTGTGCTTGTTCCTCATCTGCCCATTGAATGTAGAAAATACAATAAAGGTTCCCAAGGCTGTTGGGCTTGGAGGAACTTTCAGACGCTAGAAACCTCAGTCTTTGAATGACTATGTGGAGCAGAGTAACTAACAACCCACATTAGTTTGGACCACTTTGACAAGTGACCTTGTTTTAGGTCCTTGAGATTTGGGAATATTTGTTATAGCTGTTAGCATATAGCAACTAATAAAATTCCCTTTCCTGATGGCTCCTTTAATACCAGTTGAAGATGTTTCCTTTGAGTTAATTCAGGAAACAAGAGGTTCTATAAGATTTATATATGTGAAGGTTTGTTTTTGACAAGCAATCTGAAGGTCTAATTCAGCCACCTCCCAACGATTCCCAGCTTTGACAATATGATTCTGATTTTTGCTGGGGAGAGAATCTTCTCCTTTCTAATCTTAGTTGATGTGCTTCTGCAAAAGTTAACTCCAGTCCCCTTCTCCCCACCCCAGTCTTGGGGTAGAGCAGATGACCTGGGCTAAGCTAATGAGGTCCTTGCATCCCTCTGGCTTCAGTGATTGGTTCAGGTATGGATGCATTCTCCAAGCAGGTCCAAATTTAATCTCAGGATCTTAGCTGGGCAAGTTAAAATAGATGTGGCTCTCTCTCATTAGACAGTAACAAGTAAGATCATAGCCATGGGAGATGCAGTTATAAAGAAAGCTAACCTTAGGAGGAGACTTACACTATGGATTGTAGAGCAAACAGAACAAATGAAAAGAGCAGGTCCTTAACATTATTGACAAGCAGCTAAATTCAGAAATTCAGCTAGATCAAGCAGCCTGAAGCTGACATACTGTCAGACTTTTCAGTCAAAAGGTGGTTAATAAATAGTTCTTATGGTTCTAGTTGAGTTTTCATTATTCATACCCAAACTATCCTCAATGGAATCAACATTATTATTCCTACAATCAAATAAATTTTTTGCTATTGTTTATTGTATCAAAAATAAAATAAAAAATGAAAATTTTAATCAGAAAATGTGAAGTAATAAATGATATTAAGATAGATGATTTTCAGAGACTACTTCTAGTTCTAAAATGTAGAGTTTATGAGGCCCAGTATGAATTTCTAGCACTTAGTAATCTATACACAGTAGTATTTGTTTATTTTGACAACCAAAGAGCCTAATTATGAGGAGGCTTTGGGCAAAAAGATGGTGAATATTCCATAAGAGAAATATAGACCTTCCTATACATGGCCAAAATCCTCCATGGCTTTCTGTCATTTCTAACAGGTTCTAGAAGACTCTATGCCACCTGGTTCCTGTCCACCTCTCAGATCTCATTAGCTGGACTCTTACCTATCCCCCTCAGCTGACCAAACATTAAATTCTCAGAGCTCATTTCTGACCCAGGATCTTTGCACTTGCTATTCTCTTTGTCTAGAGTGCTCTTCTCCTGGCTTCTCCTCCTTCTGGCACCTACACAGGCATCAATTCCTTCACAGAGAGACCTTCCCTGATCCCCCAGTTAGAGAGATCTCCCTCTTTAGCACTTCACCAGTCACTTTTTAATTCCTCCACAGCACTTTTTACCACCTAATGGTGCCTGGTACATTTAGTCACGTGCTATCTCTGTCTCCTTTTAAATTAACAGTTCTACAAGGGCAGAGCCCTTGCCCATTCTGTTCTCCCTGTGTCTCCAGCACCTGAAACAGTGCCTGACACAGGCTGGCACTGTGTTAAAAAAAAAAAAAAAAAAAAGGTGGTGGTGGGGGGAAGCCTGAGATGCCAAATGGAGGCAACAGTGTCCTTTGGAAAGGGGTGGGGAATGGAAGGGACTCATGATGTGGTCATTGGATAGGGGATTTGGCTGGGAGTTTCCAGGGGCGAGGGCAGAGTGACAAAGAGCAGGACCAGACTGTTGCTTGGGGATGCTACCTGGTGTATTCATAGAGTGTTTCTATGGGAGAGTGATGTGGTGGGAAGGAGAGAGAGGGAGAGAAATAGACAGACAGAGACAAAAGAAGAGAAGCATCTTCATCCAGAAAATAATGGAAGAGCTCATTAGAAGCTTTGGTGCACGTGCTACTTAATTTCTGCCTGATATTTCAGGGTCTTTGTTCTCTGCATTTCCATGACCCTTGGGAGCTTCTTCTTCCAGTTATAATCTGGGAGGATCCATTTGAGGGAAACAAAAGGATACTCCAGACCATTAGAGTTCAACATTATCAGTTCCTTCCACTTCTCTGTTGTGACACAAGAATAAAGATAGTCCCCCAAATGTCAGAAGAATTGAAAATGAGTTTGCTTTAGGTGGAAGGGTAACTTCCCCCTCCTCCTCTCACTGCTGCTACCTCAGATCCATATGCCCCTCCAGGTTTGAGGGTCTCCCCCACCCAATCAAAATGCTCTCACTCAACACAAGCCCCAAAGCAGAAATGCACAAGACGGATGCTGAAGGCAGCTGTATCTTCTTGTTGTTGCTGTTTTTAACCGAGAACCAGACTATATGATCCAAACCCATTTTTTTTTCTCATCTCTCATTTTTCTTTCTTTTCCTAGCAGAAAAGGAAAGATGGAGGTGCATCTTTTTGGGCTTAATTTTCAGAAAGGTAATGTTGCCTTGAGTTGTCATCTTAGAAAACTGCTCTGGACATTGGGACAGAACAGAGCTGACATGGCAGTGGTTGGAACATTTTCCAACCATTGCTGATGAACCAGCCCTGCAAATTTGGCTGCTGGTGCTACCCCATGGCTATTATCACCCGCGCTTCTTGGTGCCACTTAGCCAGCGTCCCATTCATCTTGTCGACCTGATTCCTATTGTCACTATTTCAAGGCATTTTGGATCCCGGATGGAAAAAGAAGTGACCATTCACATTTCATCGAGGACCCATGGCTCAGAAATAGTAAATATTGGTTCAACGAGTGATTTATTACCTTTCATGCTATGATTAAAGTTTAACTTTCATTGGCTGGCTGCTCCAGCTATGTTGATAAAAATAAATACTCAGGGATGTGTGTGATGGCCCTTTCCCTGGGCTCCCTGTAGCCTCTCTGACTCCCCACTAAGCTATCCTCTGTACAGCTCTTCATTTTAAAAACAGAAACATAGTCATACCAAGTGCTTACATAACACAGTCAATGGCTTCCTCAGAATTCAGCCCAGACTCCTTACCCAAGCTTCAAGGTCCTGTAGGGTCTGGTTCTTTATTGACATCTCCAGCTTCATCTTGCACCTACTGTCTTTGAGGCCGGGGGCCATAACCTGTGTACATCAGTGAAGGGTCAGTTACGGAAGTGGAAACATGCGGCCTTGTGGAATACAAATTATATTATAGGAATCAGAACGCCCGTGTGTGCAGAAGATGCTGGGAATTGGATGGAGAAGATGGACGGAATTGGTTGGCTGGGAAGTGGATGGAGAGAATTCAGTAAACATTGGTTACTAAGCATCATTACAAGCACTGGCACAAGTAAAGGACCAGGGCTTGCAGGGAAATCTGGCAACAGTATGTGTCCAGATGACATGAGAAGTCCGTGAAAGGGGCTAATGTAGGAGTCTATGGGAAGTCAGGCAAGTCCATGGCGGCCACCCTCTGTGAATGCCCCACATTCTAGAGGTGGTCTTGAGGTGGGCTTGATATCTCTGTTGGCCAGCAGGGCCAGGGAGAGGTGGAGATGGTTCAAGGGAGAACAAGGAGAAACTGGGGGCTCCCGGTACCTCTGGGTCCCAGCAGTCTGAGACACAGAAAAAATCCAGCAGAGAGGGTTGGGGTGGGGAATAAGATAAACACTGTCCCAGCACTCAGGGAATTGGGAGAATGAGCAGAGAGGTTCCAGGAGGATATTTGGGCAGTTTTGCTCTGTGATGTCTGATGTAACACCCTCTTTCCACATTTCTTACAAATCTTCAGGAAAGTCCATGCCCCTTGACCTCAGGCTCAAGTTAGCTTTGCTTCTTTCTTTCCCATCCTCCCTCCCTCTCTTTCTCCTTAAAGACATCCTCAGTCACATGGGGAAGAGCGAAACCTGCAAAGGTGGCCCAAGCACATATAATTTCCATTTTTATTAAAAGGAGTTTCCTACCTTGAGAGACCACAAACCAACTCAATAGTCTCCTTTTATGTTAACTTTAAATCTTGTACTTGGAATTTGAAAAAGCAGCACCTTCTTACTGGAAATGAGGTAACACAGAAATCTGAAAGGGGGAAAAGAAAGTGTTTCGACTCCCGGCTCCTTTTCAGCCCCACTTACTCCATGTTTTATCATCAGACAAGTGGAAGCCCAAAGAAGTTAAGTGTCTGGCCCTTAATCTCACAGCCTTATCATTTTGGCTTTATGAAGGGGCCTTTTCTGACTGAGCTGTCTCTTAAAAGGCCATGCTCTCAAATCCTATTCTCCAGAGTGCATTTTAGCCACCCAAGAAGTCAGAGTGTCTTCCCCTAAAACAATTTGCATTGATCACTGTGGCTGAAATTTCCATTTTGACATGAAATCAGGCAGCCTGGGAGTGATTTTTCAGGCTGCTGTTGGGTGGTTCTGATGGAGTGGTTGTACCTTGAGGGGAGCAACCACGGAGGAGGGACTGGCCTTTGTTTTAAGGACTCAATTTTATAGTTTACTTGAGTGAAGTCAGTGAATTATGAATTTATATTTGCAGTGACCAGAATGCTTGGGCATATATGATCTGGCTCAGGGGATTTCAAAGCCTTTGATCCTGGCCCACTGTAAGAAGTACATTTTATGAAGTGGGATAGTATACACACACACACACCCACGTACACATACCAGCACACATATGCACCTCTGAAATAAGTGTTTCATAAAACAATGCTCAAAACTTACACTGTGACTCACTCTCTGATGATTTTTTTATTCCATTCTATCTTACTTCTTCCTTTTCTTCTTTTTTTAATCTTACTTCGTTTTTAAAGATGTGACAAGTCACATCTTTAAAATGTATTGCATGACCTACCACCAACCAATCTTGAGTCACAGCTTAAAAGATCACTGCTCTAGGGCCCCTCTTTTTGCAATCAAGGAACCTCGGAAGCAGAAAAGTTGCTTCATCAAAGTTGCTCCTTGTGCCTTGAATTGGGGTCAAGTGTGTCAGAGGGAGAGGGTTTGGAGGGCAAATTCAGAGAGGCAGCCACCAACCTGCCTGGGTTACTTCCACTCCACAGTGGGGCTGACTTCTCAGTGACCATGCTGCTCTCGTTGCCAAGCAGTGATCACTGCTGCATTTACTGAGGGCTTACGTTGCACTAAGTGATGGAGAGTCAAAGGGGAAAAAAGAGGTCTAATAATAAGGTAGAAACAAGTAGCTAGATATAAGCAAGAGGAAGCAGCCCTCTGTCAAAAGCTCCCTCCAGGAGACAAATAATGGAAACTGAGTTATTTTAACACCTGCTAGATGTGGGAGGGGAAACATCTGCCATTGACTTTGTTGTAGTCCCAAGAGCATGATGTGGTTTGCACACCCTTAGAAGAAAGCCCCCAGTAGGGGTTTCACTCAGAAGGGCGGCTAAATATGGGGACTCAGGACAGCAAATATCCCTAGTGTTACTGTCATGAGATAATGAGAGAAGGCAGATATGCAGACCTCCTAGGATCACAGGTGGGACTCTGTGGGCAAGACGCTCCATGAAGGAAAGAGACACATTAGAGAAAGCGGTTTTTTGGTTTGTTTTGCATTTGAGAACTCCAGGCGATTTCATCTGCTTCTGATCAAGTTCAAGTAGATAGTAAATCACATGATTATGCACACACATGTTGCTTCTCTGGTCAATATCAGCGAGTGGGAGAACCTTGGGCTTGGACAAGACAGATGCCCTCTCTCCTGAAGGCCGCTGCCTTCTAGCCAAGAAAAGTTGGGGATTGGAACTGTCAACACGAAGTACTTTATTTTTATTTACTTAGATCAAGTACATAAATAGTTCATGATGTAAAACATTAGTTGCCCCCAGGAGGCTCCTCCCTCCTCCTCCTTTAGCCAGCCCCTACCCAAGGTGACCTCTATTTAGATGAATACCAGCGGGCTTTTAGTTTGTTTTTTTTTTTTTCCAGTTACATATAAAAGGTTTCATAACATAGTTACTCTTTGTGTCTGACTCCTTTAATTAGCATTACCTTTGATTTACACATGGTGTGGCACGCACCACTGGCTTGGGCTTTCTCAGGGCTGTGTAGTATTCCATTGTATGAGCATGCTACAATTTATCCATTCCATAGTTGATGGATATCTGGATTGCTTCTGTTTGGGCTGTGAGTAAAGCTGCTGTGAATATCTGCGTACAGATTTTTTTTTTTAAATATCCATACGAAGCTCTTATTTCTGTAGGAAATCTACAAATCTAAATATGTAGATTTCTGTCCCACAGAAATCTACATATTTTACTCCGTACATGGAGCAAAAGTCCTCGGTCATATGGTAAACGTATATTTAACTTTAGTGGCTACTGCCAATTTTCCAAACTGGTCAAACCATTTCATACTCACACCAGCAGTGTACAAAAGCTCCATCTGCTCTGCATCCTTGTCAACATTTGGTTTTGTTTGTACTTTTTAATTTTAGCTGTTCTAACATAAAACACTGTTCTGTGCATCATTGTATGTCATGTGGGTTATCTCCAATCTGCATGACACTCCTGTTACTGTTTCCACTTTCTCAATAAAGAACCAGGAGCCTTGGGAGGTCAGAGCATTTCCTACCCTCAACCAGAGGGTAGGAAAGTTGAGACCCAAGATGTACATATAAAATGCTGGCTCCTGGGTCCCTGTGCTGAACCATGGCTAGTACTCACTCTGTCACCAACCAGATGAGTGTTTAGGGACACAGTCCTGTGGACCTCATCTCCATGTGTGATGGTGTTATTCCATCAAGCATCACCTCTGAGTCTCGGCATGTACCCTCACTCAATTCTTGACTCCCCTGTGTCCTATTTTGCTAGAACTAGTTATTTTCCATTACTCATAGTATAAATTTTAGCCAAACCATAGACTTTTTTCCCATAATAAATAGCAAGTTGCTTGAACCGGTGATCAAGGATTTCATGCTCCCGAACCGAGGAAAAAGTGGTCATGCAATGGACAGGTTCTAGGTTGTTCCTGTGATCCCACCTCTTGGTGTTCACACCTCTTGGTGTTCACACCCCTTGAACAGTGCCCTGCCCTGGAGTGTGGGGCAGACCTGTGGTTGGTTTTTAACTAGTACACCATGCAAGGGAAAGGAGACTATAAAATTATAAGGCCCATCTTGAGATGCATGAGATCCATGAAGTCAGTGGCCCCATTGGGGAGGCCAAGTCCCAAGGAGCGAGCTGGGCATAGCTCCTAGGAGCCACCTCTGACCAATGGTCAGCAAGAAGCAAGGCCCTAAACCTGACAGGCCACCAGGAACCACGTGTTGGCAGCACCTCCATAAACTTGGCGACCGATCCCTCTCCAGTCAAAGCTCTGATGAGACTGCAGCCCCAGGGGATACTTGATTGCAGACCTTTGAGACCCCAAACACAGGACCCTGTTCATCCCTACCCAGACCCCTGACTCACAAGAGCTCTGAGCTGCAAAATGCACGTTACTCTCAGCTGTGAAGTTCATGGTCATGTAACGATCCAGCACTCACCAACGCGAAAGCCTTGCTGTGTGGAGACACAGATTAACAAGTGAAATAACCGATCCAAATAGCCAACAGCACTTGCCCAGTTTGAGTCCTGGTAATAAACAACCACAGCATCTCTAGGATGGGGGGAGACTCCCTGGGGAGGTGCTGAAGTCCTGCACCTCATGACCAGCAGATGAAGGCTTCTGGAGCCAAACATCCCATGATGTCTGGACTGTGATCCCACAGTCTTGGGAAATCACTTTCTCTCTTGCACATTCGTTGGGTTCTGAGCATGATTGGAGTGGTCACAAAGACTCCCGAGGGGGCTTTTCACTGTAGCAACATTTCTGGAGCAAGAGTTCAGCTGTGGGAGTTTCCTAATATGTGCTGGGTGTCCATATGGATGGGAGCTGGACTGATGGAGCAACAAAGACAGGGGAGCATAGGGGAGAGGTCAGAGCCCCAACACCCAGATCTTGCCCGTGACCCTAGATCTCACCTCTCCACCCCCAGATGATTAGCCCCACAAAGTTACCATTTGCATGTGGTGTCTATTTCCATGGTGCCCACTGGTCCCTGTTGCTTCCAAGGAGGAGGCGAAACAGAAATTTTATTTCTTTTCAAGGCCTCGAGGGTGGAAACACTTTGCCCCGATGTTGTTCATCATTCTTTTTTGTTTAGAAAAATTAAGGCCGGGATGGACAGAGCTATCATTTGTTTGCTTCCTCTCGTTCCTATTTAAAGCTATTTATAAGGAAAGTCTTCCAGAAAAATTCAGCCTCTCCCCCTCCACCCTGCACCCCCACCCAGGCCTTTTTCTGGACTATGTGAAAAGGGAAGGGAAGGTCATTATCCAGAGAGCTGCCAGCGCTCTCGTTCACAAGGCCAACCAGATCAGGTCACATCCCTGCTTAATGCCTTCTCTCTCTCTCTTTTTTTTTTTTTTTTTAAATATTATTTATTTATTTATTTGACAGGCAGAGATTACAAGTAGGCAGAGAGGCAGGCAGAGAGAGAGGGGGCTTGATCCCAGGACCCTGGGATCATGACCTGAGCTGAAGGCAGAGGCTTTAACCCACTGAGCCACCCAGGCGCCCCCTACTTAATACCTTCTGTGGCTCTCCACTACTATCAGGACACAGACCCAGCTCTTTGGTGTGGGTTCCATGGCCCTGCAGGGTAGGACTTCTGCCCTGTCTCAGGCTGTCTCAGGCTTCACCTCACACCTCATCCCCCTGCTCTCTCCATACATGCTCCTTCTACTCAGGGATTTTGCCCAAGCTGCACCTTCTGCTGGGAAGCTTTCTCCCCTCCTCTTTCCACTTATCTTTAGTTCTTAGCTAAAATGCAACCACCTCTGAGAGGCCCTCCTGGATCCACACCTACTTGTCAGACATCTATGTCCTCCCAGCACATCGCACGATCTTTTTCTTTTTTTTTTCCCCCTCACCCACATCGCACGATTTTAATTAAGTGGTCAATTAACTGCCTATGGAGTACCAGTGTTAGAATGCTATTCTGTGAAGGTAAGGGGTATCCTTCCAGCTCCCACTGCCATCCCAGTGCCTTGCACACAGTAGGCCCCAAGAAATACTTGCTAAATAAACAACTGATCTAAGTGGAGGAATCTGAGAATGAATTGGGGGGGCATATAATTTTTAAAATCTGTGACCTGACTTGGCTCCTTGGAGGGACTCCTCTTCAATAATGATCACTTTAGCTTTGGGGTTCCTGGTGGCTGGATTAGGAGTCCCTCCAGGAGATTGAGGTTGGCTCTCAGAGGGGTCAGGTTTGGTGATGCCAACACACTCTATGAAGGTCGGAAGGCTGGCGTGGCAGGGGGTGACATTGGCAGGAAGGAGAGCTTCAGGGCTGGAGCCGTTCCAATCCCCAATTAAGTCTTAAATGCTTCAGCATTGGCTCGGAGAATGTGATTCTCTGAAGGAGAGCATTTTAGACTTGAGTATGGCCAGAATTCCAGGACTTTTTGTGGTCTGCCAGATTCCACTCTTGGCTCTTTCTGGAAATAACTTTGGGCAGCAGGGGCCCTAGGAGTGTGTGTGGGTATCAGCAAGTCTAGGCACAGAGGTGATCAGGCCTGACCCCACCAATGTGGACTTCACTCATTCAGGTCCTGTAGAGCCCTACCTGGGAGCCTTCTCATCCCATTTAATCCCACAAGAATTTCTACCATAGCTTATCACCCTCAGTTACAGAGGAGAACCTGAGATTCACAGAGGGGAAGTTGCTTGGGCTAAGATCATATGAGTAATGACAGAAGTGAGATTCAAACTGAGATTTACATCAACGTACGTTCATCCTCTTTACTGTCAACTCTGCCGTAACCCTGAAATGGCTCTAGGCCAATAAGGTCAGCTGGGTGGTTTTCGGTTTTGAAACACATGCTCTCCCTAACACTTCACACAGACCTGGACAGTCACACATACGCACACAGAAAATTCTGCTGAGTGCCATGCAAATGAGAGGCAAAGTCCTCTATTTTATGATCAAGGATATAGTTTAAAATTCAGACATTTCTAGGAGAGCTGACCTTCCAGCAAATTCACACTAAGGTGGGTGAAGGAGAGCATTCTAGGCAAAGGAACCAGGAGGAAAAAAATTCACAGTTAGAATTGGATTGGCCAGTGTGACACAGGCTTGGGAGTGGACTTGGAGTAGCAAGAACTGAGTTGGAAAGAATATTTTTCATGGGACTTCACAGCGTAGCACACCATTGAACATGTACTATGTTATCTTATTTGACCAAGAAGCCCCATCATTTAGAGTTCAAGGATGTCATTTAGAAGACAGGAGTCAGGGGAGACAGCCCTGACTGTCCTGGGCTCAGATCACCTGGGTTCAAGTCCTATTAATTTAATCATTGTACTTGCTTTGCCAGTGACTTGACATATTTCTTATGTTTGAAATGAGGCCAACCATCTTCATCGTGGGCGTTTGGGGAAGACTTAATGAGAGAGTCACACAAAGCGTTCAAGGTGATAGTTGGCACACAGTAAGTACTTAATTGTTACCTGCTATTATTATTTTATACAGCTTGAGTGGCCTCCTTGGAAGAGCATTTCAGTGTGGCTATCTACCTCCTGAGATTGATTCTGAGTCTCTGCAGATGAGTGATTTCTTTTTAGTGATGCCACATGGATGGTGCTTAGTAAAATATTTGTTGAATGAATGGACACATGAATGAGTGTGGCATGAATGCGGCAGAAATAGAAGGTAGAGTATAGAAGTGTGGGCAGAGGAGTTTGAAGATAATTTGGCAAGCCATAGGGAGTTATTGAACGTTCTTGAGCAGGGGCAGGGAAGTGTCAGATGGATTGAAGGAAGGGCAGATTGGAAGCAAGATGAACAATTGGCAAGCTGTGGGCTTCTTCTGGATGAGGAGTAAGACATATTTGTTCTGAACGTTCCAAGGAGAAGGGAAGGAGGACTTTCCCTTTATACTAACCACTGCCTTGGAGACCTGCAAATCAGCCTGGAGGACTCCCCTCTATCCTGGCACACATCTAGAGCATCTCTACGTGTGATGTGCTGGTCCACCCACTGGAGCCATTTTCATGCAGGTGTCCCAGATGCTAGCCTATACCACGTTAGGGCCCTTCTTATTCACCTGTGTGGTATCTCCAGCTGGAAGAGTCTTATTCCAAAAGCCTCTCTGATGTGGTTAACTCCTGTCTTTTGAAATCTTCCACTGGCTTCACACTACCCCTATGATAGCTATCCCCACACTATCCCCTCTGTGGATCCCAGGCCCAGCCTAATCTCATCTTGCTGACCTCTCAGACATGCCTCTCTCCTTCCTCCTCCTCTCTCTTGGGGCTGCCCCCCGGGCTCAGCTGATCTGTCTCTTCCCTAATCTGGGTTTCTCCCATGTGGTTGGACCAAAGGTTCCACGGTGACCTTCTCACATTTGAACCATGGGAATCCCTTAGCTCTCTTGTTGCAGCATAGATTTCCCCTTCAGTAGGTTTGGGGTGAGGCCTCCTGAAGGCCCTGGAGGGTGGGACTTGTGAGAAATGCAGACTCTCAGGCCCAGCCCCGGATTTCCAAATTTGAACGCGCACATGAGCAGTCTCAGTGCCTGTGTGTCCGGGAGTGCTGACCTAGGGGTCTCCTTAGGAGCACGAGACCACCTTTCTGATGGCTTCTGGGGTGACGGGGTCCTCTTGGGTTGGGGTTATGCCAGGGCTGGCCCAAGTACCATGATTTTGTTGCTGAGTCTACACCCTGTTTTGAAGTCTACACCCATGAGCTCTAACACAATGAGACCAGTTTGGGGAGCTATTTCCTCCCATAGGAAGAGAAGACCCAGAACTGGCTGGGATGGGTGACCCAGAACTGGCTCAGATGCAAGCTTAGAGGTGGGGAAGAGATTCACAGTTTCTAGCAGCCACCTCAACGTACCATAAATGATTTGTGTTTGTACAGCGTGACATGGGAGGTCAGTAGGATTTTTCTTAGCAGACTAGGATCTATGGTGGTATCTCTGGGGTTGGTCTTGGTATAATTTCCCAGCTGAGTGGCTCACACACCATCAGGCAGAACTGTAGAGGGAAGGCCATCCGGTTAAGGGCCAGAGAGCACTTGGCAATGCAGTAACATTCTGGTCTTTTGTGACTTACATATCCAGAGGTCACCTTCTCACTGCTTAAGAGGGAGACAAGATGGGCTTTCTGGTCCTATGGAAAAGCCAAGAACTGCCCTGGGTATCAGAGGATGTGGGGAGCCCCCTTTCCAAAAGTCATTGCTGGTTCTGTGTTCCTGCCTTTGCTAAGTTCTTATTCTCTTGGTCTTACAGCTGTTCCTTTACCACTGGTGTTAAGCCCAGGGTAGGCCCTGACTCCCCACATCCCCAAAGCCAGCATCAAAGCACCCACAAATACAAGCCATGAAGTTGTCAGGGTCACCGGAAAAGCATGACATTACTGTGCGTGATAGCACACTTAACACGAATGACAGAAGAGCGGACTTCCTATTCCTGAATGTTCCCTGGACAGGAGAACTTGGGCGTTTTGCTGGCTACCCATCCCATGGAGCGCCTGGCCTCTGGCCATCTCATTACTCTCTGCCCTACTCCCTCCTCCAAATCTTGCTATCAGGCAAAGGCATTTACCTTTCTCCCAGCCCAAGCCTGAAGTCTCCAGACCTGCCTTTGTATAGCCCAAGCACATCTGGGCTCTTAAGCTGCCCGAGAGCCCTTCTAGGCCATTAGGAGCAGCAGGAATGAGTAGGGACCCTGGGGGGTTAGAGCCCTTTCTTTACCAGGATGCACCTTTGTTAGCAGATGCTTGAGTTTCCAATAGCATTTTTCTCTCCCTTCAGATGATCTCTGGTGGAAGGTTCTTTGAGGCGAGCAATCTATAATTTCTTATTCATTCATTCATTCAACACCTGTTTATTGAGGCAGGTCACTGTGCCAAGTGCAGATGCTGGTGGAAAAAATACAGTTATGCTTGCTTCTGGAAACCTGCTGATGGATTGCTCACCTTACCTGTGGGGTGTGACAACAGTAAGGATTAATGCGCCGGGTATTGTCTGGTACCGTAAAACCAAAACTCGCGAGATATTATGTAATTGAGGGGCACCAGTATTCTTCACCTTGCAAAGGGATTCACTGTAGGATTAAATAAATCCAGAGAACTTTAGAATTTGATGGGGCCTCGGGGACCAGCTCATTCAATCCCTATACTAGGGAAGGGATATTTAAACAGTGTAAGAGGCTTACTTCCAGTTGTCCAGCCACACCAGAGCTGGGGGGAGGGGTCCCATCCAGCCTGACTTTTTCCTTCCAGGCTCTTCTCATCATGTCTTGCATGATACAGAGCTACTCCAATGGCAATGAGGATGATATCAGTGATACTATTTTTCGAGGGCTTTCTAGTGTCAAACACTGTTCTGAGTGCTTTTCATGTGTTCCGACGTTGTTCTCCTGGCAATGCCGTTAATGCCACTCAGAGAGCGCTGAGGCACAGAGAGATGAAGCGAATTGTCTAAGGTCACACAGCTAAGTCCCGGCACTGGGGTTCTAATCCAGGTTATCTGGCTCCTGAGCCCAGATGCTGAACAACAACATTCTTCCACTTCTTTTTATTTTTTTATTTTTATTTTTATTTTTTAAAGATTTTATTTATTGATTTGATAGACAGAGATCACAAGTAGGCAGAGAGGCAGGCAGGGAGAGAGGAGGAAGCAGGCTCCCTGCTGAGCAGAGAGCCCAATGCAGGGCTCAATCCCAGGACCTGAGATCATGACCTGAGCCGAAGGCAGAGGCTTTAACCCACTGGACCACCCAGGCGGCCCAATTCCACTTCTCTTTAGAGGGGCACTCCCTGAGCCCGAGCTCTGGCAGAGAAATGAGTTTCCACCTGCGTATTTAAAGTTAGGTATTTCTGTATTGAACATCACTTCAGGGCCAAGCAAACCAAAGCTTGATGTCATACTTTCCGACAGATCTTTTCAAGTATAGGGTTGCTCTGTTTAAAGTTCCTGGAGCTTTGCTGATAAAACAGCGGGAAATGCAGGTGGGATGCGTGTTACGAGCAGGAGGACTGTGATCAAGGTTACAGGTGAAAAGGGATGGTGGCTAGAAATTCCTGCAGACTTTACAGAATGAGAAGTTTGGCAAGAAACCCGGTCCAATGCCAGTCGTGTGTGGTGCTTCTTTGGTAGCAAGTATACTTACCGTATTGTTTACAAAACAATCATGTCTCTCTCAGCAGTGACTAAATTAAATATTGGGCTATTAATGAATTAAGGTCAGGCATGTTCTGCTGGCTCCCAAAATCATCTCATGTGAGTCTTAGAGTTGACTTTTTTTTATGTGTATTTGATTAATTTCCTGGAACACCCCTCACAGCTCACCCGTCCTCCCCCACCCCCTTAGTCTGGGGATTCTCACTGTGAGTAGGTAGTCCCAGCAAAGCCCAGAATCTAAAACAAAAAGACCAGTTGGTTCTCCAGTTAGCTTTTCCCTTTGAAGTGGTGATCGAAATTAACACTGGAGAGAATAAAGTTCCACGCCTCCGTCTCCACTACAGATTCCAGAATCCTGGAAAGTCATAGAAAAGGGAAAAGAGAACACTGTGAACCTCGTTTTTTCCTTGGAGAGTTTTATCTATTATCACAGACAGCCGGAGCCCAAAGCCATTTGAATCTTCTGGGGGAGGAGGAGGCTGGGGACCGTCATTATTGGCAAAGGAGCCTGATTGGCTGAGGACAAATGGATTGCTATTTGTCTTCTCTGTTCATAGTAATGATTACAGGCTAGCCATAGTGTTTAGCAACACGGATCTAGCAGGTCAATAATGACAACTTCATCACTGTCATTAGCGCCTTTTGTTTGCAGTGAACACAAAAAGCTGTTCAGCATTAAGAGAGTGTAGGGAAAGAAAGCAGTGGGGGGGGGGGGGGGTGGGGGGGGAGCCAAAGAGGGAGCCAGGGAATCAAGGTTTGCATACTATTAATACCAGGGAAAAATACCCCTGGGTGTTCCAGTCAGCTCCCTTCAATGGTGAAGGGGCCTCCGTTACGGGACCCAATTTTGGACTCCCTGTTCTTTCTCCGAGAAGAGTAATTGCTCATGTTTATAAAGGCTAATCATTTATGCCCATTTTTGGTTCCTAGAAAAGCCCAAGGGGGATGTTATTTTTGGTAAAGGGTCTTCCTGCTCCAAATGTCTTGACTCTGAATAACTAGTTTCAGTATCTTCTCTCCCGTGTCAGAGTAAAATGAAGCAAAACAAACAGAGCGAGGGCCATGACCCTTGTTGGGGACTTACTGTGGATGTCAGGCAAGGTGGCCTTTTTGTGTATCATTTCCTTGGTCTTCTTAACAACCCTGGGATCCATGTCTTCATACCCACTGTACTAATGAGGAAAATAAAGCACAGAGAGGTAAAATATCAGAGCCCAGCCAGGATTTGAATTTGGTGTGTTTCTTATTCCAAGTTTACTACACCATGCTGAAAACTCACACACACAGACACACACACACACAGACGTGCACGTGTGCGCGAACGCACACCAACCCTCCCCCCTAAACAAAACAAGTACGGGGCCACCAAAATTCTGAACTGAAGCCAGAGGCAAGGTTGAAAATCTCAGTACTTGGAAGGACCACGGAAAAGTGGATAAGATGTATGTATTTATTTCAGGTTCCGATCATGTGAAAGCTTAAGGGATCAAAAGATATACTGAAAGAAATTATATTAATTAAGTCACAAAAATGTGTTACACTTTTTTGGGAACTTGCCCCCTCCCTCCGAGGTGACCTTTGACAAGACATTCTGTGTTCCCATTTTAAGGCCAAAAAAAAAAAAAAAAGTAGTGGGTAGAAGATGTTAAGTTTGATCTTTGGTTCATGCCAATCTTTGTCTCATTAGTGTATCTTGTTTGTGCTGGCTTCTGCTGCCTGACCAAGCTCCTTTGACTCACACTCCTACCCCTTACATCTCTCTTATTCTTTTCTGGACAACTTTACCAATATTATGCCTTGAATCTTGAGAAATATCTGGTAAAACTGGCCAATTAGGATGGCAGACATAACTGGGAAACAGATGGGGGGGGGTGATGTGGTAATAGAAGGAGGGAGAAAACACAGGAGGGCAGCAGTTCTCATGATGACCAAATGAGGCTGTTTCTGGCTGTGACATTACATTTACTGCCTATAGTGTGACCTGAACCGTTTCTGGTGAACTCTGTTAACCCTGTAAGCCATCGACAGGACATTTACTCAAATGTTAGTACCGAACTAGGCTCCTGGTGCAACGTGACCAATGGGCATGAATTCAGGGGGATTAAAAAAAATTATTCTCAGTTCAGTTCAGGTCATTTTAGCACTTCCTGGGTGTCCCTGAACAACCACTCCAACCAGCACTCCACATGGGTTCTGAACTGGACTTGTGTGTACCCCCCAGGGGAAAATAAGAAGCAAACGAAAACCTCATGCTGGGGCGGGTGGTGGTGACCAGACACGGAGACGAGACCGAGACTGAGGATCAGGAAGCTGGAAATTCCCTCCTGCCTTGGTGGTTGGGCTCTCGCTTTTCCACTTCCCTAAATCACCCTTGCCGCGGGCCTGTGCACCCAGGGGTGCTCCCAATTGTCTCCTGAACTGATGGTAAAACCACAAGAGCCCGAATTCTAATTCTGGTTCTTAGTGACCACCTTAACATCCAAACTCCAACCTCTCACCTAAGTGCAAGGGAGCGGTGACCACCCTGACCCCCCATCAGGGGGCTCCCTAAGGGCAGCTCCCGCGGGAGCTCTCACCGCCCACTCCACCCCCACTTTGCCCCGCTAGGCGTGAGACGAACAACTTTCTCCAGCTTTTAGGTTTCTCCGGGCTGTTCAACGGGGCTGGTGGGGGTCAGGAACAAGGCTTGGGGGGCCGGCCGGTTGGGTGCTGTTCCAGGGCGGACCTGAACCACAGATTTGGTATCCTCTGCAGGGACAGGTGGGGCACGCGCTTTTCTGGGGTTGCCCCAGGCCTCCCGCAGGAATGCTGATTGACGCTGTCGGGTTTGAGAACTAGCGTGTTCACGGCGCGGACGGCTCCCCACTGCCCCCCTGGGTGCTGGGCGCCGGGTCCAGCGCACCCTCGGGCCGGCAGGGGTCCGGGGGAGAGGGGGCGTGAGCGCGCCGGGAGCTGGGGGCGGGAAGTGGGGAGGAGGAGCAGGAGAAGGAGGAGGAGGAGGAGAGGAAGTCCCCCGTGGCCACCCCAAGGGGAGGGCGGGACGGTGCCCGCGGGCGCTCGGTCAGGAGGCTAGGGGTGGCCGGCAGGGCAGCTCCGCCCGCGCGCGGAGGGGCTCGGACCGCCGGGCGCGCGCTCCCCGCCGACCCCCGGCCGAAGGGGCGGGGGCGGCGGCGCGTGCGCGGGGCGGCGGGCGCGCGCGC
>NC_081564.1:18625064-18638255 GCF_022355385.1 Mustela nigripes
CCCGAGGAGCCGCCGCCGCCGCCGCCGCCGCCGCCGCCGCCGCCGCTCGCCAACATGGCGGACCTCGAGGCCGTGCTGGCCGATGTCAGCTACCTGATGGCGATGGAGAAGAGCAAGGCGACCCCGGCCGCCCGCGCCAGCAAGAAGATTGTGCTGCCAGAGCCCAGGTACCGGCCGCCGGGGCCCGCGCCGCCCCCCGCGCCGCCGCCCCTCGCGGCCGCCAGCGACCCCCTGCGTCCGGGAGGGTCTGGCGCTCGGCCTCAGCCGTTCCCCACCAACCGGCCTCGCCGTTTCTGTCTCTGAAATGGGCCTCAGAGGGCTGCTGGGGGGACTCCAGCTGAGAGCGCCCCAGAGTGCCCAGCGCAGCGCCTGGAGCGCAGGAGCGCCCCAGCAACGAGCTGCCGGGATGTGGTTGTGACTTGGCTGGACCAGCTCCATCCCTGTCGCTCCTTCCTGTCCCATCCCCGTCTCTGGGTCCGGTTCCATCCCTAGGGTCGTCAGTGCTCCTCTGCCATGGTTCCTTCCTGCCCCGTGCCTGCTCTTCCAGCCGCATCCCTGTCCCTTTTGCCCCTTCTCTGTCACCCCTCCAGCTCCATCCTTATGGGCCCCTTCCAACCCGTGCCTCTGGCTCCCCAGGTCTGCATTCTGGTCGTTTCTTCTTTGGTTCCTGCTGCCCCTTTTTGCCAACTGCGTCCTCTCCTCAGCTCACCGTGGGTTCTTTGGCTGGGGAGTGCAGGCTCCTTGCCTTTTGTCCCAGGTACTTAAAGTCCAGTTTTCCATGCTTACTCTTCCTGAGGTCCGTTTTACTCAGCTTCTTATCCTTTCCTTTCCTCTTTTGTGCCCCCAGGCAGTGATGAGTGGCTTGTGACCCACACAGTTTTCTTTTTGCTGCTAAGCGGCTTTCCCTAACTTGCAGATCCCCTGGTGGTACTTTATTAAAAGGTTGAAATGGGATTCACTTTAAACGCACGTTGGTTGATTGATTCCAGACAGGAATTTGTTGTTTAAAAGACCAAAGAAGAGCCCGATTGAATTGTCAAGGGGTTTGGTGAGGGCCATACCAAGTTGTGATTTTATATCGCACATGATTTATTATGGATGGAACTAGTTAAAGACTTCAGTGGTTCATGTCATTAGCACCAGCCTAGAAAAGATCGTTCATCAGATTAATAGAGTTTCAAACAGTTTATCAAAGGATTAGGGTTGGATTTCCCCCCCTTAGCTTCTTTTCTAATTAACACCATCATGAGTTGTACAGTGAATGTGCTAACTAGCTCTTGGTAGAATTGTTGATAAAGGATGGCATCTTCTGTATGGTGAATTGGAAACCATGCAGTTTTATAAAATATTAGAATCTAAACCAAAGCTGTTCTCCGTTGAAAGCATTAGTGTTTCAAGCACTATACACCCAAGATTGCTTAAATTGTTATCTTGACATAAGAAAAAAAATATATTTATTTTAATTCTAAGTGATCTCCAGATGATTCTTACAAGTCCATTCATGACCCTGAACCCTAAGACAGAAAATATCGGTCCCTTTCAGTCAGTTGTGAAGAGCCAAATTGTGTAAGTGAATGCATGCTAGGTATTTCTGTCTTGCCTGCCCTTTTTGTTAGCCCCATGCATCTTGTTGGGTTTGCAGGGTGTGCTCTTTGATAAAGAATGTCAAACAGGGAAAATCAAGGAAGAGTACAGACCTTTTGGAGGGTTGTGAAATTAACACTTCGATTCCAGAGTCTAACATATCGGAATGAAGCTCACTGAAAATCAGTGCTGTTTGAAATTTCTGGCAAATTGGAAGCTATGTAAAACAAGAACCCCCAAACCCAACCTGAATTTCATTTTTAAAAAACTGCATTTCTATGAATGTTCTATTCAATGCTTAATTCCCTTTTTTCTTTTGCCTTTTCTACTCTTCATAAAGGGCAGGGAGTCCTAAATATATAGTGTCTCTCTATATAAAATCGACAAATCTTAACTCATCGGCAGTTTTGGGGTATGATATATAATATTAAAATTAGGAACTTCTGTTCTTTTTGTTTCTTTTCGTGTTTTTAACTTAATATGACTTCTGCTTTTTTAGTGTCACTCTTGAGAACATACTTATATCTTTAGGATATTCACTTCCTTGTATGAATGCCTTTGTTTTTCAGTGGCATTCTTTGGTAATGCTTTCTGTTAAGGCAGAACTGGAAGATGGTGAACATATTTCTCATGACATTTTAGAATTGAGAAATATTAAGAGGAGAGTAATTTTAGGAAACAGCTCTTAGTAATTATTATTCTGTTGCTTTTTTTTAAAATAGATTCTTAAATTAGCTTATTGGAGCCTCCTCCAAGGATTCTAATTTGTTTTGTATTTATCTCAGTGGCTTTGGTTTTAGTTTTGTAATGTGACCGTTTACATAGTTAACAGCCACTCCTCGTGCTGCTCTGTTAGGATTATGTCACATTGAGATTTTCAAGTAAAACATCTCAAAGATTTTTTATCTATGGAGGATAGCAGGTAGTGGCCTGCCTGCTGGATTTTGGGGCAGGGGTGGTTGGTTGGGGGGATTTGTCAGTATGGTAAGAAAGTTAATTTTCATATCGGCTGGCAAGACTAATATGATTCGCCTTGCTGGTAAAGGATCGTGGTCAAATAGGTTCTGATAAGAGTTTCTCTTTCAGCTGCATTTTGGAGTGAACCTTGTGATCACCAGTGTTTGGTGCTCTTGAAAAAGATGTTTAGATTTGTATTTTTAGTATCTGAATGAGGCGCATAACACTTGCCATTGGCCCATCCGTAGTGAGGATTTCTTTCCAGTCCGATTATTCGAAATCACTGGGGTAAATGCTATATGCTTCCTCCTTTTAGTTGCTTTGCCTCTTAACATAGTTTTGAGCAGAAAAGCAACAGGACTACATAATCTCTAGCGAATTTTAATGAAATGCTGGGTCTGCCATCCCCTGCCTATCTACAGGAGACTCTCAGAAGATGGAACATTCCGCCCCGGGGCGATTTTGCTCCTCTGCGATAGCGAGAGGCAACCATTTTGTTATGTTGACACATTATTTAATTAACGAACCGATGAGTGTAAATCCTGTAACAGCTGATTACATAGCTGCTTCAGTTTACTGAAACATTTATTGAGCTAATGTAGCTGATAATGGGATCTGTTGGGAATACTAACCCGTGACCCATGGGTTCACTGTGCAGATCTAGTTAGAAATATGAGCATTCAGATGTGCATGCCCGTTACCCTATGCCATGTGAGGAAAGACGTCCTTTCATTTAATAGAGGCTAATCCATAAGCGAAGACCCACAGAGGGTCAGCATTTTAAAGCCGTGGATCATCGAGACCACGTGCACTTGAGGCTTGTTGCTTCTCAACCTTTTCCAAAGAGAATGAAATTTGGTTGACTTGGAGTCACAAGTAGTTGAAAGAGGTTGAGTAACATGAACTTGACCTGTCCCCTGCATCTTATGTCCCTGTAGGGGACATTTACAATCTTGGATCATTAATTGCAAAGCTTGTCTTTTCAAAGTATTCATATAGTATGATAGGACGTTCTGAAAACAACATTTGCAGGATTCTTTGTAACTTACCTGGAGTATTTAGAATATCCTTAAGGCCATCTGGGACACCTTTTATTACGTGACTTCGGTAGGTGGTTGTAGAGCTGTTTCTCCCGAGACAGACCTGGGAATGCCATGATGGACCCGTCCACAGCCTTGTCCTTCAAGGGGCTTGTGCAGTCTAGTGGGAAATACTCAATTGGTTCAAGAAAGATGTTTACTTTCAAGTGCAGTTTCTTGAAGGTTCTGTTTGACCACAGACAAGTGGTATTGGGATGGCTTTCATGATTCTATCATCAGAGAACTCATGTTTGCCAAGTGTTTTTACAATGATTTGTTAGTTATTCCCTTTGAGGAGCTATCTAGCCGTAGTATCCATAGTAACATGGTAATAGTGTACTTCCTTTTTGTAAAACTATCAAGTGGAATTGATCTTGAAAAGTAACTTCGTTTCCTTCTTTTGTGGGAGTGGGGTTTCTTCAGTACATTCCCTGACTCCAATCGGTGAGTGGTGAGTGGTGGTTGGTGGCTCTGAGCTAGTCCTCTCTGTTTTGGTTGTAGGGGATTCTATGTCCCCTTGCCCCCTAGCTTTGAACTTGAAAAGTCAATGATGAAAGAATGAACAGTCAGGAAAAAAGTGTTCTTTGTGGTTGGGAGGAGTATTTCTATGTATAAGATGGTGGCGGTGTTCTTGCCTCTTTTCCACTACGGTACACACATTCAAAATATAATTTGTTCTGACCTTTTTGTTATTATTTCATGCTTGGTTCAGAGTCAATTTGTGCTAGTGACTTGAAGACTCCAGTGCTGTGCGTAGTTGTCAGTTCTTAGAAATAGATGTTTCAGTGCAATCAGCTTTGGGCCTAGAACTAGCTGCCTAAAACATTGTGCAATGTTTTGAATCGAGAGCCCAGTGGGTCTCTGCGGTTCAGGCAGCCCTGGTTTGTAGATGCAATGTGTTCTTAGAGGCAGTGTCTTAACGGTGTTTTCCAGCATGCTCAATTTGGTTTTGTCCAACATGTGTTTGGACAAGACTGGGGCTATTGGTTGGATAGGGCGTCAGGGCTCGAAGCAGGGAAGTGTAGGTCTTTATCTGACAGCGAGTGGCAAAGCAGAGTAGGAAAGCTCAAAGTTGTGGAGAGCAGGATGCTTGGGGTCCCTGCAGCCCTGATAAGGGAAAGACAAGTTTTACTTCCATGAACTAGGACTAGAACAACTACCATGTACGGAGAGCTTGCCCTCTCCCAGGGCACTTTGTAGAACGAGTGCCATTTGTGCCCCACTGGTGTGCTGCCTGGTAAGTAGTGGCAGCCTCTACCCAGGTGACAGCCAAAAAGCAGCCGAGGTGTAGTCAAGCCCTGATTGCCCAGAATCTGGGTTCTTGCCTCCTTTCTGTGCCATGGGGCCAGGAGGAATAAGGAGCAACCCTCATCTCTTCTTTTGCAAGGAACAGACAACACAGTGATACTTCTGCATTTGGGGAAAGTATATTTTATGGGCTATGTGGATGAGCTGCTGGTGCAGCATCTGAAAAAGTCATGACTGTGTTCAGAGACTGACAGAGAACAGCCATTCCTCTGGGACCTGGGAAGGCGGTAATTATGACTAAGTGAATAAGCAGTTTCTTCCTTATTTCCCATGAGGAGCTGGAGGGTTAAATGCCTGTTCTGTTCGACATAAGAAGTGCAACCTTGCCTCTGAGAAATTTTGTAGAACAGACTGCCTCAGTACCCCTCCCTGCCCCTCCCACCACAAACAGGATTTTTATGTGCGTTATTATTTAGAAAAAAGAGCAGCCCCTGTCTCCCCCCACCCACCCACCCAGAAATTTCCATCTTGGGGAAAAGGGTAAAGGGGTGAAACAATATTTTTGACTTTATCTGCAATAAAAAAAATCACTTTCTCTATCACAACAATCCTCCTTTGTTAATTCTCCGAGTGTTTGAGGAATGCTGAAAATTTTGATGCAAACAGGTTGTGTAAGTGGGATGGTCTCCTCTGTCCTTATCTTTCTCTGGATGTTGGCAGTGAGGGAATGGAGACCATGGGCCAGGCAGCTTTCACTCCATCGTCGTGAAATCATTTGTGTGTTCAGAAACTTCTGTACTAACTAGACTGGATATCTCTGGACCTACTGTTTCTGCTTCTGCTCCTACTGTTTCTCACGTCTTTATTCTTTTCTGTTTTTGCCATTGGTCAGCATTTACAACCCCTGGGCCTTTCTTGACTGTTCTGTGGGTCTAAAATAAAATGCAGGGGGAGAAGTAATACCTTGGCTTCCCATAGCTTGTAAATGTTTCCTTTAATTTTGGAAGTCTTCTTCTGGGTCATCTGTGCTTCAGCATGGACCATCTGCAGACTGTAGAACTTTCTATATAGGTTGGTATATAGAGAGGACAGTGAACATTACTTTACTGTTCATTTACTCTGTGATTGGTGTTTTGTGGCTGTCAGCCTCGACCCACCTTGGACCTGTGCTCTTGTTTGCTGCCATTTCCTGCTTCCGGGGTCTCAGGAGTAGGAAGTGGTAATTATATGAAAGTCCCTAGGCCAGAGCTTCATCCTTGGTGAACTTGGAGGTCACTTGTTACATCCCTGGGTCCTCTCTACTATCTGCTCTACTATGATAAAGTTCGAGATCAGGAACCAGGAACTATGGACCTGATTCTACTGGCAACTTGCCAAGGGCCCTGGGTAAGTCACTTAAATTCTGTCTGTACAAGACGTATCTTTTAATTTCTGATCACAAAATGCCCTCCCCCCATCTGTCTCTTGTGACCATTTTTTATCCATCCAGTATAGTTGTAAACAAGAGAGAACATTAATTGCAAACATTGGTAACTCAGAAGAAGAGTGGATGAAATATTAAAGGGTGATTTTTCTTTTATTTACACCGTAGGTAATTGCTGAAGGGATTATATGTAGCATGAAATGTGGCACCTTAAGAAACTACATAATAGATATAAAGCAGCATTGCGTGGAACCCCCTGGGTCATGTGCTCTGAGGAGGCAAGCTTGGGAGACAGGACTTCTGAAAAGTTGGTTTGTTGGCCCAGGCAGCAAAGAGCAATTGTTGACCCTTAGACACATAAGTAAGTGAGTTTCCCAGATTTCTTCCAAGTTTTCTCCCTCTAGCGTTGTGGTGGCACTGTGTGTCAAGAACCTTGTACACGTGATGCCTCACTCAGTTCTTTTTCTTTCTTTTTTCCCTCCTTCCCCTACTTCCCCCCTCTACCATCCTCTTTTTCTTCCTTCCATCCACCCACCCATCCATCCATCCATCCATCCCTCCGTCCATCCATCCTTTCATCCACCCATCCTTCCATCCTTTGGTCCATCCATCCTTCCATACTTCCATCCTTTTTTTCTTCAATTCATCCATCCATCTGTCCTTTCCTTCTATCCTTCCATCCATCCATCCATCCATCTATCCCGCCCCCCCCCCATCCATCCGTCTTTCCATTAATCCAATCATCTATCCATCAGGCTCTGGTCTATGTTGGCCTTAGTACATAGCACTAATAAGCATGCTGCTCTTAAATACAGATAACTAAGCAATTAGAAGAGTTAACTCCTCCTTTAGAAGTCTTTGCTTCAGTAAAATGAACCAAAAATCATAGCCTAAAAGCAGCTAGCTTCAGTGTGTTGAGCATAAGGTGATTCATTTCAGTGTTCCTTAGATAGTAAGAGATTGCATGTTAATAACATAGCTTTGTAGTATCTCATGTTTGAAAAGATCTTGGAGGGCATCCAGTTCAGTCATGCACTGAATGGGTGACGTCCCTGTCTGACAGCCAGGCAGGGTCATCTTTGAGGAACATCTTTGGAAGCTCTGTGGTGTTAGAAAGCTCTCTTGCAGTTCATTCTGTGAGCTGATCTTTTGCTGTCCTTTGTGGTTATGCAAAACAAGTTTAATCCCTTGTAAAAAGGACAGGTTTTCCAGTATCTGAAGGCAGTTCTGTTATCCCACAGTGACTTTCCTGGGAAGCTGCCCCCCCCAACCCCATTCCTTTAGTCACTACCCAAATCTAGCTGAAGTCTGCATGTGCTCTTTGTAATCTCTGCTTATCAGTTTGAACATTACCCCGCTAAATGAGAATACTAAAATTTACAAAGATACCTGTAAAATTACTATAGTTAATTCAGTGATGGCAAAGCTAGTGAAAAATCTTATTTCGAGTGTATGTGTGAGTCTCTCTAAAGTTCCGTTATGGGGAGGACATTTCTCGTTCCTCCAGTGATTTAACATTCATTACGTGAGTTTGATTAGGGGATTAACATTTCCACTAAGTCCGAATTTGGAAGCTGGAATGGGTTACATGTGTATTATGACAGTGACTGCCACTTGCCAAGGGCTAAGTAAGTTCCAGGCCCTGTATACGTTTTAGATAAGTATAGGCTAAAATATTTTAGGAGGAGAATGAGCTTTAATCATGCTGCAAGAGTCTTTTTCTGAGGATTTTAGGGCTTATGTTTCATATATTCAAAAACTTACACCTACAACTCCATTAGGAGTTTGCTGGGGAAAGCAGTGATGGTCTACGTGCTCAGCAGTGAAACTGGACTGTAGAACAGGCTTTCGGTATTTGTGCTTTGTGTCATGAAGTCAGTCCATTGTTCTTTGTTATCTCCCTGGAAAGATCACTCTGGTTGTATTTTCAGGTTACTCTAAATGTTCTGTATCTGCATTGCGTTTGATTAGGGCTTAAGTTAAAAATGAACTTGGACTTAGATGGGAAGGCATTTACACAGCTGTTGAGTCCTGCAGGCTTTCATTTTGCATTGTGAATGTTCTAAAGCTGAGATGACATTTCAGATGTATCTTCTTTTAAAGATGTGATACTTTTGCTATTTGATTGGGAGGGGGTGGTAGGCAAGGTGCCCAGATGCCATTTAGAAGCAGAACTAACCCCAACAGGCAAGGTCAAGGGATTTTCGTATTCATCTTTCCTTCTTCCCTTAACTGTGTTTACTATTTCTTTTCTTGTAACGACACCCTAATTACGTGGTGGCTCTTGTCCTCCTGACATTAAGTATAGAATAGAGTGTAAAGCTTTTGTGCTGTCTTCTGTGCTCCATTTAGGACTTGCTTCCTTCTCTTTGGTTGCCACCAGCAGTAGAGGAAAGCTGATTATTTATGCAGAATGTCACAACTAGAACTGGCCTAGAAGGGGAAGGTGTTTTGTGCACATTAGCAGTTTCTTTTTTTTTTTATTTTTTAAGATTTTATTTATTTGTCAGAGAGAGTGAGCGAGAGCGAGCACAGGCAGACAGAGTGGAAGGCAGAGTCAGACGGAGAAGCAGGCTCCCTGCGGAGCAAGGAGACCGATATGGGACTCGATCCCATGACGCTGGGATCATGACCTGAGCCGAAGGCAGCTGCTTAACCAACTGAGCCACCCAGGTGTCCCACATTAGCAGTTTCTAAGTCATGCATGAGAGCGGATATACTTAGGTTCATGATCTCCCCCACGCCCCTCCCCCCCCAAAGAAGTGTGACAGCTTTTGTGGTCACGGATTTCTTAGGGTTCAATCTTAGGGTTTTTTTATTCCTTAAGGAAAACCAGCCAGTGTCTCTGTGTCTCTGTCTTTTCAGTAAAGGGCCCTTCTTATTGGGGAACGGGTGTTCAAAATATTTAAAAAAAAAAAAAAAAGATCAGGTTGTGCTGTAAGAAAAGCTTATGTTTTCCTGGCCATTTTGTGCTGGAAAAGTTTAATGAGGTAGATGGTAGAAATCCTTCATGTGAGATTAGAATTTGAGGTCAAACGCTGTGGTCTGTGGTTATCTCATGACCATCTAGGGATCTAGGGGTAGGGCCTGTGACGGTGCAACAGACAGAAACAGCAAGACTCTTTGGAAGTGCCTCAGTGATTCCAACCTTCTCTTCTTTGGAAGCTCTCTCCAGAACCGGGGCGTGACTTGGGTCAATACTGAAACGACCATGATGGGGATCCGCTTGCTGGACTTAATGTTTAGATCTGTATGTGTCTATGGTGACATTTGATCATTTATTTCATATTTATTTGATAGGTTTGCTTGAGAGTAAAAAGAAAAAACCTCACTAATATTTGTATGCAGTACTTTATATTTTTACATGTATATTCTGTTTTTAGTTTTTACGATTATCCTCTATATTAGGTAGAAATTTGAAAAAGCAAAAGAAAATGCTCCAGAGCTTTCTCGATTTGGGCTGTCTCCCTAGACACGAATGTCTTTCCTGTGGTCTCTGGGACAGCCCTCAGCCATTCAGGCCCAGAAACTAGGCTCACTGCATTGAGCATATCTGTGTCTTACAGTAAAATGCATGTCAATCATCCCAGTCTGCCTGGCTAACCCATGTTTTTCCTCTTGCCCAGTGGTTCTTATTTTATAAAGACCCTTTTGAGGATCTGATGAAGCTAGAGGCTCCCACTCCCCCACAATGCACTAATTCACCTAGTAGATCCATCTGAAAAGTCAAACTAACTAGAATATCAAATTGACTACTTTATGCTCAGCACTAATCCCCCAGGAGCCCAGATACCTGAAGGCTGTGTGACCAGAGCATTCTGTCCTAGGGGTTTTCCTCGTGGAAATGTACTGTTCTGCAGAAGGTAGTGCAGCCCGCACGGGCTTGTGGCCTGAGGAGTCAGAAGGGTCTAGCCTGCGACTCATCAGTTTCAGTAGCTGGAACCAAGTCCCTTCTCCATGGGGTGGCCTTATGCCGGCTGTTCGGTACTTGAATTCCCTGGCAGTGACTGCTTCTGTGATGACCTGTCCTTCCTGTTCTCACTGGGGGGCAGATCTCCTCTGGTTCTGATAATGCAGTGACTGAAGCCACAGCCAGGGATGGCCAGCCCCGGAAAAGTCTGGCATTTCTCTGCCCTTTGTGTTATGTATTGATTTAACATTTTTACTCTCAGAGGGCAGGCTTTCTTCCTTATTTTCAGATTCTTGGAAATGGCTCTACAGTACTCATCATCTCCTTTAGGAGGAAATTCAGGTTCAGAGAGAAACTAATTGCTCAGGATCACCTTGATAGCAAAGGGCTCAAAACTCTGCCTTTTAATAGACACCTACAGACTATCTTTTGCCATATGAATCATCTAAGAAAAGAAGATTCTTAGAACAGTGTCAATTTCAGATATTACCAACACAGTATGAAAATGAATTGTTGGGACTCCTGGGTGGCTTAGTGGGTTAGACGTCTGCCTTCTGCTCAGGTCATGCATGATCTCAGGGTCCTGGGATCCTGTCCCACATCGGGCTCCCTGCTGAGTGGGGAGCCTGCTTACCCCTTTCCCTCTGCCTACCGCTCTTCCTACTTCTGTTTGCTCTCTCTCTCTAACAAATAAATAAATAAATAAATAAATAAATAAAATCTTTGAAAATGAATTGTCTTCACCCAGTAAGGGTTATCAACTCTAGGGATCTGATAAGGTACTCCAGGAGCTCACATGTAATTTCACTGGAGATATTGATTTAATAATAAATATATAAATAATTCCTTAAAAGATAAGATGTCATAAATTTCATGTCCAGTAATAGAGTTAGTTATCATTAATGATGGCCACGTTATAAATTGAGAAAAGCTGCATGTGAGAGTTTCTTAATGTTTCCTGACCCCAGACAGCTTTTTGTAATTTCACAGGTACTGTTATAAAAAACAAAAAGCAAAATTCTCTCTCTCTGCCCATCAGCAGGTACATGCATATCCTTGGCTTGAACCTACTTGACTGTTTATTCTAGCCATGTAAAGGATTTTTCATGTTAACCTTGTTAGCAGGAAGTTCTAAGTGGTGATAGGAAATTGATGAAACAGGTTGCACATTTAACCTTCACACAGAAAGGTTGTTGACATCAACCTGGGATGGGGTTGTGTTTGTCAGGGATACAGTAGTGAGTCCCTTTTCAACTTGCCCTCTGTACTTACTGAGACATGTTCAGCTTGTCCTTATTGGTAACATGGAGAGGCTTTTCAGTCTTTTGAATTGCTGTATGATGCATCATAAAACCATTGTTTGCTTAACCCTGTGTTCATAATCACAAGCACCTCGGCAGCGAGCGTGCTGACCTGGGTATGTTTGGGCCTGTAGATTTGACCCCAGCCATAAGACAGGGACGTTTTCAGTTTTGTGAGATTATGCCAAACGTGGTCCTGTATGTTTTAAGGATAAATAGGGCTGTATTCAGAAGTGTTACTGTTATTGTTAGTTTAAAATAATTTCATTTAGACTATATAAATACAGCCGGGTAATAAGAACCAAGATTTTCAATGTAAATGAAGAGATGCAGGAGGACAAGACAAGAGCTAAGTAAAAACCCTGGTTAAATTTGAATTGTAAAGTCATTTTAAATTCATGATCTTTTTTGAGGGGGGGGTTCTGATCACATATATGTATGGGAAAGCGCGAGAGACAACTGCTGTCCCCTCACCGTGAGAACCCTTCACAAACACACCTGCCTCTGGTTGTGGGCAGGGCCTGGGCAAGAAGAGCCTAGAGCTTCTGTTACCTGTTGTATCAGGAAAAGGAGCCATTTAAGAGTTGGGGTGGGTGCCAGATCTAACCAGTACAGGGGCAAGAAGAAGGGGTCCCCACTGGCCAAAGGCAGGACAGTGGGACTATCAAAAGAATATGGCTGCAGTTGATGAAAATTCTCTGGTTATATTCAAACCTTTGTGGTGGGCAGAATAGCCTCCCCTCTGCCAAATGTCCACAATGTAGTCCCCAGAACCTGTGAGTATGTGAGTGTTACATGGCAAGAAAGTATTAAGGAATGCAGATACAATTCAGAAAGCTGGTGTACAGACTTTACAATAAGAGATTATTAACCTACGATTATTATCCTGAGTTACCCAGCTGTGCCCAGAACCACTGCAAGGAAGCAAGGCGAGTCAGAGTCCAAGTGAGGCAGCATGAGAAGGAATGTCTGCCATTTGCCAGCTTTGGCGGCACAAAGGGGTCACAGACTGAGGAATATGGGAGCTCACAAACATAAGGAGATGTGTGCTCTCCTAGAGCCTCCACTAGGAACAAAGCTGGGCCAGCACTTTGACCTTAACCAAGCAAGACCCCATCCAGACTTCTGACCTGCAGATCTGTGAGATGATACGTTTCTGTTGTTTGAAGCTCCCAAGTTTGAGTTTTTTTTTTTTTTACAGTGGCAGTATAAAGCTAATACATCCATGATATCCGAAAGGGAGAGCCCCAGACAGCACATATCAAAACAGAACATCTTACCCATTACCACTGGCAGTGAAAATATGCTACTAACTTCATCCTTGAGAAGTGACAATCAAAAAGGTAAAGAATTTCACACTTACTTTTCCTGTAAGAGCTGTATCTGAGGATGATCAGAGAGTCCTCCTTGATGGGACATAATTCTTCCTCACAGAAGTGCAGCAAATGCATTTGGCAGAAATGGTGGAGATAGAAGAGTCATCATTTTGCAACTCTTTTAAAAAATTTTATTTATTTTTTAAAGGATTTGTTTATTTATTTGACAGACAGAGATCACAAGTAGGCAGAGAGGCAGGCAGAGAGAGGGGGAAGCAGGCTCCTTGCTGAGCAGAGAGCCTGATGTGGGGCTCGATCCCAGGACCCTGGGATCATGACCTGAGCCGAAGGCAGAGGCTTTAACCCACTGATC
>NC_081564.1:18638355-18747438 GCF_022355385.1 Mustela nigripes
TTTGCAACTCTTTTTTTTTTTTTTAAATTTAAAGATTTTATTTATTTATTTGACAGAGATCACAAGTAGGCAGAGGCAGGCAGAGAGAGAGAGGAGGAAGCAGGCTCCCCGCTGAGCAGAGAGCCCCATGTGGGGCTTGATCCCAGGACCCTGAGACCATGACCTGAGCTGAAGGCAGAGGCTTTAACCCACTGAGCCACCCAGGCGCCCTTCATTTTGCAACTCTTAATGAAAGCGTTGATGTAGGCAAAGGTCATCAGAGTATGAACCCATTAAATGAAATGTCATGGGGAATTTGAAAAGGAGAAATCAGACTGTCACCAACTGTTTTCTAAGTAATTTTCACATCACTAAGAAAAAATGCCTATGTACCTTCTTAGGCGAGGCAATATGAAATACCAAGACCATCTAGTACCAAGGCTATTCTTATTCCCAGACATTGAACTTGAACATAATCTAGTCTTTAGAGGTAAAGGTTGAGCTTACAGGAAATACAGAGCTAGAGGAACAGTTAGGTCTTAGGAGGAAGCCAACAG
This sequence comes from Mustela nigripes, assembly GCF_022355385.1. Classification (NCBI taxonomy): domain Eukaryota; kingdom Metazoa; phylum Chordata; class Mammalia; order Carnivora; family Mustelidae; genus Mustela; species Mustela nigripes. The sequence goes on from NC_081564.1 coordinate 18,638,892, forward strand.
ATAAATCCAGAATGGGAACCCTCCTCCAGACCACTATCTTGGTGTCCTCAGTAAGGCACTGGTGTGACGATAACAAGTGGGTGGTGGAGAGAGGGGGAAGCTCTGGATTACAACAGATTGGAGAGAGAGAACAGGCCAATGAGTGTGTGATCTTGATTAGATTAGATCAGATCCTGGCTCAAAAGACACCTCTGAAAGAATTATGGACATTTGAATGGGAACCGGGTAGTAGGTCTTCAGGGTTATTATTTGGCGGGGGGAGGAGGGGTGTTGGAGAGTCATAATAGATTGTGTTTATGTAAGGAAAGTGTCCCTAATCTTTAGAAATGCAAACTGCAGTAGTAAGTGTAGAATAACATGCAGTCAGAGCTTTCAAGCTTTAAAATACTTTAAAAACTGAGGGAAGGGGACACCTGGGTGGTTCAGTTGGTTAAGCGTCTGCTTTCGGCTCAGGTCATGATCCTAGGATCCTGGGATTGAGCCCCTCGTCAGGCTCCTTGCTCAGCAGGGAGCCTGCTGCTCGCTCTCCCCCCACCCCCTGCCCGTTTGTGCTTTCTCTCTCACTCTGTCAAAATAAATATATAAAGTGTTTAAAAGAAAACTGAAGGAAAAGTCAGGGTGAGGATAAAAGCAGCAGACTAAAAACCTTGACCACTGTTTAGGAGGCACTGAAGGCCAGTTATGAGGGCTCACTATACTATACTCTTTTGCACGGTTGACCATGTTTAGGATAATGTTTAAAAGCAATAAAGTAGCTGACAAGACTGGAGGATCACCACTGAAAGCTTGCAGGGCTGCTGGGAACCTCAGCTGACCCCATGTCAGGGTAAGAGCACTGGGGACTTAGGATGTAAACTCCCGTGGGAGCATGCACACAGATGCAACACGGACTCCGTCTCCAACAACTTAGCCGAGGCAGGGGGCACGGGGAGGACCATGTGCTTTTTGGAAACTGCAGTAGGTGACTCAGAAAGAGACTTCATGACACCAATTGCAAAGATGTGGGTAGGGTTTTAGTCCGTTCACTTGTAGCCAGAGTCCTGACTAATCCGAGTGGTGTGGACAGATTTACGACCTGTTGACCTGACAAATGATGAAGGGGAAAACACACACACACACACAAGAAGGATTTTTCTAAGAGAGAAAGCATAGTAAGAAATGAAACCTTAGAAAATGATATCCATTTACCACCACCACCCACTCTGAGTGCAAAAGACTGCACTGAACTTCATAGCTCCACTATTTTAAATTTAGTAGGAAAAACATAATAACCCTTGCCGTTTATGATGATCTACCCTATAAGCATCCTTCCAGCACCTAATGAAACTCTGTGATGCGAAGTCTCTCTTACTGAAATGACTTTAACAGCTTTCTATTTTTAAATTATTTGAATATTAATTTGTCAAAACATTTCAAAGCAATTATTTTAAAATAAGTGCTTTCCAATGTGTTGCTCTAAACCAGACCTCACTAACTACCCTAATTACCAACAAGACCAGTATGGAGAAAAACAAAACTTCATTAAGACCAAGATAACCTGGGGCACCTGGGTGGTTCGGTCAGTTGAGTGTCTACCTTGGGCTCAGGTCATCTTCCTGGGGTCCTGGGATCGAGTCCCACACTGGGGAGCCTGCTTTTCCCTCTCCCTCTGCCTCCCCCGCTTGGTTGTGCTCTCTCTCCCTTTCAAATAAATAAGTAGAAAAATCTAAAAAATAATAATAATAATAATAAAAAAAGACCAAGATAACCTGGATAAATGAAGAGCTTCAGGATGGTTCTAGATAGGAAGGAAGACCCAGTTTGGGAAGATATCAGTTCTCTTTAAAAGAGTCTTTAAGTCCAAGGCAGTTGAATCAAAATCCAAATGAGAATTTCAAGGAATTTCAAAGTCAGTTTCTCCTCATCTAGAAGAGAAGAATGGGCCAAGATAACCAATCCCATTTTGAAAAAATGCAACAACGGGGAATCTGCTCCATCAAAAGGAAACATTGCTGTAGCAGTTACAACTGTGGTGGTTTTTTTTTTTTTTTTACAACTGTGGTTTTGATGTAGGCACAGACACACAACCCTAGCCCCCATACACAAAGCCGTGTGTGTGTATACATGTACACACATGTAATATATGTGAATATATGTACATGTACATACATATTACATATATATGTAATATATGTGTATGTAATATATATGTAATGTATATATACATATATATGTAATATATGTATGTAACATGTATGTAATATATATGTAATATGTGTGTACGTGTACACATATATGCGTATACATGTACATACATATATATGTAATATGTATGTGTATACATGTACACACATGTAATATATGTGAATTTGGTTTATGAATAAAGGTGACATTTTGTGTCTGTTGGGGAGAGAATGGTGTGTTATTACTGGCTATCAAAGCTACAATCCCTCTCTATTGTACAAAAAAATAAATTGCCAGAGTGTTCAGTGAGATGATCATAAGAATATTAAAAATATGAGAGAATGTTTTTTTTTTAACTGTGAAGTATAATAAAGGGTTCTTGTAAGCAACCCTCAAACCTGCAAACTCCAAAGGAGAAGACCAGTGGATATGAGGATATGATCACGCTGTGTTCTTATAGGACAGTAGGTACCATATACCAAATTGAAAGACAGTTCGAAGAAAAATTACATTGGCTGATCTCCTGAGGAGCGTATTTTAGTTTGTGAATCTGTTTGCCCAGACTAGACGTGCTTGTGCCCTGAGGTCCCAGACTGGTTCACGTTGTCTGAGGGAAGAGCCGGGAACGGTAGGTCTGGGTGGCATTCAGCATTCAGGGGACGAGGAAGTACAGGCGACTTGTGTCCAGTGAGTCAGCATTTTTACCAGTGGTAGAAATTGAATGTCATCTGTCAGTCCTTGGAAAGGAAGTGTTTGCTTTAAAAAAGTCGTGAAAAGCTGACATTAATCTCACGGGTGGTAATGAAGGTATGCTTTTCACATGGTTAGAAAAATAAATGAGTCTAAAAGTGGAAGCTTTCTGTGATCTGGGGTGTGTGTGTGTGTGTGTGTGTGTGTGTGTGTGTGTGTGTGTAAGTGTAATTGCTGCTGTCCTCTGTCCGTTTGGTTCAATTATTTGGTACAGGCTGCCATGACTTATCCTTCTCTAGTGGTTCCACTGTTCCCTCTCTCATTTCGTCTTTGCCAGTGGTCCCTCAGGATCTGTGCTTCACTTGGCTGGGTTCTGCAGCCCTGTTGAAGCTTACTTGCCACATTGGCTTGGGGCTTCCTGTTTATTCCTGTCGCCCCTATAGACAAAGGCCCCTCCAGTGCAGAGATGAGGGAAGATTCACTGTGTGTATCCCTGGTGTCACCCATAGTGGCCTACTGTCTCACAAAAAGGATTCAGTTCATGCCTTTAGAATGAATGGGTGAATGATTACACGAACATATGAATGCATTGCTTTTCCTCCCCAAGAGCATGGAGATACATGGATATTGATTGGACACTGGGGCAAGTGGTATAGCAGGACGGGAAGGACATGCCATGGGACACATGCAACAGGACCTGCAGGGGAAATCCAAGTGACTTACCGCTGCAAGAGTTGATGAAGAGTTGGGGAAGGTGTCGCGGTGTCCGTGACCCGACCTGGATCCTGGAGGATAGGCAGGAGGTTTGCAGGTAAAAAGGAGGCAATAGGAGGAATGGCATTTACAGAATCATTGAGAGGTGACAAGAATCAAGCATGGCTGCTCCGTGAGAAAGACAGTGGCCAGATGTGGTTGATGAGGTGGGTTGGGGCCCCTTTGGAAAAGCTCTCTGTAACACGCTAAGGAGTTCGGATGGTGGGGGAAATGAGAGGCCCTTGGAATCTTGTAAATAAGATAATGGCGTGGAAAATTGCTCTTGGAAACAAGGATGATGCTCTAACCCCGGTTGGAGACCCTCCTGGCCTCAATTTGTCCCTCTTCTCATGCTTAGCCATAGAATGACGCTGCCCCTGTGCTTTGCTGGTTCATAAGTATTCTGGAGAATGGAGGTGAATGGATTCCAGCGTGATCATTGTAACCGATTTGAAGGGACGGTTTAAATCCTGAGGTTTTAGTAGCTTTGATTAGGTAAGCTGCTGACCCCGTATATGTGTTCTTTCTTCTAATTGTATCTCTCCAGGGACAACTTTTGTTAAGTTGATGTTGTTTTTTCTGACTGGTGAAATTCAAGTTATGTTTTAGTGTCACTTTAATATCAGGTAATATATTGCAAAGAAAAAGGCATTAAAAAGCTGTTATGGATTGTCAAAATATTGTAGGAAAAAACACAAAGGAACTTAAATTCACATTTAGCATAATTGGGTTGTGATTGTCTAAATGTAGATTGCCTCATGCTGGAATGTTTAATGTTATGCAAATTACATGCAAGACTTCCCTGCCAAAGATCTGGTGAACCTAGGAACTTTGAGAAGAGTTGATATTAAACCACACCAGATACTTTTACAGACCTCTTCAGCCTCTATCTGGCAGAATGCAGTGGTTTTAAATCTAGTGGTGGAGTTTTTATTGTGACTTTGGATAATGTAGCTCTATTTTGGGTGTTTAATGAGCAGTTAGTGGAAAATATTTAGTAACTACATATAAAAGAAAGCAATTTCCTTTTGGGGGAATTGAATCTTTGTATGACTGCTTAGTCATCTCATCTTTTAAAAAATCTGCCTTTTGGGTTTCTTAGTGGTCAGCAATGGTAATCACTCATTACTATCTGACTTCTTACAAAGCAGACTCTTATCTTGCCTTATCTTCACAACTACCTTATCACCCTCATTTTTTTTTTTTAGGTGATATGTCACATATCATTAGAGATATTTCTTTAAATGCGTTTTGTTTTAGACATCAGAATAAAACAGACTTAAACCTCATAGGGAATATAGAGGCTTTTAAGAATGGGAATTGGCTAACTAGGTCATAAATATTATGTAGTTTCTCTGCTAGTAAGATGTCCAAGTACGACTTAGCCTACCTAGTCGTTGGCCAGTAGAGAGTAGATCTTTCAAGAACTTTAGGAGCAGAAAACAATTTTAAATTATGACATAATATTTATTATACTTACCTTGTATTTATAGGGCAGAACCCCAGTACGTCAAGACAGAGTTGATGTATCTCCAAACATTTGGCATTAAATTAAAAAAAAAATTCATTAGGCCTCCAATCAGTATACATGGTTTTATATATAGTATGTCGGCCTTATTTTGATGAGGAGGTATGTAAAGAAATGGTTCACGAGTCTGGAGGCCAGAATTTGATTTATTTATTTATTTGTTTGTTTATTCATTTATTAAGATTTTATTTATTTATTCCACAGAGAAAGAGAGTGATCGCAAAGAGGCAGAGAGGCAGGCAGAAGGTGGGGGGAAGCAGGCTCCCTGCTGAGCAGAGAGCTTGATGTGGGGCTTGATTCCAGGACCCTGAGAGCATGACCTGAGCGGAAGGCAGAGGCCTTAAACCACTGAGCCACCCAGGTGCCCCCAGAATTTGATTTTTTTAAAAAAACTTTCTTTAATGAACAATTTAACCATGCACAGAGAGAATAGTATAATGAATCTGATGCAGCCATTACTCAGCTTTATGTGGGATCAACACCTAGCCACTCTTGTTTCATCCATACCGCCTAAGTCCCTTTAGATTATTTTGAAGCAGATGTAGACATAATATATCATTTCATCTGTCAGATTTCTATATGTATCACTGAAAGATAAGAACTCTTAAAATATAAAAATATAGTGTAATACATGGCCATTGCTAAAAAAGTAATACCTAACACCAGATATTCAGTCTATATTCACATTTCTCCAATTTTTTATAAGTTTTTTTTTTTTAATTTGAATTGAGTTTTAAATGAAAATCCAGGGCGCCTGGGTGGCTCAGCGGGTTAAAGCCTCTGCCTTAGGCTCGGGTCATGATCCCAGGGTCCTGGGATTGAGCCTCACATTGGGCTCTCTGCTCAGCAGGGAGCCTGCTACCTCTCTCTCTCTGCCTGCCTCTCTGCCTGCTTGTCATCTCTGTCAAATAAATAAGTAAAATCTTAAAAAAAAAATGAAAATCCATCCATTATGCCTGTTATTTATTTATTTATTTGAACTATAGGTTACCATCCATCATTTTTCCTTCTAGAATTTTTTTTTTTTTTGGCTAAAGAAATAGGGTCAGGTGTTGTAGAGAATTCCCAATACTCAAGGTTTTGAAGACCACCCCCTTGTGATATAGTTTTAGAAAACCCAACTTTTTGAGTTTAATTCACACAAAACAAACCACATATTTCAGGTGTCCAGTTTGACAAATTTTGTCTGTACCTGTGAAGCCATTACCAAAATTAAGATAACAAACACATGCATTGTGTTACCGTCCAACAATTCTTAGTTCTCTGACACCAACTGGCTGTCCTGCAGTTTGATTCAGTTCTGATGCGAACCACCTAGAGTTGGCACAGACTCCCAGTTTAAGGAATCAGTCCCACAAGACTGCCCCACTTCAGATACCAGCTGCAAATGGGGTCCTACCTGCATTACTGTCTGTCTGTCTGCAAATTTGAGGGTTCCTGTGACCCTTGTCTTATGTTTGATAGTTCACCGGAACGACTCCCAGAACATAGGAAGGTGCATACTTATGGTTCATTTTATTGTAAGGATATAAATCAGGAACTTCAAAGGGCCTGCTACATAGGGCAAGGTCTTGGGAAGGGGTGGAGTGGAAGGCTTCCCAGGAACACCTCTGTCCCAGCACATCTATGGGTTCACCAGCCCGGAGGCTCTCTAGACCTCATCGTTCTAGAACTTTTATCCAAATTTCATTATGTAGGCATGATTTGTTAAATCATGGTAATTGGTAGTTGAACTCAATCTCTAGTCTCTCAGGTGTCAAGTGTTAGGGCAAACATTTCCAAACCTCTAATCACATGGTTGGTTCCTCTGGCAACTAGCTCCATCCTGAAGCTGTCTATGGGTCTGCCAAGAGTTACCTCCATTAGCATTAACTCAGGGAGGGTTGAAAAGGGCTTATTATGAATAAGATACTTCTATCATTAAGAAATTCCAAGGGTTTTAGGAGCTCTGTGCCAAGAACTGAGACAGAGACCAAATATATATGTGTGTATGTGTATTATTTTACCATATACATCATCCCCTCAATATTTGTTCCTGCCTCTTCATAATCAATCACTGTGTTCTCTCTGTCTCTGTCTTTCTCTTTTGATCTGGCTTCTCTTATTCAAAATCATTATTTTGAGTACCATTAGGCAGATTGGATGGCATGGACAAATTACTTAAAAGACACAAGTTATCTAAGCTAATACAAGAAGAAACAGAAAATGTAAGTAGTCCTACATCTGTGAAAGAAGTATAATGTATAATTTCAAACCTTCCCACAAAGAAAATTCTACTCACATGGTTTCACTGATGAGTTCTATCAAACATTTAAGGAATAATTAACACTGGCAGTCACCAACTCTTTTAGCAAATAAAGGAGAAAGGAATTATCCCCATCTCCTTTTATGAATCATATCCTGATATCAAAAGCTGAGAAAGTGATTGCAAGAAAAGGATAAGACTTCTATATTGAGAGCTACAATGTAGCAATGAGACAAATTAAAGAAGAGCTAAGTAAATGGAGAAGTATGTCATATTTATGGATTGTACACTTCATATTATTAAGAGGTTAATTCCCCCTAAACTGATTTATAGATTCAGCACAGTCAGAGCCCCATCAGGCTTTTTCTGGGAAGAAATTTCTGGGGGAAAAAACTTAAATGAAAATGCAGAGAACCTAGGTTAGCCAAAAAATGAACAAACAAACGAACCAAAACCCCCACAAAAGCAATAAAACAAAGTTGGATTACCGGACTTCAAGACAACTCTAAATCTCTAGCAATCAAGACAATGTATTATTGATGGAAGGGTAGACATACAGATCAATGAAACAGGATATCTGAAAGACAGACCTACCCAGATTTAGTGTTGAATCAACAAAGGTGCCAGGATAATTCAGTGGAGAAAGGATACTTTTTTTCCTCCAACAAAGAATGCTGGAATAACTAGATATTATAAGGGAAAAAAAGAACCTTGAGCTTTTACTTTGCATTATACACAAAAAGTAACCTGAAATGAGTCTTAGGCCTAACCATTAAAGCTAGAACTTAAAAATTTCTAAAAGAAAATGTTAGGTTAAAAATCTTTTTGACTTTGGGATGTGAAAGATTTCTTTCACGTGGTACACCAAAGAAATAATAAATTGGATCTCATTGACTAGACACTTGTGCTCTTGGAAGGACTTCATGAAGGCAACGAAGGTAGAGTGTGGACTGGGAGAAAATATTGTGATCACATAAATCTGACACCGGACTTGTTTCCAGGACATAGAAAATTTACAGTTGAGTCATAAGACACACAACTCAATTAAAAGGTAGGTAGAATATTTCACTGCATATCTTACGGGAGAAGATGTCAGCACTCCAGTAATCCAATAATGTCCAAATGTACTCAACATCATCATTCATTAGGGAGAAGGAAATTAAAATAAGCTATTGCTACACTACCTAACAGAGTGGCTAAAATGGAAAAGACTGACAACCAAAGTGTTGACAAGGGATATGGGGCAACTGGGATTTCACACATTGTTGGTGGGAATGTAACATCACACAGTTTGGAATATAATTCAGCCGTTTTTCATAATGTTAAATATAATTAACCATATGACCAGCAATTTTGCTCCTAGATATTTACCCATGAGAAATGAAAACATGTGCCCATAAAAAGTCTTACGCACAAATATTTAAGGAGGCTTTATTCATAATAGCCCCAATCTGGAAATGACCCAAATGTCTATCAGCAGATGAACGGGCAAACAAATGGTGGAATATTCATACAATGCCATACTACTTGGCAATAAGAGGGAACTAAATTCTTATGTGCACAGCAGTATGGAGGAAGCTTGCTTATGTCAAGTGAAAGAAGCCAGACACACAAGACAACATATTGTATGATGTTATTTATCTAAAATTCTAGGACTGGGATAAGTAATCTGCATTAACAGAAAGGAGATCAGTAATTGCCTGGATCCTAGAATTTGGGGAGACTGATTGCAAAGGGGCATCTTTTGGGGTGATAGGAATATTCTGTATCTTGAGCACCTGAGGGGCTCAGTCAGCTAAGTGTCTGACTCCAGCTGAGGTCACGATCCCAGGATCCTGGGATGGAGCCCTTCATGGGGCTCCTGGCTCAGCAGGGAGTCTGCTTCTCCCTCTCCCTCTGCCTCTGCCCCTCCTCCCTGCTCGTGCTCTTTTTCTCTCTCAAATAAATAAGTAAAATCTTTAAAAGGTATTTTATATCTTGATTAAGATGGTAGTTATATGTGAAAAACTATTGATGCATATAAATATGCATTTAATTATATAGATTGTACCTCAAATAGTTTGTTTTAATAAGTTTTTAAAGGAGGGGGGTGCTGCTTCCAATTTTTTTCCCCACCAGTGGATGATGGAGACTCAGTTTCTACTTTTTCCATTTGATTATTCACTTTTGGTTCACTTGTTGAATAATCCCTAGTTTCTCCATTTTTCTGCCTTCTCTGCCTTATACCTTGAAATTCTATATTTATATGCTCTCTATTCCATTTCATTGTTTAATTTGTTTATCCTGTCTTCATTTTAGCTTCAGAGTAAGCCCTGTTCTCGATATTCTTTATACACGTTTTTGCTATTCTTGATCCCATGTTGTTCTGCATACAGTTTATAAAGACGTAATCATTTTTTTGTTCTATGAAGAACTCTCTGCAATAGTGATGGGAGTTGGGGTTGAAATGATTTTATAGATAACTTTGGGTAGATGTTGGATTTTTGCAGTATTCCATCTTTCTGTTCATAACTGTGGTGTACTTTTCCATCTATTAAGATTTTCTGTTATGTCTCTCAACACATTTTGTAATTTTCCCTACAAAGTTCTTGCACATATTTTTAAGGATTTATTTCAAGGCATTTGGTGTTTCTTATTTTATCTTAAGTGAAATCTTCCTTCTAATTATGTTTTCTCGCTGTTTATTGTTGATGTATAGAAGTGTGGTTTTTAAAAAAAATCTCAGTCATGTATCCAGGGAACATTTGCTTTTGTTTTAGAAAGAAGCTCATTAATCGATTAGTAGAATGTGTCACATGTGCGCATGCTCGTGTGTATTTTGACAAACGGTGGTGTTGAGGGCGAGCTTTCCACAGTCAGTCCTTAAGTTATTTTTGGTCAAGAGTCCACATGTCAGGTCGGCCCTGAGTCCCAGGAGAGGACCCCAGCTGGAGCCATGATGCCCCCCATGCCATCAGCCCTCTGTGCAGTCGTGGATGTCAGTTTGAGGGCTCTCTGGTCGACCAGCAGCCTTGAGCTCAGACAGTCACATGTTGTCCATTCTGGGGATGGTTTCTCATGATACAAGCTGTCACCTCTAAAAACATGTGCCTCTTCTCTTTCAGTATCCGGAGTGTGATGCAGAAGTATCTTCAGGAGAGAAATGAAATCACCTTTGACAAGATTTTTAATCAGAAGATTGGTAAGTGCCACTTTCTCACTTGGCATACTGTGAGCTAGTGTGGTTTCGGGTGGCATTCCCGTTGTGTATAAATGCATAGTGCTTTGGGTGGCTTGTAGCTCAGCTGGGGAGGAAGGAGGTTTCATGTAATAATAAGATACTGAGTGGTTCCTTACATCCCTGGTAATGTCTTGTGCATAAACTATTGGGAAACACATTAGTTTGATTCGAGGTTTTAAGGCAGTTGGGAGGTTGCCAAAATCAAAATATTGGATAGTTGGTAACCAGAAAGAAACACTCTCTACTCGGACCCAAGTCTGAGGTCCCCAGCCTCCCTCACTGCTCTTGTACTTACAGTGATCACAAGGAATTGGCATGGGTCTTCAATAACATACTGCAACCCGGTGGCTGGCCATCTCCTTCCAAAGCGTGGGGCTGGCTTACATGATCTTACCACTTTTCATGGGCTAATTTATAGCTTTTGCATGCTGCCCAGTCATTGTCAGCTTCACGTCAATCACTCTTATCCCCGTGACTCCCTTCCATTTACTTAGCGGGTCACCAGGACTCCCCTAGAGTGCCTAGAGGTCAAGGAGCCATCTCTCTCCAGCTGGTACCCAGCTCTGCCCAGTGCTGGTCCTGGCCCATGCAGGTGTGTGGATATACCTATAGGTCTGCTCTCTGATGATCAGCAGTTAATGCCTGGAGAAATTAGGACTGAGCAGGGATTGCTTGAGTGTGGGGTTTCAAGGCCTGCAAAGCAATGGATTATCGTGTTCTTGCCTGCCTTCCACAGAACTGCCAGTGTGTTCAGAGGTGACTGTCCACTGGGTTATGTAAGAGCTGGAATCTACCTATTTTTCTTTTTTTTATTCCCCCAAATCAGCTCCTGCTGTCCAGGAATTTCCTGAACAAGATTTTGTTCTCAATAGGATAGGATTTATCGTTTGGCCTGTCAGCTGACTGCATTGTTGATCTGCCCATAGTAATGTGATAAAAGATAATTCTAGGATTTTACATGAAATCACCTTAGCTGAATATAACAGAATGGGAAGCTTTTTTTCCCCTTCCTTTGCTCCTTACTTGCCTCCCACAATTATTCAGAGAAGGTTTGCCGAGGAACTGTGTCATGGTTTATAAATTATTTTAACCCTAGAGGATGTGACTTTATTAAAATTTCAAGAAACTGTGATTGTACTAAAGTTTCCTGGAACTCAGATCCCCACTGAGACTGAATATCCTTTGCAGTGAGTCTGGGTGGCCCTGCCATTTACAGGTTAGGACACAGTGACTCAGGTTGGTGAGGTGACTTGTTCTCATTTGTCCTCCTCCTTCTCTGGTCATTCTGGAAAGGCTCTTGGGAGAGAAACAACGAATCTAAAATGTACAGTAGAGAGGGTCACCCCATAAGAACCAGATAGTTTTTTTTTTTCTTCTTTTAGAAAGAGTCATGATGCTCTTTTGTGTTCAAGTAAAGTAGAAGCCGATGCAGAAAGTCTTGGACTTTGGTAAACTTCTTGTCTAGTTTACAAATTAGCCATCTACTAAGGCAATACAGCTTCTGTGGTAACCCCTTTAGTCCCCCTTAGTGGTCAAAAGTTGGGTGCTGGGTTCCGGACAAGCAGATGGAGAATTGCCCAGTCATTGGGATTTGGTATGGGAACAGAGTGGTGAAAAGTGTTTGACCTTCATCTCATGTTTTATTGCTGCTTCTCACTGTGTTCATGGCGTTTGGTTAACTGTCATCTGTATAAAGGTTCCCCGTTGCTTCTGCTTTTGTGCTAAAGAACAGAAAATAAAACTCTCCCCATAATAAGAGAGAAACGCCTTATCTTTGGGAGGGAAAGGAAAAAAGGAACGACTTATTCTTTAGTTGAATTTAAAATAGCGATCTGCAGCTTTACTGAGATCTGTTTTACACAGCATAAAATACCCTCCTGTCACGAATACGGTTCGGTACTTTTTAGTGTGTTCACAGCCTTGTGCAAACCCACACCATAGCCTCATCTTAGGACATTTTCAGCACCCCCCAAAAAGAGGCTCCATACTCATTGGCACTCTACCCCCCACCCCTAGATACCACCAGTTTAATTTCTGCCTCTATAGATTTGCCTGTGGTGGGCATTCTAGATTGAACCAGATGATAAGTGGCCATTGCATGGGGCTCCTCACAAATCATTTTCAAGGTCATCCATGTTAAAGCGTGTGCCAAGAGCTCATTCCTATCAATGCTCGGTGGTCTTCCACTATATGGCTGTGCCATGTCTTGTGCATCCTTGTGTCTGTCAACAGATGTCTGGATTATTTCCACTTTTTGGCTATTATAAATAATGCTGGCATGGGAGGAAGGCGGGTCTTGACCAGTAATTGGAGCATGTGGTTCCCCATTACTAAGGCATACTGGAGAACTGTGGCAAACCTGCTCTCCCCTGAGCTCTCAGGCCAGTCTGTAAGATGTTCTGAGGATTCTTTCTCCTGTTGTGTTTTCTGATCCTCACACCTTTCCTGTCTGCCATCGCCCCAATACACATGCAGGCCCCCAGGCATGTCTTTCCCATTGTTTTGATCCAAGCCTTACAGGTGGTTGGCCCCAGGAGCCCTTGACCCGAGTGACTTACTGGCATGAGGGTAGCCTCGCACCATAGGCCCAGCTACATGGGCTCTGTCCCAAGGGCGGCTTCGTGGGACACTGGTGGCCTGTGAATTCTATCACCATTAAACAGTTTTAAAGAATTTTAAAAGGTGCTTAGATGAATAAATAATTTCTTCCTCTTCCCTTCCTTCCCCTTTGTGAGCATGGAGCCAGTCGGGGGAAGTTGAGTCTAAACTTGGAAGGTCACAGGAAAGAACAGTAGCTGCCTAGGAGACGGGACGGGGAGAGAAGAGTCCGTGGTCACCTGGCCAAACACATTTGTGCAGCTATGTCCGGCATGGCCGCCCGATCAGTGTCTGTCTGGCCTCTCCTCCTGCTCTCCGGCTTTCTCCTTTCCGGCTCGTGTTGGGTGGGGGCAGAGGGGAAGGGGGCCAGCTCTGTAGGTTCTCCATCTTCCCATTTCAGCACCCCCCACCTCCTTTGCCTTTGTCTTGTCTGTCTGTTCCATCAGCCCCTTTCTATGACTGTCTCCATGTGTCACCACCTTCTTACTTTTCTGTGGTTCTGTTGTTTCCCTTTCCCCCTGTATCCCCTGCCTGTCAGCTCCTTTTCTGCCTTCCAGCACCTTCCACCCTCCCTGGTGCTGATGGTGAGCACATGGTTTTGGGGGATTGCCTGCAAGCATGTGTGAAAATGCTTTGTGATACGGAAAAGGTAGAAATCTCTCCTTCACTGGCCTCTGAGGCTTTGTTGAGATGAAGGCTGACTGGCTGACCTGTTGGCTCCACCCCAAACCAGGTGGGATGTCATTAGTTTCCTTACCTATAAAAGTGGGGGTCAGAATAGTACCTACTGCATAAGGCAGTTGTGAGAAATGTCTGTGACACCCTTACGATGGTGGTTGGTTCTCAACAGATGCTCCATGAATAAAGGCTCTGAAATGGAATTGTATATGTTATAAAAATACTGAGTCATGCCCCAAAGTGGACTAATTGTTCCTCATATGTATGTATTACCCATGTTCGTTCTTTTGCAACATTCTGCTCTCCCAGCCTCGTCCATCCCCTCACTGTGTGCGCCAAAATATTTTAAAGCAATTAGCAAGCCCCTTATGGGGTTTCAGCCCTATAGGCATCTCTAAAAATGACAGGTGTTTTCTTATACAACCTTCATCTCTACCCCAACCAATGAAGATGATGATTCTTAGTTTAATATCTAATGATGATGTTTATTGTAATTCTGAGTCTACAGTCAGTTTTTTTCTGATTAACTTAAAAATGTCCATTTACTTTTGGTTGGTTTGAATCAGGATCCAAATATTATTCTTATATTGTAGTTGGCAGTAATGTGTCTTTTAACCAAGAACAGGTGACCCTGCCCTTCACCTCCCCTCTCCCCATGCAGGTAATTGACTTCTTGAAGAAACTGGGTCAGTTGTATTGCAGAATGTTCCACGTTCTGGATTTTTCTGTTCGCTTCTTTCTGAGATCATTTAAATTGCACTTCTATTTTCTGTATTTCCTGTAAGCTGAAAGCTAGCTCTAACAGCTTATTAGATTGGTTTGACTGTTTTGGCAAGAGTGCTTCACAGGTGGTGCTATGTACTTTGTGGCTGGAGGCACATGACACATAGTTGTTGCTTGGTAGTCCTGGCTCTAGAGTGGGTTCAGGTATGGTCAGCTCTGCAGTTCCCCATCAAGCTGTCATCTGCCGTTGGTTTCATTTTCCTGGACGCTAGCTGCCTAAATCGCTTATATTTTTAGGGAGCTGCCAAATGGGGGTTTTCTAATTATGCCATTCCCTCCATCGTTATTACTTCTGCTCATCAACTGAGGCTATTTGGTTGCCTTCAAATATAGCTCATGTAGGAGGATGTCTGGGTGGCTCAGTCTGTTAAGCGTCCAACTCTTGATTTCGGCTCAGGTCATGATCTCAGGGTTGTGGGATCAAGCCCTGCATCAGGCTCTGTGCTCAGCATGGAGTCTGCTTGTCTTTCCCCCTCTGCTCCTCCCCTTCAAATGCATGCTCTCTCTCTCTCTCTGTTTAAAATAAATGAACTCTTTAAAAAAATAAGTATGGTTTATGTTGGAAAGGTAGATGTGCTTGGCTGAGTCTGAAGGCAGCTCCTATGAATTTGGCCTCCCAGCATGACTCCCACGAGCAACCCAGTGAAGGAGATTTTGTAGAGGAAATCAAGGCTGTGTTCGGGGTGGGCTTCATCACTCGCAGCAGAGTATTTCCTCAGGCTGGCAGCAGAAGAGGAAGACAGAGAGACCGAAGCACGGGAGCCATTAGATATGGCGTTCCCAACTTTGCAGGTACGGGGGAAGGAGGGTGGGCATTGAGTGAGAAGGTTGTGGGTGCTCTCTGGGTGCTGAGCAAGGAAACCAGGATCGTAGTCCTACAACCGTAGGAATTGAATTCTGCCCACAGTCTGTATGAGGTTGAAGGCAGATCCCCCTGGGCCTCTAGGTAAGTCCTGGCCTGCCAACACTTCAGCCTTGTGAGCCCCCGAGCAGGAAAGGCAATGGGGCCCACCAGGACTTCTGACCTCCAGAACTGTGAGCTCAGAAATGGGTAGTGTTTTCAAGTCACTGAGTTTGTGGTGATTCATTACACAGCGAGATAAAACTGATATAGCAGGATAAATGCTTAATTTTGTTTTTAATTGCCAGTTTTCAGAGTAAAAAATACGTGACAGGCTGCTTTATCTTCCTTCTCCTCCTTATCCAGAAATTGTATGTCATAATGGACATCAATTACCCTGATCCCTAATTTGCTGTCAGTACAACTTCTGCATTTAGGTATTAACACAGTGTTCTTGGTTTGGCTTGTCCAAAGAATGGTTTTATTTATTTATTTTTTTTATTTTGTCAGAGACAGAGGAAGAGAGAGCGAGCGAGCACAGGCAGACAGAGAGGCAGGCAGAGGCAGAGGGAGAAGCAGGCTCCCTGCTGAGCAAGGAGCCCGATGCGGGACTCGATCCCAGGACCCTGGGATCATGACCTGAGCCGAAGGCAGCTGCCCAACCAACTGAGCCACCCAGGCGTCCCCAAAGAATGGTTTTAAAGGGATACTAGTTATTACTGAAAGGCAGTCAAATGAAATGATCAATTCTGATAAAGATTTTGTTACTGTTTTCTTTCTATAAGATACACTGAAGTAATCTCCTAATATGCAAGTGAGATGCATGGGCTTTGATAAATTCCACCCGTCTGTCGTCAATCTACTTAGCTCCTCTGTCTGCCTACCCACTCTAATTAGAGGGCGGTGTTTCTGATTATAAGGAGACTCCAAAGTAGGCACTTAATTCACTAAGTATGCAAATGTTACCCTCATGTTCCAAGAACACATGGCTAATGTAACATTACATCACCTCCTGCCAGGGAACATCTCAGTTGGTAACACTGACTCCCATTCATGTGAGTGGAAATTTGCGGTGTCTAGCCCATAGTCTTCTGCATCTGACTTCTTTCATTTCATTCAGTGTCAGATTTTGGAGGTTCAGCCATATTGTGCCTGCCAGTCCTTCACCCCCTTTGGAGGCTGAATTAATATTCCATCATATGGATAGATCACAAATTCTCTTATCCATTTGGATTATTCCCACCATCTGTTATAAAACAGTGCTGCTGGAAGTGTTCATGTGCAAGTGTGGCCATAGGTCTCCATCTCTCTTAGGTATACGGCAAGGAGTTTGAAATTGCTGGGACGTTTGGTATGCTCCTGTTTTACTTCTTAAGAAATCACTCTAGTTTTCCAAAGAGGCTGTAGTACTTTTCATTCTTGGTGTCAGTTTATGGGAGTTCCAGGCTTACCGTCATCTCATCAACCCTTGCTCTTGTCTTTCTGGTCATTAACAATCTCATGGGTCTCATGGTTACTTCATGGTGGTCTTGATGTGTGTTTCCCTAACAGTTAGTGACACTGAACATGTTTACGCTGATTAGTGTCCTTATATCTTCTTTGGTGAAATGCCTATTTAAATCTTTTGTCCATTTCAGAAATTGTCTTTATATTGTTTATCATATGTGTGATTTACAGATATTTTCTCCCAGTAACTGGCTTTTCCCTTTCATTTTCTTAATTGTGACTTCTGAAGTGCTGAAGGTTTTAATTTTGATGAAACTCAACCAATACATTTTTAAAAATTGTACTTTTGTGTCATATCTAAGAACTTTTCTGTCTAGTTGAGTGCTATGAAGATTTTCTTCCTTTCTTCTGGAAGTTTTTATCGTTTTAGCTCTTACCTTTAGGACTTTGGTTGATTTTTGAGTTAGTTTTTGTGTGTGATGTGAGGTAAGGGTTTAAATTCTTTTTTTTTTTTTTTTTTTGCATGCAGTGGATATCCAATTGTCTGAATACATGTATTGAAAAAACATTTCTTGGGGTGCCAGGTGGCTCAGTGGTTAGCATCTGACTCTTGACTTCAGCTCAGGTCACAATAGCAGGGTCATGGGATCAAGCCCCGAGCAGGGCTCCACGCTGGGCATGGAGTCTGCTTGATATTCTCTCTCCCTCTGCCTACTCCCCGCCCCATCCCTCTCATGTGCTCTCTCTCTCTTTCTCAAAAAGAAAAAAAAAAAGCTTCTTTTCTACATTGAATTGTCTTGGCATCTTTGTTGAAAATTAATTGACAATAATTGCAGGATTTATTTCTAAACTCCCAGTTTTGTTCCATTGATTTCTGCCTTAGGCTAGTACTACACTGTCTTGATTACTATGGCTTTATGGTAAGTTTTGAAATCAGGAAATAAAAATCCACCCACTGTCTTGCTAATTTTGGCCATTCTAACTGGTGTAAGGTGGTATCTCAATGTGGTTTTAATTTGAATCTCCCTAATGGCTAGTGGTGATGAACATTTTTTCATGTGTCTGATAGCCATTTGTATGTCTTCATTGGAGAAGTGTCTTTCTTCTGCCCATTTTTTGATATGATTATCTGTTTTGTGTGTGTTGAGTTTGAGAAGTTCTTTATAGATCCTGGATATCAACCTTTTGTCTGTACTGTCATTTGCAAATATCTTCTCCCATTCCGTGGGAAAAGAAGGGCCATCTGTGCTCCAATGCTTATAGCAACAATGGCCATGGTCGCCAAACTTGTAAAGAACCAAGATGCCCTTCAGTGAACGAATGGATAAGGAAGATGTGGTCCATATACACTATGGAGTATTATGCCTCCATCAGAAAGGATGAATACCCAACTTTTGTAGCAACATGGACGGGACTGGAAGAGATTATGCTGAGTGAAATAAGTCAAGCAGAGAGAGTCATTTATCATATGGTTATACTTATTTGTGGAGCATAACAAATAACATGGAGGACATGGGGCGATGGAGAGGAGAAGGGAGTTGAGGGAAATTGGAAGGGGAGGTGAACCATGAAAAACTATGGACTCTGAAAAACAACCTGAGGGTTTTGAAGGGGCAGGGGTTGGGAGGTTGGGGGAGCCAGGTGGTGGGTATTAAGGAGGGCACGTATTGCATGGAGCACTGGGTGTGGTGCAAAAACAATGAATTCTGTTATGCTGAAAAGAAATTAAAAAAAAAATAAAATAGAAATGCAACTTGAGAGTTCCTTATAGTGAAAAAAAAAAGTCCACCCACTTTTGTCCTTTTTTTTCTTTTCGTAATTACTTTGGCTGTTCTGGATCCTTTGCTTTTCCATATGAATTTTAGCATCAGATTTTTAATTTCTGAAAAAAAGAAAAATCCTGCCAGGATTGTGTTGTATCTACAGATCAATATGGAGAGAATTGCCACATTAACAACATTAAGTCTGCCGATCCATGAAAATGAAATGTCTCCATGTTTATTTAGGTCGTCTTTAATTTCTCTCAACACTGCTTTGTGACTTTCAGCCTTCTACATCACATTAAGTGTATTCCCAAGTATTTTACTCTTTCTGATGCTATTTTGAATGGAATTTTTTCCTTAATTTCATTTTTGGCTGATCATCACTAGTATGTGGAAACAGAATGGGTTTTTGTCTAGTGGTCTTGGATCCTGCCATCTTGCTGAACTAGGTTATTAATTCTGGGAGATGTGTGTGTGCCTGTGAATTCCTTAGGATTATCCCCATAGAGAATCTTGTTTCAGAATAAAAACAGTCTTATTTCTTTGCATTCTGGTACCTTTCCTTTTCAATTTTTACTTTTCACTTTGATTTCTTAAATATTTCCTGGGTTGGTCCCAAATATATTTAGCATGATTTCTGAGAACATTTATTTAGAAAGAATGCATAAATTCTATTTGGCATCTGGGGTTAAGGCATAAGAAATATACTTGATATGGGCTTTGGGAACAAAAGTATGTCTCATTATAAAAAGAATACATTGGAAAAATAGAAATTATCACCTTTTGAAAAAGGTTTTTGAGCAGTTTCTATAGAAACAAAAGTGAACAGTGATATAGGCACCTATTTATTGATAATTATGTAAGACCACAGAAATAGTAAACATACACACACACACACACACACACACACCCAAGCAACACAGATAAAACATTTTAGGATTACTCTTTTATTAATTTCAAAGAGCAAATTTGCCATTTTCTTAAATTTATAAAAGTATTGTTTGAAGTGTTCTGTGTTTCAAAACATAAAAATGGTTAAAATCTGCAAAAAAAAAAAAAAAGTCTGACTATGCAACTCTCTCTTCAGAGGCCAGGGTCAAATTTTAGCAAATTGGGCACTCTTGCATTCGGTTGTGACAAGGGGACTCTGAACCTGGGAAGCAGCTTCAATCCTTGTGTGTTCCCTCTTTGCTCCCCACTTTGTTTGGAAGTGTCAAGCCCCGATTGACAGTGGCAGAGTCAGGCTCCTGCCCTAGCTTATCTGTACAAAACTTTCTCCAGCCAGCCCCCATGGAGAAGAAAAACCCAGGGCCCCATTCAGTTCTGCATCAATTATCCTTGCCTTTGTGGAGACTTTTAGCAAGGAAAAGAGTTAAAGATCCATTTAAACTTTCAGAAAGCAGAGATAAACACTTGACTAAGCACAGCTAATTGGATTTTCAATTGAAAAGGCCAAGGCAGCAACAGGCACCCGGCTGCGCTGCGCTGCGGCAGCGGAGGGAGGAAACCCTGGAAGGTTAGGGGCACCAACATTAATCTGAACATTAATCTGAATGGTAATCTGAACATTATCAGCTTGGGTTTCTAATAAGAATGCTGCCCAGAGAAGACAGACAACTGGGGAAGAGGGAAAGGCTGTTCCTTAAAAACCTGCTGGCGGGCAGTCTTCTCAGCTGGCTTCTCACCCGTGTTGGCCTCCAGCAGCTGGGATCTGGGATCGGCTCCTTCAGCAGGACCCAGCCCAAGCTGGCGGATGCCACCTGCCCTGCCCTGTGGCCTTTTACCACTCTGAGAATGTGGGACCTAGGAGAGAGCAGGAAAATACTTACTAGGACTGACTTTCCTTTTTAAAGCCATCATCCAAGTTTTAAGATCAGTTAGAATGGTTACTTCCAAGAAAAATTCAGAACAGCTCCATTTTACCAGAATGACCCAATCCTTTCCCATCTGCTAATCAATCACTAGACGCTGGGAATGCTCAGGTAGGGCGGTTAGACCCTTGATCTGCAGGTTGGCAAGCCATGATCTTTTAAATGGTTGCTGTTTAATTCTCCTTGATTTTTTTTCTTTCTTTTTCTTTTTCTTTTTTTTTAAGATTTTATTTGTTTATTAGACAGACAGAAATCATAAGTAGGCAGAGAGGCAGGCAGATAGAGAGGGGGGAAGCAGGCTCCCTGCTGAGCAGAGAGCCCTATGCGGGGCTCCATCCCAAGACCCTGGGATCATGACCTGAGCTGAAGGCAGAGGCTTTAACCCACTGAGCTACCCAGGTGCCCCTCCCTGATTTTTTCTGAGTTGGCTTAGTAGGAATTCCGTGTAGTTTGGGATGGTGATGGCTGCCCATGTGCCAAGCACTGCCCCGAGCATTTCATTGCTAGGTAAGAGAACATGGCCAAAGGCACGGAAGGAAAGCCTTGATTAGGAGTTCTGTCCTTCACAACTGCCTTCCTTGCACCAGGAAAAGTTAGAGTGGAAATTAGCATGCAGATGGAGTCCCCCCCCCCACCTTTTAAAAAAACATAAAAACTGTACAGTTCCTATTTAATATGTAATGATACTAAAATCCAGAATTTGGGGATCGTGCGCAAAGATCTTTCTGTAGCAGATGTAGTTATGTGCTTTGCAAAATGAGACATTCACAGTTGAATATGTTTTGATCCAGCACTTTGCTGGAAATATCTCTTCAGACAACAAGGCACATGGAAAAGATGAAGACCACATCAGGCCACAGAGGGCTTCCCACCCCAGCCAGCTCTCTCTGCAAAAGGATGCATGGGACTCCCAGAGACTTGTGGCATGTCAGCACCCAAAGTGTGTTTACTCCTACCGGAGAGTCCCTGCAGTTCCCTGAGGGGGCTCCTGGTGATGTTTCTGAGGCCTGAGTGTGAATCCCAAGGTGAATGTGGGGTGGCTACTCTCTTAGCAGGGAGGGAAGGGTAGCCAACCAGCCAGCGTCTGCAGCTGACTCAACGGTGTAGCTTTCTCCCTGGCAGGATCCACATATTTTAGGGGGAAAATGCACATGCTTTAGCAATATTAGCAAATGTGGGTTCTTAATCTCTATTGCTAGAGAATGCCAAGGGTCTAGGAAGCATCCCCTTTACTGGCCAAGCTGTCTGTCAGCTTTTTGAACTAACAGTAACGGCGATGACGGGACCCTATTAGGATTAAAAAAAAAAAAAGCAAAACAAACAACCTAACCATGTTATGAAATTTCAGATGGTAGTTTGCTGTCAGGATATCCCTTGGTTTTAGCTGTTTTGGAAATGCTTTTTCTGAGGATTTTCTATCTTATTATTGATTTTTGTCAGTATTTCTACTTCAAATCAAAGTCACAACTAGGAAGGGTAGTGATACGCTCTAAGGTGGTTATTAGGGTTTGTTTGAAATCTACCACTAAAAACTCTGTCACCGATGCAGTAAATTTTGCTGTGGGCCGCACATTCTCATCAAGGCTTGCCAGCGGCGGTTTCAGATCAGGGTGTCCTGGGCGCCTGCAGGCCAGGTGCCGGAGGTTGGACAGGCTTTGTGGGCCATTGTAAGGCCTCGGCTTCTATTCGGATTGAGCTGGGTCATGGGAGACTCTGAGCACTAGGCTGGCACACACTTACTGAGGCGTTCACAGAGCAGACGAGCTGCCATGGGAACGGGCTGGGGAGGCAAGGGTGGAAGCAGGAGGTGATTCTGGCATTTGGACAAGTTGGGTAGGTGGAGGTGGCGAGAAGTCACTGAGTTAGAGCCTGGAAGATGGGGTTTGTAATACGGCCCATTGCAGCACAAAAGTGGGTGTGGGAGGGTCCGGGGATTGTGGGAGACACAGTGTCCTCCGGTTCAGGTAGGGTCGGAAGGTGAAGGAAAGGCTCAGGTAGGAGGCTGAGGTCAGAGGGCAATGGGTCTGTTCCTGTACCTTGGAATGGAGGGAGCTTGATCTGCACTGGGCCACCTGCTGGGGGCTGCTGTCACACGTCCTCTGCATTCTTCCTGATGCTGTCTGGTTGCAGGTGAGCTTAGAGCTTTGTCACCACGCTGATGACTTTCTGCTCCATGAGGAGCAGAGAACATTCTTCAGGTTTGGCTTAAGAGAGAAAGAAATCCCAGCCATCGTGGGGCAGGCTGACTTGTGCCGCTCTCTCAGAGAGACTATTTTTAACAGTGGAACACTAAGACTCTAGGGCCCCTTTTTAAAGAAACAAAAAAAAATTTCTTTTTAAGAAAGGGGCACAGAGGGAGAGAGAGAATCTTAAGCAGGCTCCATGCTCAGTGTAGAGCTTGATGCGGGGCTCGATCTCACGACCCTGAGGCTATGACCTGAGTGGAAACCAAGAGTCTAAGGCTTAACTGAGTCGCCCAGATGCCCCAGGAAGCAAACATTCTTCCCTTGTAAGATGCACTTATTTTCCACGGAAAAAAAAATTTTTTTAATTGAAATTTTCATTGCTCAGAGTGTGGAAGAAAGTATGACTTACAGATGTTGGCCTTCAGAGTTGCTCTCAGAATCCATTTGCTTGCCAAATCATTTGTGACTATTTAAGACGATTGGAACTCATTTTGTTCTGTGGCTCCCAAGCTCACACCAGCAAGTGGGTTCAGAATTGGTGGTCTAAAAGAACTTGAAACAGAATGGCTTTACTGGGAACATGGATTTGGGCCCCACCTTGTCCCTATTTCTTCTCATTTATGATTTTCAGGATATATCTGATTTCCTCAGAAGATGCCATGTTGTTACTGATTTTTGTTTCTTTGTTTACAGCTAACCATGCCATATGCTCTTGTTCTTTAAAAAAAAAAATTGTAGAAGTATATGCATACAATGAAACATGCATCTTAAGGATTGGGTTTGACTTTGGACAGAAGTATACACCCATGTGACTTCTACCAAAGCCCTTGCAAATCATTCCGTCACTTTAAAGAGTGCATCCTTGTCCCATTGTATTCAGCTCCCCCCAGCCCCAGGCAGCCCTGGATCTGCTCTGGCCTTTACCAGAAGAACATTTAAACAGACTCCAACCAAGCGCATTTTCTGGTGTCTGGCTTATTGGTCCTGCCAGTGTCCTTCCTTGAGAGCCATCCACACTGTGGCTTGTCCAGAACTTGGTTTCTTTTGTTGCCGAATAGCATGTCATCCTCTGGAGTTCATGAACCTCAGTGCTCATGGACATTGGGGTCGGGGGTGCCAGTTTGGGGCCATTACGAATAAAGCCGCTTGTGGACATTTTTACAGATGCTGTCCTCCTGCTTTGGTAAGTGGCTGGAGAGGAACTACTGCCCCCCCTCCACCCCGGGGAGAGGTATGTGTATAACGATGGTTAATATCATTGAAAGAATATTCCCTCTTTATCTTTAGGAGATGTTCTCCTTCATCCTGCTGCTACATTGTTCTGATGTCTGCATTCCCTGGTATTGATATAACCACACCCCCTTTTGGTGTTCGTGTTCACATGGTCTATCCGGTCTCTCATCTCTGCCTTTTAATTAGAATATCTGTCTAAATATTTATATTTATGGGGAAATAGTTATCAGTATGGCTAGGTTTAAGTCTCACATCTTCCTCTGTTCTTCTGTTGCTTTTTTTCTTCTTTTGGATTGAGTGTGTTCTAGTATGTTATGTTGCCACTCCGTTTAATTTTTATGTTGTTCGTGTTTCCAGGCACTTTGGATTCCCTGAAATCCCGATGCTTGGGGCTCCCTCCCAGTATCACGGTTCAGAAGGTGTCCCTCCCTGCCAAGAGCTGGCCTGTCCTGGAGCCCTCCTCTTTATCTCCTTTCTCCTCCAGACCATAGCCCCTTTTATGTCTGAAAATAGTGGCTTCTTTCATTTTGTCCCATTTTCTGTTACTGTCTTAGGCCCTGTGGTGTAATTTTATTTTTAAAATGAAATATTTGGCTCTAGGTGGGAGGATGGGTTAACTCTCTGGACTTGAACAACCGGGAACACCCTAGGCGTGTACTACCATTGTCGTGGTTTCACAGAGTGCTGGAAGGTGGTGGTCTCTGGCAGGCCCAGAGCAGTACAGGCAAACGGGAGAAGTAGGAGCCCTGGGAAGAGTTGTTATCAGTACTGTCGGAGGATGAGACAGCGTTAGCAAGCTCCTAGGTGCTCAGTGCTCTCCGTCCAGATGTCAGTCTTCAAAATAACTTCCTGGCTTGGCAGTGAAGTGACTCAGCAGGCGTCTTGCAGACCAGCAGGGGCTGAGCTGGAATTGACCTAACAGAGCTGGCATCGGCCCCTCCACAGTGCCAGCCCGTGGTCACCGTGGTATGTGGACTGGTCTCCTGAGGACATAGGGCACGTCTTGTGAGGTGACCCTGTGTCAGAGCTTCCACGCACGAGGGGGTTGGTTTTTCCCTGATGTTGTTCCTCATTGTCAGGACGAGGCGGTGGGCTTCACTTCCCATGAGAACAGGTCCCTGAACACCTTCACCGTTCCCATCACACGCTGCTTTCTATTGACAGGAACAACATCACAGGTGTTCTCTGGATGCCCAGGGTCCCCACCTGTGTCACCTGTGTGACCCCGTCTGTCCGTGTTCCACGCCGCCCTCTCCTTTCCCATTGCCACCGCTACCACCTAAGCTGGGAGCTAGGATGACACCCAGACCTGCAGATTTCAAGCCTGACTCTCCTATTTTCACGTTCCTTCCCTTTTCTATCAGAAGGTGCTCTGCAGACAGCCGTCATCGGGTCCTGTCACGTTCTGCGCCTGCCCTCAGCCCCCACGATGGATGAAGTTGTGCTTGCTGCTGTCATTCACGTCACCACAGTGGGCCTCAGCCTTTCCCCTCATCTTTTCCTCATGGTGCCACCTCCAGTGACCAGCGTTACGTGCTATCCCCTTACACCTCTCTTTGCGTTCTGTCCCCCTCTGTGGAACGCCTTCATCTGGTCGGTGCTCTGCTCACAGGTCCACCCATGGGAGGATCAGCTCAACCCCTCTGATTTCTGACTATAAACCATCCATTTTCTGATGTTCTTGCTGGACTCCCCACATGTGACATGCCTTTGTCACTTGCGGTGGAAAATGTAGTCCTACTGGGTCCCTCTTTCGTGCTGGTTCCCTCACTGGAGTTTAAATTTCTTGAGACTAGAGATCATCCCTGATAGGCCATTCCTTCTTTGCAACTCTCAGCATCTAGTTCAATAATTCACACAGCTGAGGAACTGCCTTTCTGTTTGGTTGGCTTTTACCTTAGCACAAAATTCTCTCAACTGCCATTGCTCTAAAACTCTTTAACTTGCAGTGTTTTGGGTAAAGAGTCTATTTGTACATGATGTGGTTGCTTCTCAGTGTGGTGACAGTACCCAGGGGGCTGGGGGGAAGTGACGGCCCACTGATCATATGCCCAGCTGCCCCTCAGTCCCCTCTACCGTGGCCCCTGTGGGTGTCTGTGCACCATAGGGCCGGGTGTTTGCCTTGGCCCTCGGAAGCGGAGGGAGGGCTCGGTCGGGCAGCTGTTGTGAGTCAATGGGTCACAGAGCAGCAGCTGTGCAGCTGTCCCCTCTGTCCCCCTCCTTGTGCACGTGGTGGGAGGAGCATTCACTGACGAAGCCAGCATTGCTTCCCACAGCCCCACTTCTGGGAGACGGTTTAAGGTCCTAATGTCACCACCTGTCAAAAATTAGACATAGTATGTAACTCTATAAAGCACCTGTTTCATTTACTTGACAAACTAGTCAGCTAGTTAGAAGGTAAAATGAATTGGGACATAGTAATCACAGATACCATCTCCTTGCTCTACTAAGTGCTCATTTCACATTCCCTAAATTGCACATCAAGTATGAAAAGCAGCTCCATCCATGAGTTGCTCAGGGTTCTACCCCAGTGGGCTGTGGGCCTTCTCGCCCTGGCAGGTTGGTGGCAGCCTGACCATATGGTGGTCCATGGTCGTGTGTCTGTTCTTCTGAGCCTTGAAGACTTTTGATAACACCTTCGCATGCTTACACGGATATCCAGGGTGGTGGAGGTAAGCGGGCACTGTTAGGACATAGGGGTCCCCACCGAGTACCTATCTTAGGTCGGCTTTGGGGACTGGACAAGGACATGAAGGGCTGTCTGGGCTGGCATGGTGGCAGTTGAGTGTCCTCATGCAGAGGGCCATGAGACAAGGGAGGGGTCAGAACACTTGCCTGGTGCCTGTCATGTTAAGGAAGGAAGAAGAGGCTCAAAAATCCTCAGACCTGGGGTGCCTGAGTGGCTCAGTAGGTTGGGCGGCTGCCTTTGGCTCAGATCCTGATCCTGGAGTCCTGGGATCAAATCCCACATCGGGCTCCCTCCTCAGTGGGGAGTCTGCTTCTCCCTCTGACCCTCTCTCCCTCTCTCTCATTCTGTCAAATAAATAAAATCTTTTTTTTTAAAAAAGTCCTCAGACCTGGATTTGAGAGCTGAGTTTGAATTTTTTAGGGAACAACTGCCTACTTCTATAAAAAACTATGCCCCCGCAGGGTTTTTGGCATCTCGAAGCTTTCAGCAAACACCAAGTGTTGTGCCAGTGATAAAGACCTGGTTCGGTGTTCTTTTTGGCAGCCACCGAGCCCGTGGGCACAAGTCCATCTCTGTGCACACCCAAGCCTCCATGGGGCAGTCCAGCACCCCTTCCACCCTGTTCCCGAAGGAACTTGTTCTGCCCAGATCCGAAGTCTCACTTTCCTTATGGCAGCTGGAATTCCGACCTCTGAGCCCCTGGGCGTGCTTTCCCCACCTCTCTCTGGCCCGGTGATCTCTCCACGCCTGGCCTGTTCTTCACTTCTTCCTGAAACTGTGTAACTGTACCACAAACCATATCCCCTTCCCCTTAGTCGTCAACTTATGAAATGTTTATCGAGCTGATTAAGGCCTAGCCATTGTGCTGGGAATTAGAGAGACAGGTCCATGAGTGCTTGGCCATTGTGCTGGGAATTGGAGAGACAGGTCCCTGAGTGCAGGCCATTGCCCTCGTGGGGCCCTCAGATGTGGGAACAGCAGCTACTTCCGGATGCAGGAAGCCGTGTAGCTCCTTCCTGCTATGGTGCTGGGGGCCTGTCCCAAAGGCTGGTCCCAGGAAACAGGCAAGCTCCAGGAAGGTGATGACGAGCCAGATCACCCAGCCAGGGCCAGGGACCCGAGAGGTGGAGAGCCAGAAGGATTCCTCGGATAGCCGCCATGGACTGGCGAACCCCCATTCAGGAGGGCCCTGCACACTATAAGCAAAAGACCCCTGACCCAGGGTGAAAGTGGACAAAGGTTGTGGAAAGATAGGTCTCTACAAAAGAGAAATAAAAGCCTCTCACCATACAGAAAGACTTCCAGCTTTATTAAAAAGTAAGAGAAATGCAAATGAAGGTTACCCGGAAATGTTATTCTTTTATCTTTCAAGTTGGTGCAAGAACCAGCAGGGTAGTGGCTGGTTTTGGTGTGGCTGGGGGTGTCAGGCAGGCCACCTGTCTTGTTGGGGGAAGGGGGGGCAGGCAGGTGCCACTCCCGGGGGCCCATGTGGCCGGGTCTGCAGTGTAGCCCTCTGGCTTGGGAGATTTTTGAGCCTCTTCTTCCTTAACATGACAGGCACCAGGCAAGTGTTCTGACCCCTCCCTTGTCTCATGGCCCTCTGCATGAGGACACTCAACTGCCACCATGCCAGCCCAGACAGCCCTTCGTGTCCTTCCATGCTGAGGAATGTGTCCTACCACTATGCCTGAACACTCCCGAAGTGACGCACGGATTCGTTTACTTAGGGCAGCAGTTTTGTAAGAGCGAAGTGTTTGCAATACCCCAAGTGTTCATCATGAGGGAGTGAGTTATACAAACCGTGGCGTTCTGTAGGATGGAGCACTGGGCAGCCGCAAGGAGGGACCCAGGGGCTCTTCAGGCCTCGGATAGCAGGGTCTCCAAGGTGTCGTGTTCTGGAAGCACAGACTGATGCAGGTGGTGTGAAGAATGTGGTGGAATATAAGGGTTCCTTTCTGTCCCACTAGAAGGTAACAGGTACCTGTAATAGACCCCAGATATTGGGGGCTCCGCATACACGAAGTTTCTTTCTCATCTGGTAACAGCACAGAGCAGGTGTTGGAGGTTAGCGGGAGGCTGCCTTCCTTGTGCCTGTGGTGTGGCGTGGGTGTCCCTTAGGACCTGCAGTCCTCTGCTCCGAGCTGGGGGATGGAGGGTTAAGAAGTCACACGGATTTCTTAAGCTCCTGGAAGAGATACAAGGGCACCACCAGCAGCAGCTACCTTGGGGGAGATGGTGATGGCGCACGGCGGGGAAGATGGGACACAGGTTGGGAAGGGAACTTTTCACTGTCTCACCCATTTAGAAAATAAAAATGGATAGCTGCAGTGCAGTGGGATCATGCCTTGAAAGTGATACAGATCCAGGAATGCGGGAGCAGAGAAGAGGGATGGTTCTGCCCAGCCTGGTGCAGACACCGGGAGAGGAAGTGTTGGGGAGCTGGTGCATCTGAAGGCATGCGCTGTACTCTGGCTGGGCCAGGGGTGGGGCCGTATGTGCCCTGCAGCTGCCATGAGAAGTTCAAGAGCCTTAGAGCTGTGTGGTCAGATGGAGAGCTGCAGCAGCCACAGGGATTGGGAAGGGGCCTGGAGGCTAGGCGGGGAGGCCGGGGAGCTTAGGGGCGGGTATCTGAACGAGGGGATGCCTCTGTCCTCTGCACAGGCAACTGGGCATCAGCTAATGGAGTGCAGTAAGGCTGTTTGTCCATACCTCCAGTGAGATTATAATCACTTTGAGTAGCCCTTTGTTTCACAGAGCATCATGCCAGAAATACTCAGTGGTTGGTTCTCCTTTGTTTTACTTACTTATTTATTTATTTATTTAAAGATTTTATTTATTTATTTGACACACAGAGAGAGATCACAAGTAGGCAGAGAGGCAGGCAGAGAGAGCGGGGGAAGCAGGCTCCCCACTGAGCAGAGAGCCTGATGCGGGGCTCAATGCCAGGACCCGGGACCTTGAGACCGTGACTTGAGCTGAAGGAAGAGGCTTAACCCACTGAGCCAGCCAGGCACCCGGGTTCTCCTTTGTTTTAAATGAATGCTTGTATTTCTGTACGTGAGGAAAGTGCTCAGATCCTAAGTGCACAGCCTCAGGAGGGATCACAAAGTAGAGACACATGTATATACTGGTTGACTCTAACTCTGTTTCTTCCTTGTTAGAATAATGGTTAGACTCAGCATGGACGCCTGCCCTCACACCCACACACATGCACCCATTCTGTCCTAGTCATGTCTCATCTGGAGTGTGTGTACTCATGCCTTAGTTTCCATCATGCCAATTTTAACCAGCACTCCTGCAGAATTCTTTGGGAAATATCTATCCATTGGCTTACTAAAATACTATTTCTATTTCATTTTCAATTATTTTGAATATCACTTTAATTATCAGTTTGTTTACTCCGAGATGTGCACAGAACTGTGACAAACGAAAAAATCAACCACAGCCTGGAAAGAATATGAGTGTGGTGACCTTTCATTCTTTACTATCATTTTATAATAAAATGGTTTAAAAAAATACTGAAAGCAAGCTAGCTATTAGAAGACTCTAGATAGAGTTTTCTTGTCACAGTATTTTTATGTTTTCCTCTCTATTCTGACTTCCTTTATTTCCTTTTGGGTTGAGAGTCAGTTGCTTAGAACATTCCATGAATTTTTCTCTGGCTACATTCATTTGTGCTTTTGTCTGCTGGATTCTTGATATTCAGGGCCCCATATCACTCCATTATCTAAATAAAGGAGCCCATTAATTAATCTACAAGTATTTTATTGAACATGTATGTCTTGAATTTACATCAGGGGTGGGATGGATAACTTGGATTTTAGAAGTCCTAACTGGTGACAGTATTCCTAAATTACATTTCATTTATAATTTTCTCCTGTAAACTTTTAAATCAAAAAGTGAAAGTTCCAGTATGATAGAGTTAAATAAAAATAAATATATGGTTTATATGAAATAGATAAATATAGTTAGCTAAAAATCTATTTCAATTTTTATTTATTCCTGTTGAAAGAAATGAAAGGGAAAATTCGTTAGGGATTTGGGCTGGTAGTATTGAGCCTGGAGGAACATTACACCCTTTGGTAGAGTTTTCAATATCTGTATGCTTTTTTAAAAATTTATGAGTTTGCTTATCTATCATTTAAGACTTCATTTTCACTTGTAAAGGGTGTTGTGTATCCTGGGTGTGTGAGAGTTGTTGTTGTGACCTCAGTGTTACCAAAAACCTTCGTAATTCTGTTTTTTGCTCCCATGCCTCTGGGTGTGAATGATTTTCTCTTCCATATAGACTTCTGCTTTATGAAAAAGTCCAGTAGACTTTGATGATGAGGTAAGTGACCAGGCATTGGCTTCCAGAAATTCTAGATTCCTATTTGTGGCCCCTCCTTACAGCCACTGTCCAGGAACGTCTTTTGAGCCTTGTTCCTGGCTCTGTTGTAAGTACCCAGTCTTATTTCTCTCTCTTCTTTCACACCACTCTTTTGGGGGAGGGGGTCAGGTTTATTGAGGTATAAGTTAAATAAAGCAAAATTCACCATCCAGAGCGTACAGATTTCTGAGTTTTGGCAAGTGCATAAAGTTGTGTAACTACTACCCAAATGAAGACACAGCGCAGTTCACCACCTCCCCAGATTTCCTAGTGTCCCTACACTCCTCACTCCCCACCCCCTGCCAGCCGCTGTTCTGGCCTCCGTTCCTGTGCTTACTCTTCCCCAGAATGACCTTAGTGCAGCCATGGCGGCTGTAGGCTTTTGGGTCCTACGCGTCCATTTGGTGTGACGCGTTTGGGGTGCACTCATGGTGCTGGATCCGTAGCCGATTCTTAAGTGTCACTGAGCAGGAGCCTGGCCTGTGGCTGCATCACAGTTCGTCCATTCACCAGTTGGAGAACACGTGGGTTATCTCCAATTTGGGAGAATTGTCTCTAGGGTTAATATCTGTGATAGGTTTTTTGTGAATATAAGGACGTTTATCCTTCTTTCCTCTTGGGTAAACAGCTAGTAGCGCATTGTTGGGTAGAATGGCAAATGCATGTTTAAATTAAAGGAATGTTTTCCAAAGGAGGTTGTACCTGTTCTCGTCTGACCAGCAGTCCGTGAGAGTTCCAGATGCTTTATATCCTTACCAGCACTGGTGCTGAGTTTTTGGTTTTATTTTTTTCCCTTTTTTTGGCTATTCTGATATATATAGCAATATCTTATTGTGGTCTTAATTTGCATTTTCCTACTGACTACTGATGTTGGACATCTCTTCATGGGCTTCTCTTCTTCGGTAAAGTGTGCAAATCTTTTCAGTTTTTTAAAAAATACCACGTTGTTTGTGTTCTCATTATTGGAATTTGAGAATTCTTTATTCACTTAGGTTATAAGTTTTTTTTATCAGATACATATTTTGGACATATTTTTTCTGAGTCTGTGGCTTGGCTTTGCATTTTTGTAAGCATGACTTGGGAGGAGCAGAAGTAGTAAATTTCAGTTTAAAAAATTCTTGTTTGTCAGTTTTTTTCTTTCATAAATCATGTCAGATCATAGTACTCTATGCTTAACCCAAGGTTGCAAAGGTTGTTTTGTGTATGTTTATTTTACTACAGATTTTATGGTTTTTGGACTTTTGTCCAAGTGTCTGATCCATTTTGAATTAATTTTGTAGCAGTCACGCACTTCTGCAAACGCTCAGTAGTTCCAGCGCTATTTGTTTAAAGACCTTTTGTCTCTTCCTCGCACTGCCTGTGCACCTTGGTCAGAAATCAGCTGACCATGTACACCTCTATTTCTGGGCTCCATTCTCATCCACTGACCTGGTGTTTGTCTTTTTCTCCCAACAATGCCCTGCCTTGATTACTGTGCTTTATAAGAAGTCTGGAAATCAGCTAGCATAACCCTCTCGCTTCATTCTTCGTTTTCAAAAAAAGTCAGGTGGTTCTGTTGCTGTTTTGTTCCCTTTTTCTTTTTCTTTCTTTCTTTCTTTCTTTTTTTTTTTTTAAGATTTTATTTACTTATTTGACACAGTAGGCAGAGAGAGAGGGGGAAGAAGGCTCCTAGGACTCTGGGATCATGACCTGAGCTGAAGGCGGAGGAGGCTTTAACCGACTGAGCCACCCAGGCGCCCCTGTTCTCTTTTTCATACAAATTTTAGAACCAGTTTGTTGATTCCTATAAAAACTCCTACTGGGGTTTTGACTGGGATTGTAGTGAATCTATAGATCCATATAGGGAAAGTTGACATCTCAGCAATATTGTCTTCTGACCTATGAATATGCTATCTCCTCTCCTTTATTTGGATCCTCATCAATATTGTTCATGAGTATTTTATAACTTTCAGCATACAAATCTGTACATATTTACTTAGATTCCTTCTCAACACATTGTTTTTTAGTGTTACCATAAATTTATATTGTGTGTAATTGTAAATCTCCCATTATTTGTTGCTAGTATGTGGAAATATTCTACCAATAGTTGGTATACAGTAAATTTATGAATAAATCTGTTTAATTAGTTGAATTCTCAAATTATAATTTAGGGTTCTTTTGATTCCATTATCTCTCAGAAAAGATGATTATTTCTAGGGCGCCTGGGTGGCTCAGTGGGTTGAGCCGCTGCCTTCGGCTCGGGTCATGATCTCAGGGTCCTGGGATCGAGTCCCGCATCGGGCTCTCTGCTCAGCAGGGAGCCTGCTTCCCTCTCTCTCTCTCTGCCTGCCTCTCCACCTGCTTGTGATTTCTCTCTGTCAAATATAAATAAATAAAATCTTTAAAAAAAACCGATTATTATTTCTAGGCAGTATTTTAAATAGTTTATTTCTTATGTTGTATTTGAATGCCTCTTGACTAAATTCTGAAACTTTAAACTTTATTCATTAAAAAATAATTTGATTGTTAGGGATTTTTGTTTTTCTGCACAGCAGAATTCTGGCAAGCGTCCATGACCTTGGCTGATTCTACTTTTGTTCTTGGATCTTCGTATTACTGACTTCTTTTCCTGCCCAGGTGCTCTTACGGGCTTTTCTAACTAGCCACTAGCCAGCTCGCTCTGTTGAATTTTCTTCTTCTCTTTGACTTTGTCGTTACTAGTTACCTTTATGTGTTCTTCGCCATTCATTCCATGCCTTTATAATGTTATTAGTTTCATTTTATCTAGAGTAATAGAATCCTAGAGTTGAAGAAATATGGAGATTAACTAATCCAAGGCCTTGTCCTTTTAAACCTGAATAAAAGCCCTCCTGTTAGAGACCCCGCACCTGTTCGTTAATTTGTTCACATGGAAGGTTAAACTGTGAGGTCTGATGTGTTTCGCTTCCAGTCCTGGTTTGTATACAATCTAGTGTGGTAGGTGGGGCTACCTCATGATATGTGTTGTGATATTGGATGACAAGTTATAAGGAAATTGCTTTAAGGTGCTTCAAAGGGTTGAAGGAAATTTCCAGAAACATGGGAGTTGGTATGCCTGCCTGCACAGTGTGGTTTATTCTGAAGACATAAAGAAATGCAGTACATGAAGTGATAGTCTTCACACCATTAGGGAAAAGTATTTTAGAGAACTCTTGGACTATGGAGCTCTAATTTGCTACATTAAACCACCTTTTTCCCCCTCTCTCTGAATTAAGTTTAATGATAGTGGTGCTTATAATAAGCATTGCTCTGTTTCAATTATATTAGCTTTCCCATTGTATTGTGTTTTTCAAGGAACCTTGTAGCTTTTAGGTGACAGGAAATTGCTAATTATGAAAGGAATCAATCTTTGAAAAGCCAGATTTATAATAATAATTTCTATTATGAGTCACATAAAACTTTTAATTGTTAAAAGGCCAAATTTCAGTTGTTTTTCTTTAACATAACTTCCTTTCCCAATAAATGTATAGAATTTCAGTCGTTATTTTTATGAATTTGCCTTTTTTCTTGTAACTCTTTATTTTTACCTACATTTAAGTATTGTATTTTGCTATAACTTCAAACTTATAAACTCATAAGAATAGTTCAAAGAACTCTTACGTACCCCTTAAATGGCTTCACTGTGATATATATTCTGCTCTATTTGCCTTATCATTCTGTCTTTTGTGGTTCTTTTTGAACTACACGGGAGTACTTTACCTCGTACATTGACCATTATGCATTTCAGTCTGCATGTGTCGAGGACGAGGTCATTCATCCCCTTAGATAACTACAGTACGATGTTCACCATTGGGAAACTGAACACCAGGGCAATACTCTCGTCTAATCCACAGACCAGATCCAGAGTCTAACAGTTACCCCCAGAATGTCCATGTTGGCTCTGATTTTTCCTGGTCTGGGGTCCGGTCGTGGGTCATGCTTGCATTTCGTTGTCACTACATGTTCAGGCTCCTTTAATCTGGCCAAATTCTTTAGCCTTCTTTGGGTTTCTTGACTTTGATATTTTTAAAGGGTACAGGCCAATTTTGTTAAATGGCCCTTTGTTTTGCTTCGTTTACTGTTCCATAGCAGTTGGGTTCGGAGTATGCATTTTGTCGGGAAGACCTCTGATGATATAAGCTATCTGCAGTGCGTGTGATACTCTTCCATCCTGATGCTGGGTGAGGTCAGTTTTGATCCCTTGCCTAATGTGGGTATGTACAAGGGTTCTCCACTGTGGAGTTACAGGCTTTCCTGTTGTAAGGAGTAAGTAATATATGGGAAATCGCTTTTGAGACTATGTGAGTATTCTCATCAAACTTTTATTATCTTCTGTTTTAGCACCCATTGACTTTCGAGCTCCATTATTCCTTCGTTGGCATTTGTCTCTAAGAGCTCTCCCTCCCTCCTTCCCTCCTCTTCCTTCCTTCCTTCCCCATCTCTTCCCTCCCCTTTCTCCCTTCCTTATTCCCTTTCTTTCTTTCCTATCCCCCCACCCCAGGCTGTCTATCAGTATGGGCCCTTGGATCCTTTGTTTAGCTTGTGGTTGAATCCATTACTATATCGTTTGTTTCGATATCCTAGTTGCTGTAGTTTTGCTAGTGGGAGCCTCTTCAAGCTGGTTCCTATGTCCTGTTGATATGTCCCCATCATCCTTTGAGCTTTTCTTACTGTCTTACTGTCTAGGAAAATAGACGTCTGGAGCTCAACTTGGTATTCACTGCCCCTGCCCTAGAATCAAGTAGCTTTTCTTCAAGGGTCTCTAGTTCCTTTTAATAGAAAATCGTGTTGAGAATCCCTAACACGGGCACTAGACGTGTTCATTGCCTCTAGGTCTTCTCAGTGAAAGAGCAAGGGTTTGTGTGTATGTGTGTGTGTACATCTGTTTGTCTTTCTGGTAAAAACAGTGAGCTCAAATGGATACCCTATTCTAATCCATTACTACAGTATCCTTTCTGGGTTTTTTTCTCCATTTTACCTTTTTTTCAAGAAGGCTCCTGTTATGCTCAATGTAGTTGCTCATTTGTATAAGCCTAGAACGCACCATGAGTAGTTTCAGAACTGCCAACTCATGTTGCTAGGAAATGCAGACCTACTCACTAGAGTTAATATTGTTTAAAGTAAATTTCCTTGTACTACTGTTCACAATTTCATTTTGATAAATGCGCAAGCCCACATCTCTTATCAAGCTACAGAACATTTTGCCCCCAAAAAGTTCCCTTATGCCCTTCCCAGTCAATTTTATGCCCCCCTTTCTTCCTTTTTTCTAACTGTAGATTAGTTTTGCCTGTTCTAGAGCTTTATACACAGAGAATTACAGAGCATATGCTCTTTTGTGTCTGGTGCCTTTGGACAAGCAAAATGCCTGGCATTTACTTATGTTGCTGTATCTTTCAGGGTTTTATTGCTGACTAGGAACCCATTGTGTGAAAATATCACTATTTATCCCTCAGTTGATGGACTTTGGATTATTTCAAATAAATTATGAATATACCTGCTATGAAGATTCATGTACACATCTTTTTGGAGCCATATGTTACCACTGGGTAAATACCCTAGTAGCGGAGTTGTCGATTTGTGTGTTATAGGTGTGTTTGACTTTATACAAGACATTCAGACTATTTTCCTGAGTGAGTATACGTTCTATAGAATGCTCAAAATCTGTGGTAGTCAGTAGTTCTCCAGAGAAACAGGACCAATAGGTAGGTGTGTGTGTGTGTGTGTGTAGGGAGAGAGATTAATGATAAGGAATTGGTTCCTGTGATTGTAGAGACTGGCAGGTCTGAATCCACAGAGTGGGCTGGCCGGCCCAAGACCCAGGAGAATGGATGTGCAGATAAAGTACGGAGGCCGACCGCTGAGAGAATTTCTTCTTCCTCACAGAGGCCGGTCTTTCTTTCCTAGTCAGGACTTCAGCTCATTGAATGATGCCCACCCACACTGTGGAGAGCGGTCTGTCAATTGTATCCTCAGATACCCTAAGTTAACACAAAAATTGCCATCACAAGTCCATCTTTTGTCACTTGGCATCTATGCATCTCCTTAGACTGTATTTAATTCTCTAATAGAGATAATAAGATCATACCCCCCATCCAACGATGATACGACTACTTGCATATAACCAAAATGTGCTAACTCTTTCTCCAGAGGAGGGTGCGAAATGATAGGGAATGTTCACCTTTCTCCTTGGTATCCTGTATTGTAAATGCTACAACGTAGAGTTAACAACATTTACTATGCTACAAAGTTAGTAAACCTTATGTTACTGGGTAAGGGCATAATGGGGGGGAGGAAGAAAACAAAGTTACTTGTTTAATACACACATACACACGCAATAAAGAGGAAATACTTATGACAGTTACAGTCGTTTCTGTAACTGATCACATATTGTAACTGGTGTTGGTGACTTAGCCTTCATTCCTGAAGGGTCTGGGCCATTAGCAGTCCTGCCTGAATTGTGTTGTTGTAGTTTTCCGTTGACATTAATGACAGGGCATGGTCATATTAAGAGAGGGGATCTCCTGTATTCCACAACATACTCTTCTTTCCCTCCATGATGCAGGAGGCGTCCAGTGTCCCCTGGGCTAGTCAGGATCAGTCACCCCAGCCAGCATACAACTCCCTTCTTTGCCTGTTGACTCAGAGGCATGAGGAGTCTAAGGCATTGTATATGTTCCTCAGTGAATGAGAGTTCTGGTTACTAGCATACAGTATTGTCAGTCTTTTTAAAACTCTGCCATTCAGATAGTTGTGCAGTGGTATCTCAAAGTGATTTAACTTACATGTGCATGGTGACCAATGACATGGAGTCAATTTCATGTGCTTATTGGTCACTCCTATCTCTTCCTTTATGAAGTGTTCAAATTTATACACACTTTTTTTTATGGTGGTTTTCTTTTAAAAATTGATTTGTAAGAGGCTTTATTAAAAAGTATATATAAATTGAATGCAAGGCCTTTTTCAGATTTAAATTTTGTAATATTTTATCTGCAGTCTGTGTCTGGTCTGTTTTCTTAAGTGTCTTTTGATGAACATAGTGCTAAATCTTGATAAAGTCTAATTTATTATTTTTTTTCATGTTCTGCCTAAGAAATCTTCTGCATAAGTATTTTCTGTGAAGATATTCTATACATTTTCTAGAAGTTTTATAATTTTGCCTTTTACCTTTAATTCTATGATCAGTCCCAATTTAATTATTTATAAGAAGAGAGGTAAGGTTTGCCTTTTTTCCCTCCTCATTAGGATATAAGTTTTCCCAATCCACTCATTGAGAAGAGTTTCTTTTCCCAATAAATTGCTCTAGTGCCTTTGTTGAAAATAAGCTGACCATCCAAGTGAAGGTGTTTTTCTGGATCTTTAGTTCTGTTCCACAGATTTAGTCTTATGCCAATACCACGCTGATTACCATGGCTGTGTAATGAATCTTGAAATCAGGTAGTATAAGTCCTTGGACTTCTTTCCTCTTTTTCAAGGTGTTTTGGGTATTTTAGGTTTCTTGCATTTCCATACACATTTAGAATCAAAGCTTGTCAATTTCTTTAAAAAGACTCCAGAGGGGCGCCTGGGTAGCTCAATGGGTTACATCCTCTGCCTTCAGCTCAGGTCATGATCCCAGGGTCCTGGGATCGAGCCCCACATCAGGCTCTCTGCTCAGCAGGGAGCCTGCTTCCCCCTTTCTCTCTCTGCCTGCCTCTCTGCCTACTTGTGATCAAATAAATAAAATCTTAAAAAAAAAAAAGCCAACAGAGTTTATAATGGAATTATATATTGAATTTAAAGATCACTTCTGGGAGAATATACATCTCAGCAATACTGAATCTTCCAATCATTAAACTGAGTAAGTCTTTTTATTTATTTAGGTCTATCTTAATTTCTATCAGTAATATTCTATAGTTTTCAACGTAATAGTCACATATCCCTTATTTATTTATTCCTAAGTATTGCTTGTTCTTTGATGTTATTGCAAATGGACTTGTTTTAAAATTGTGTGATTTGAGTATATCAGAATGTCATTAATTCTTATCTAGTGGCATTGTAGCTTGGGGCCTTGCTAAATTCACTTACATATTCTAGTAACATTTTAGATAGGATTTGCTATGTGGATAAGCAGCTTATTTATGAATAGAATCAGCTTTGTTTAAAAAACTTTTTTAAAAGATGTATTTATTTATTAGAGAGGGACAGGAGGGGCAGAGGGGTAGAGGGAGAGAATCTCGGGCAGATTCCCTGCTGAGTATGGAGCCCAACATATGGCTTGATCTCATGACCAATGAGATCATGACCTCAGCCAAAAATCACAAGTTGGACACTTAACCAACTGAGCCACCCAGGTGCCCCAAATAGAATCAGATTTAATTCTTCCTTTCCATTTTGAGTAGCTT
This sequence comes from Mustela nigripes, assembly GCF_022355385.1. Lineage (NCBI taxonomy): Eukaryota > Metazoa > Chordata > Mammalia > Carnivora > Mustelidae > Mustela > Mustela nigripes. The sequence goes on from NC_081564.1 coordinate 18,678,326, forward strand.
TTATTTCCTTTTCTTGCCTTAATGTACTGGCTAAGACCGCTAATATATTATTGAATAGGAGTAAGATTAAACATTTTAGCCTTTTCTAAGCTGAAATGCTTTGTAATTTGTTCATCTCACAGCCCAGGGAGGTCTTATTGTCATTTTGTATAACATGCATTTCCTTCTTTTTATCATCAATCTCAGTACTTTTGAAATTTCTTTATATCATTTACATAAATTGCACTTACTTTATTTGTGTACTATTTTGTTGTCTGTCCTTTACACCAAATTCGTAAGTGCCATATGGGAAAAAGCCTGTCTTCACCACTATATCCCTAATGTATAGCACAGTGGCTCTTACTGACTCGGGAAATGCCTAGTCAGTCAGTATTGGTAGAAACTTCTAGCAATTACACAAACTATCTTTCCCAGTGTTTGAGTTTCCTTGGCAAAACCTAGGACAAATACTATTTCTTGCAAGACTTTTTTTTTAAAGATTTTAAAAATTTATTTATTTGAGGGAGAGAGAGAGTGAGATAGGGAGAGAGCATGAGCAGGGGGAAGGGTAGAGAGAGAAGCAGATTCCATGCTGAATAGGGAGCCAGATGTGGGGCCCCATCCCAAGACCCTGGGATCATGACCTGAGCTGGAAGCATTTAACCCACTGAGCCACCCAGTCACCCAAGACTTTTTTTCATAATTTTTCTTTCTCCTTTGAAAATTTTTAAGGAAGTAACAGTTCAGAATTTCTCATAGAAATTCATATTGATACTTTAAAACATTCTTAATTGATATTTAATAAAATGCAGTATAAAAGTTATATTTGCATATTATTAAAAAATTCTCCTTGGTATTTTACAGTACAGTTCTTTCTCCTAATTTTTGCAAAGTATTGTGGTGACAAATTGAGATAGTTTACTTTTTCTGGATGTCATATATACTCAAAAGTTAATCAGTATGCAGGCACTTTGCAGTGGCCCAAATATAGAAACAAGGGTAAACACATTCCACAGTTATCTAGTAAAAGCAGGTGTTGGATTGCTATTCTTTATTCTTTAAAATCTGGAGAAAAACCATTGATGAAGTGAACCTGTTATTCAAATTATTTCCTTATTTTTGCCTTTTAGCTTTTGTTCTAATCTGAGAGATGCTTCATTTGGGGGTTTTTGTGTGTAATTTAAGTCTATCGAAGGGAAATTGCTCTCAGCCTGAAACACAGTGATCTAGAGTTTATCCAAAAGGCAAAACACCTTTCTTCTTGCTGTTCCATTTTAGTAGCTGCTGAGACAGAAAGTAAGGCTTCAGTTTGTGTGCAGACATGAGGGAAGTAATGGGGCTTTTTTCCTGCAGTATGTTAGTCATTCTTCTGCTCACCCCACACATTGACAATGGAAATTGCACCAAAGAAGCAGGTAGAAACATTTGCAGTTAGATGTGCATTCATTCAATGCTCTCTCCCTCATCCTCCGTCTTCCCCCTCCTCCCCTCCCACCTTCCTCGCTCTTCCCTTTTCCTTACTTGTCCCTCCTCTCCCATGTCCCCTTCCTTCCTCCTTCCCTTGTTTCTCCTTCTGCAGTCCCTCTGTATCATGTTCTCGGTCCTGCATATGTAGTAGAGAATAAGACCTTTGTGGCCTTCCCATATGCAGTTTACATTGTTGTGGGGGAGGTCACTATAATAATGAAACAAGCAAACATATATGTGTGATAATTTTTGCTAGTCACAAGTGCTATAAAAGCGTGTCCATGTGTGTCTCAGAGAGAGAAAGAACATGAATGAGAATGCTGGAAGGCCTAAGGGTGGGGGGGGGGGCGTTTGAGCTGAGCTCTGCAGGTCCACAAGGTTAGGGAGCATGTTTTATGAAGTGGGGAAAGCAAGTTGATAACCTTGAGAGCAGATCAGGTTTGGTATTAGAGAGGAACTGGAATGCAAACATGTGGCCTCAGCGCAGGGAGCTTGGGAGAGAACAGTCTGAGAGGCTGGAGGAGAACCTAAGGCCTTGATTCCAGAGAGCACGGTGGGCGTGTTGAGCCATTCCCCCTTGAATCCAAGTTAGCCGAAAGGCAGCTGTCCATATGTGGCATATTAGTTCATTTGTCATTTAGATGTCACAAGAACATCTCTTGTATGGTCAAAATAACCTCAGTTCAAATTCTCATTTTAGTTATCTCTCCTCAAAATAGAAAAAGAAATACATCAACCAAAAAGTGACACAACCGAAAAAAGATGAGCAAATCCACAGTTACTGATGGGGATTTCAACAGTCCTCTGTTGGTAATGGATAGAATAAGGAGACAATCATTAAGTAAGGATTTGGATGAGGGACTTGAACAGTCAGACCAACCAACTCAGCTTCGTTGCCTTTGTATTTTGTTTAATGAACATTGTACCATATATACTTTTTCCCCCAAGTGCCCATGAAGCATTTACCTAGATGGACCAAATTTGGGGCCACAGCCATTTCGATAAATTTTGGAAGCATTGAAATCATGCTGAATATGTTCTCTGACCACAGCAGATATAACCAGAAATCAATATCAGAAAAATACCTGAAAACCCCAAAATATCAGAACTCAAACTGCATTATTTCTGAGTGACTCATGAGTCAAAGAAGAAGTGACAAGGGAAATTTGAAATTACATACTTTGACATGCATGAGAATGAAAAGGTAACCATGTCTCTTATTTAAAATGAAAATACAGATGTGCAAATAGGTAGAAATTTGCATCAACTCTATTTGTCTGCTTCCTGAATTTTCTTCTTGCTTCATACGTCAGTCTGTCCTCAGTTCCTGGAGCTGAAATGAGCGTGCCTGTGTCCCTGCCATCAGTCCACACCTGACCCTGGTTATTCTGGCCTTGCCGATATAACTAAGGAGTCCTAATGCTTTCTTAGAGCTCCTCTCAGTGAACATTTACTATTTTCAAAGGTCATCCTCCTGGAACTATGGAGGGGAATTAATGGAGTAGTAGTGGACAGGTTCAAGTTACATGTTTTCTTTCGCTAATTTCAGTTAAAACCTGTCAAAGCTCCTTCTTTTAGCTCTCTGTCCTACATAGAGAATTCCAGTCTATCTTCTCCTTACTTCTTAGACTTGTTGCTGAGTCTTTCCTCCAGTTCCCTCCTTTGACTTCTGTTTCTTCCAGTGGTCCTTTCATTCTTTTGACTTTTTTTTTTTTTTTTTTTTTTTTTAAGATTCATCTATTTATTTGAGATAGAGAGAGCACAAGCAGGGAGGGTAGTGGGAGAGGAAGAGAGGATCTGAAATAGACTACGTGCTTGTGCTGAGGTTGATCTCATGACTTTGAGATCACGACCTGAGCTAAAACCAAGAGTTGACTACTGTTTTGACTTTTTTTTTTTTTTTTTTTTTTTATTTTTTTTTTGTTTTTTTTTTTTTTTTTTTTTTTTTTTTTTTTTGGCTTTTAAATTTGTTTTTGACCTTCTATAATCTCTACCCTCAGTTTGGTATCATCTTGTCACAGTGAACTTCATGTATTCATTTAGGTTTGACTGTGCTGGGCATTAAGCTAGGCAGTTGGTTTGCAAATGCAGGAGGGACTTATAAATCAGGTAACTAGTTGGAGTGTGCTAAGTCTTTGACAGAGCCATGTTGGAAGGGTTATGTAAACATGCATTTGTTCTGCAAACATCTCTCGGACTCCTCCGTGTACCAGGCACTGTGCAGTGGAGTCTGTGTTCCGGGTGTAAGGTGCTGGAGTGTGAAAGGGGAGAAGAGAGTAATCTGGGAGTAGGTAGTCTGCTCTGGTACAAGGTGTTTGGTATTTCGAGGTAGTAAGTAGTAAGAGGAAAGCCTGGGAAGGTCATGAAAGTCATTCTGTCTTTTTTTATGGGGGGAGAGATTTTGTCCTGTTTCTGTGTGCATAGTATTTACTAGCTTTATGATTACTCTTACCAACACTTCCCCACTACCTGTACCTCTTATTTCTTTGGTTATTCTTCCGTTTGCTGTAGTGACCTGTGGCTCTAAGCAGTGGTGACCATTGGCACTGCTTATCATGCAGTTTTTAAAAGGGGGGGGCGGGCATTGCCAGCAGGGAAGGAACCCAAAGCAAGAAACCAGGTATAGGGTACTCTTACTTTATGTGGAATATTTTCTTCTAGGGTATAATTACCCCTTTGAAATCTTTATTATTACTGTTAATTTTTGAGAGGGAGGAGGAGTGGGGAGGGGCAGAGGGAGAGGGAGAGAGAGAATCTTAAGTGGACTCTATGCTTAAGGTGAGGCTCGAGCTCACAACCCTGAGGTCATGACCTGAGTCAAAATCAAGTTAGCCACTTAACTAACTGAGCCACCCAGGTGCCCCCAAATCTTTATTATTATTTTTGAAGGTAGGAGAGGAAGAGGTTCAAATATAAACATACTACTTTGAAAACACCCTGTGGGGTAAAATTTCAATTTATTGCCCACCCTGAAATTTCTTATTCTTTTCCTTTAGGTTTCTTGCTATTTAAAGATTTCTGTTTGAATGAAATTAATGAAGCTGTGCCTCAGGTGAAGTTTTATGAAGAGGTAAGAAGTTACTGTTTTACTGATGCTTTTATTATAAAAGCATATGTAGACTGTACTTTGGAAAATACCAAGACTACTGTGTATCTTACAAATATGTAGAAATTCATTGACCCTAATTAGTAGCACAAGGTATAATCTATAGTGGACTAGAGACTGACAATGTCTGTAAAAATCATATTTTCAAGGGCTCTGGAAGCACTGAGGAATAGTTGGGTTAAATCTCCGGAGGAGGGATTATCATTTGGAGAGGCACTGAGGATTAGCAGCCATTTGATTTTCTGCAGAAGCTTGCTGATTCTGGAGACATAAGTTGAGGCAGAGGGCCTCCACTGAGTGAAAGAGAAACCACAAACGTTTTCTGGTCACACACGGCCAGAGTGACAAATTGGAGATGTGGTGGGAAAGGGGAGTCTCAGGCATACAGCTGGTTTCCCCAGTAAGACATTTGGAATGGAGCTAAAGACATAGGCAAGGAACTTTTGGAAGCCTCACAGCCTCACGCTGCTATCTTGAAAACTGGACCTGTGGTGGAAGGAATCTGAAAACAGAACAGGCAAGAGATGAAAACCCTAGGGAGTGGTCGATTGACAATAAAAATATGTAGCTACTTATCACCTGGGGCAGCTACTGAGTTCCAGGTGTGGTGAGCAGATAAGAGTCCAGGTTTGGCCCCAGATAGAAGGCTGCTTTTGGGAGACAGAAAAGCCAGAAGAGGTTTCTGGGTCTAGAGTAAGAAACAAATGAAACTGGAGGAGCCCCAAATGTGTGATTAGTCTCCCTCTCAAGAATTATGTCAAGGAGGCCAATGAGCTATTCTGAAAACTTCCTGCAAGCAGAACTGAGTCTAGTGCAGAAAAAGGCTTCTCAGTGCACTCCATGGAGAGCCACGCCTTAGGAACAAGGGCAAACCAGAGGCAGACTGAGTCTTACAAAAATGGAGACCCAGCCCAGTCCCATCCCATATTGGGTGATGAGCTCTCTCTCCACCCGTGTAGCAGAGTACAAGAGAGGCCTCTGTCCTTTTTTTGCAAGTGGAAGTTATATAGAGAGGTCCTATAATGTTTAGCATACAGAAAAAAAATAGTGGACATCATAAGATAATAGAAGTAGACTCACAGGTAGCTCAGATATTGAAGTTCGCCGACAAGTACTTAAAAATAACTGTAAATAATTAAAAAAACCCCAAGCCATAAATAATATGTTTAAGACAATAGAGGAAAAGATAGTCAAAACAGATGGAGGAATAGTGAATTTCAGTCCAATTTATTATGAAGAACCCAATGGATAATCTGGGACATCAAGTATAATATTTAAAACTGGAACCTAAGGACTAGAATCAATAGCAGATTGGTTACAACATAAGACAGGATTAATAAGTAGGTCAGTAGATAATTTCACACTGAAACGTGGAGAAGAAAGCCTATAAGAAAGAAATAGATGAGGATATTGAGGACATGTGGAATGTGGCTAAAAGGTCTAACATATGTAGAATTGGAATATATAGAAGAAGAGAGTGAATGGGGCAGAAACAACATTTGAAGAGATAATAGTAAGAATTTTACAAAGTGATGAGAACTGCTTATAGACTCAAGGAACTTAGAAAACCCCAAGTAGAATAGCTATGAAGGAAAACTGTCTTTGACTTCAATATAACAGCATAGAAACCAACAAAGAGAAAGTCTTCAAAGCAATGAGAGAGAGTGGAAAAAGACACATTACTTTTAAAGGAGCAACAAATAATATGACTGACTATGACGTCTTAGAAGAAATGGTTAAAACAAACAACAGCAGCAGCGAGACAAACCAGACAGTAAAGTGGCCATCTAAATCATGGCACCAAGCAAACAACACCCCAAACCCTGCCAATCTAGAATTCCATTCCCAGCAAAAATTTCCTTCAAAATGAAGGTGAAATAAAGATGTTTTCAGAGAAAAACTGAGGGAATTTTGACAGTCGTGGACCTGCATTACAACAAATACTAAGAAGAGATACTTTAGGCAGAAGGAAAATAATCCCAGATGGAAATGCAGGAAGGAATAAGGTCATCATGAAGGGTAATATGTACATAAAATAAAAATAAATGACTATGCAAAACAATAATGTTTTTAGATTTTAAAATGTATATAAAACCAAAATGTATGATAGTAGGTAAGAAGGGGTTAAAGAAGTTAAAGTGTTTTAAAGATCCTAGGATTATTGGGGAATTGGATAGTAAAAGTAATAATTTGCATTGATTTGTAATCAGTTAAGGATGCATATTGTAATCTCTAAAGGCAGCTCTTAATAGGGTTAAATGTGTATATCTAACAAGTTAAAAGAGGGAAAATGGAATAAAATAATATTGGATTAATTAAAAAAGGAATAAAAGGACATAAAATAGATGAGTCAAATTGAAAATAATAAGATGGTAACTATAAATCCTTCTACATAAGTAATGACATTTAATGTAAATGGACTGCATACTCCCTGGTAAAAGTCTGAATTTGTCTGCCTGAATAAATCACCAAGACACCATTATATACTGCTTACAAGTGACATACTTCAAACAGAAGGATGGTGGAAGATATACAGAGATAAACAGCAACCAAAGCAAAGCTGGTACAGCAACACCAGTATCAGACCAAGTATATGGTAAATGCTACTTGGAGGTCGAGATAATTTCATAATGATAATGGGGTCAGGATCACAATCTTAAACTTGTATGTTACAAATAATGTAACTTCAAAATATATAAAGCCAAAATTGACAGATCTAAAATGAGACAGCTCTGCATTCTTGGTGGGAAACATTAGCACACACTCTTTAAGAGTTTATAGAACAGACAGACAAAAAATTAGTAAGGATTAGGGCACCTGGGTGGCTCAGTGGGTTAAAGCCTCTGCCTTCAGCTCAGGTCATATCTCAGGATCTTGGGATTGAGCCCCACATCGGGCTCTCTGCTCAGCGGGGAGCCTGCTTCCCCCTTTCCCTCTGCCTGCCTCTCTGCCTACTTGTGATCTCTCTCTCTGTGTCAAATAAATAAATAAAATCTTTTAAAAAAATTAGTAAGGATACAGAAAATCTTAGTCAAGCGATGAATAAACTTGACCTAATTGACATATATAGAATGCTGCACCCAGGAAAAATAGAATTTGCCTTCATTAAAGTACACATGGAAGATACATCAAAAGAAAATATTTAACAGGTCCTAAAGAAAGTTCCTGCGATTTCAAGATCAAAATCGTTTGGAGTGTTTTCTGACCACAATAGGATTAAACTCAAATTTAATAACAGAGTTTACTAAGAAACAATTGTTGGGAAATGAATACACTTGTAAGTAACTTATGGGTCAAAGAAGAAATTAGAACTGAAATTAGGAAATATTTTAGGTTAAAATATATTTAAGAAGTGACATATGCTATTATGAGCATGATGTAGCCTTACCCTAAAGCATTTTAAGAATTATTTATTTATTTATTTATTTATTAGAGAGAGAGAGAAACAGAGAGAGACAGAGAGCATGAGGAGAGCAAGCACAAGCAGTGAGGAAAGGCAGAGGGAGATGGAGAAGCAGGCTTTCTGACCAAGCTGCAAGCCCAGCGGGGGACTGGATCTCAGGACCCCTGAGCTGAAGGGACATGCTTAACCCACTGAGCCCCCCAGGCATCCTCTAAAGCATTTTAAATGGTCCAAAGAAAGCCAAGCATAATTAGGACTGATACTAGTAGTCTTTGCACAAATTTGAAAATTGGAGGGATATTCTCTCTGGATTATTAATGTCCTTGTAAACTTGACATTTCCCATTAATGTCCTTGTAAACTTGACATTTCCCATACTTTTAAAACTATATTAATGTATTTCCAGGGAGAATGGACAAGATATGATGTACATCTAGCATCATGTATACAAAATAAGCCAAATCCAAAAGGCTCTTACTCACTCTGAAGTGACTTTTATTATTTTGATCCGAATTGTAATCTGGATGAGTATCACAGCTTGATCTGTCAAAAGAAGTTTCTTTCTCTGTTCGTAAAAGTCTCACCTCTCCCAATTTCAGCAAGTACTAAGTTTCCTTGTCAAATACAGAGAGATCTTTAATAGATATTTTTACAAGGTTGAAACAGATGGGCAATCTACTTGCGTGACTCCTTAAGGACTTCTTGCCAATATGGCGGTGAATACTACTGATGTATTTCCATTTGAACTTTAAACATTAGAGATTCTCTTGGTTGGCTTGCTCCCAGCTCTTCACACCTGTCTTCTGGTTTGGCACACGATGGATCTGGCTTATCAGATTATCTTCTTGGAGGGCAACATCCAAAGCTCCTTAGCAGCTTGCTCTATATTCTTTTTTTTTGAAGATCCATCTAGTGCTCGCTTCAGCAGCACATATACTAAAGACCATCCAGTCTTGGGGCTTCAAATGCAGTTTTCTAAATTAGTACCACCTTTAAGCCTTGAGGTTTTTAATAATTCTTCTCTGTGTCCTTGGTTTTATCAGTTTGAATATTTCTGATGGTTGTTGTATGATCCCAATCCCTAGAAAACTTTTTGTCTGTTATCTTGAAACTCATATTTTATATGTTGTATTTCCACTTTCCTGGGTCCCCAGACTTTTAGTGGTTACCCATTTCCAGTGTATTAAAGGTCTCATAGCTTATTCTGACATTCACACATCTCTAAATTAGTCATCACCTACCTTCCTCTGTATCTTTCTCTACCTTCTTACAGACACTCCCACTAACCGCTGAGCTGTTTCTTTTCATATGTCCTTCCTCCAGCCTAGAATGCTGCTTTGCCTTCTCAGCCTGTGGAAACCCTAGTTTCGTTTAAGGTCTAGCTCACTTTGTATATTTGCTAACGAGTCTCTCTGGACAACTAGCCCAGTCTTCCATGATGGTTTGCAGCCCATTTGTTGTCTGTAACGCTGTGTAATACTTACTCTATGCCTTCTGCTTCTGTGGCATAATTGGTCTTCATCTTCATCTGTATTTGACTCATAGATAGAAGGCCTAGCTAGCCTCTGGTGCGGCTGTGCCTGTCACTTGCTGTGGGACCTGGGGCCAGTGGTTGAGTCATCTCTGAAGCATCTACACTTCAGACCTGGACCTTACAAATGTGAACAGTACACCGTCCTTGTACCTGAGGAGCACACACGGGGGCACTTGCTGATTGAGCTTCTATTGCCTCGTCTGTGGAAATAAGGTTAGGAATCATCTCTGGATGCTTCACAGGCTAAGTATGAGGCTCAGATAGGATGCTGGATGGGACAGTCCCTTTCTAAACCGTATCTATAGCATGCTGTTCAGGTGTATGGGAGGCTGCAGCTTAGTGGTTAAAAGTGCCAGCTCTAAATCCAGTCCGCCTGGGCTTGGACTTGGACTCCACTTGTTACTAACTATGTAAACTTGGGCAAACAAAATTTCTAGCTTATCTATGTGGGTGTCCACAGCTAAGAATGAGGAGGATCACAGTGCCTGTCTCTTAAGGTTGTGTCCATGAAATCAGCTCACCAGAATAGTGACTGACACATAATTATGATTTAGCATGTTGGTTCTACTACTTTGTTCCATCTAGATTTAGAGGCAGCTTATAAAAATATGTATATATGCCTAAATTTAGAAAAATCTAAAATCTAAATCTAAAATCTAAAAAAATCTAAAAAATTTAGAAATAAATCATGGAAAACAGAGAATAACTATAAGATCAGAGGCAAAGTTATTCCATAGGATTTTCTTCTTTCATTCAACCAATATTTATCAAACACCAGTGCCAGACATTGCTTGGATGAACAAGACAACGCCCTTGCTCTCCTTGAGCTTCTATTCTGGTTGAGAGAAACAGATGACAAAAAGTAATAAATAAGAGGAAATGTATCAGAAAGTAATAACTGCTGTGCAGGGTCTGAAAGTAGATTCATAACTCAGTGTGATGTGTTGTGACTTGGAGGCGACTGCAGAGTGATGGGTCAAAGACTAATTCTCTGAAGAACAGGCATGGAAACAGATTTGACTGACAAGGAGGCTAGTCTTTTGAAGATGAGAGCAGGGTAGGAGAGAGAGCATTTTCAGCTAAATGTGGCTAAGACAGCCCCAGATGTGGTGGGAAAGAACTTGGCATGTTTGAGGAACTGAAAGAAGGCCAGAATGGTATGTTCATAGTGGATGAGAGGATTGGGGTAGTATGAGATAAGATCAGGTCGACAAGGGAGACAGGGTTGGGGACCAGAGTAACAAATTCAGGTTTTATTCTAAAGCCCATGGAAAATTGAAGATGGGAGTGTTAAGTGAATAGTCTGTAAATATCAACTAGATTAAGGGAATTGATGTGATAGATCTTCCATGTCTTTACTGGTTTTAGATCTCTTTGTTCTATTAGTTGCTGAGAGAGGGATGATAATGTAGAATTGTCTATTTTTTTCTTGTCATTTAAAAAATGTATTTTAAAGCTATGTTATTAGGTGCATATGCATTTATGATTACACCTTTTCATGTGAAATGTCCATCTTCATTGCTTGTGATAGTCTTTGTCTTGAAAATGACTTCACTGGATATTATTACAGCCATTCAGTCTCATTTGCTTATTGTTTTCATGATATATCTTTTCCTATCTACTTTTAACTAGTGTTTTTATATATAAAGTCTGTTTCTTAGAGACAAACATAAAAGTATCTTGCTTACCACCCCTCCCCCATTTTTGACAATCTCTGTATTATAGTGGAGTGATTTTAGATACTGTGTTTATCCTTTGTGGGGTTTGCTGACTTTTGTGAAATCTGTAGATTTGTATCTTTCACCAAATCTGGTAAAATTTGGGCCATTACCCTTAAAGCATTTTTTCTACCTCAATCTCTCTTTCCCTTCTTTCTGGGACTCCAGTTAGATGTATGTTTGATTTTTGGATATTATACCAAATATCACTGATGTCCTATTCAATTTGTCCCCCAAATAATTTTTCTGTTCTTCAGATTGGGATAATTTCTATGGGTCTGTCTTCAAATTCTTTGACTCTTTCGGCATCTCTACTCCACTATTATGTCCATCCATTGAATTTTTTACTTTGGATGTGTTTTTTAGTTCTAAAATTTATTGGTTTTTCTCATAATATGTTTCTGTTGCCAATTTCTATATTTTTATTCATTACATGCATATTTTATGTCGTGTCTTTAAGTATAGTTTTTAAAAAATATTTTTTTCAGTGATCCATACTTCATTGTTTAGTTCTAATAGCTGCATTAAATCCTTGTCTGATAATTCGAACATCAGAGTCATCTTGGAATGGTCTTTGTTTATGATCTGTTCTCTTGCATGGGGATCATATTTTCCTGTTTCTTGATATGTAGAATGATCTTCAATTGTATCCTGTACAGTAGGATTGATACATTGTAGATATTCTAAACTCCATACACTTCTTCAGAGGGTATTGATTTTTTGTTTTAGCAATTAACTTGGCTTATTCAAATTTCAAAGCTCTGTCTTTTTATACAGTGGGTCGCAGCTAAAGCTCATTCAGTTGTTTTAACCTTTGCTGGACTGCTTTGGGTCTGCTGTGCTCACATGTCATCATGAGGTCCAGCAGGGATACTGAAAGAGTTTCTACACAGAATTTTGGAGCTCTGCCTGTCTGGCTATTTATTTTCAGGAATATCCTCTCTGACTTTCCAGCTTCTGGTCCATGCCCCTTCCCCATTATGTATGTGCTTCTGGTCACTCACTAGTGTTTGCTGGTTAGGTTTTATATATAATCCAGAATTTACTGTTGTTTTCTTAGGAAGATTGTTCCCTTGGCAGTTCTTTAAAGCAGATTATTATCTGAAGCAGAGCCTGGGTTTGTGATAAAATGTAAAGCCAATATGATTGGTTGATTATTAATTGGATATAGGGGTAGGTAGAAGCAGGGGTGCGAGCAAAAGAGTAAGAATCAAGGATGATTATTCCTTTTTTGGCTTAAGCAGTTGGGAGGATGGTTTTTCTCACATTCATGATAAAGAAGGCCAGGGGATGAGCACGCTTGGTGGGAGTAGAGAGGATATGGAAATGGCAAATACGTAGTTAGATGTTTAGAGTCTAGAGCTCAGGGAAAGAAGTGAGTACTAGAGATCCCAACTTAGACATCTGAATAGAATTTGTATTTGAAACTGTAGGACTGAGTAGTTTTACCTGAGGGGAATATATAACAGGTGAAAAAAGGGTGCCTTGGCCCCATGTCCTGAGGGCTTTAGTATTTAGAAGTCCAGCAGAGGAGGAAGAAGCCAAGGGAAACTGAGGAAAAGGAGCCAGTGTCACAAACCACTGGAGAGTGTAGATCACAGAAGTCAAAGAAGGTGAAGAGACCAGTTGAATGCTTGCTGGGGAGTCAGTCAAGCTACAGACGAGAGAGACCCTTGATTGGGCAAGCAGAGGCCATTAGTGGCTTTGCAGGGCCATCTCCCTACAATGGTGGTGAGAGAGTAGAGATGTGGGAGTGGTGGATCAGAAGTGCTTGCTCTGAGGGTTCCGCTCATTCAGGCTGTGTGTTCAGCCGTGAGCTTTGGAACCACTCAAGCAGAAAGGCACTGTGTCGCCAAGTGAATGTGTCTTTTTCTGAACTCTGGCCTCTGCTTGCTCAGGTGACCTGGTCAACCTAACTGCCCAATTAGAGGTGGTGTTTTCCGAGCACAGATTTTAGTAAGACCATCCTGTCTAGGGCTGGTTGATAGGGCTGTGTGTTCTTTGATTAGTGGTCTTCCTGATAACAGGAAGTGGATTTTGAATTACAGCCACAGACACTTAGACACCTTACGCTCTTCCTTTGCTGTTATTCAGGTTGGAGTTTATGTGGCACTAGTCTTTCGTAAAGCACATATTGTGGGTCCAAGTATCATTTGCCCAAGAAACTAGAATGTTCTGTGGCATCAGATTTTTACAGTTCATGGAAAACTTCCATGTTATCAACATTTGTTTAAACAGGTGTCCGCTTGCGTCCTAGGCCCCCTGGAACGCAGATCTTGTGTTCCTTTACATTTGTTTTCAAGGATAATAATTCCACGAAGTCTTACTATTTCTTGGGTTTGTTTGCTTGTTTAGGCAGAAATGTTTCCTTTGGTTCACTAACAGTCTACCTGTGTTATCCCAGAATTCTGCATTGACCTTTGGACCTACCTAAAATTAAAACAACAAAAGAAGTTGACTTCTCTGTTTATTTTCTGACTGGACTTCGGATTTTGGTGTCTGGCTTCTGTTGCCACCCAGCTACCATATTTGTGTCTGGCATGGTGTTTGAACTACTGAGATTTGTTGTGTCCTGAATTAACTCATGGGGGTGAAGCCCAGGTCCTTTGGTAATGCTAACACTGCAGGAGATTGCTGCTGCCTTAGAAGAGACTTTTCTGGTTGGATGGCCTATAACCTACTCCAGTCCACCTGCCTTCATGACAGACTTTGATTTGTTCCAACAAGACTCTGTTTTAAGTCCCAGCAGTCACAGACCTGTGACTGTCATGGTAACGCTGATGACAACAATTCAGGACAGTAATATGGCCCCAGTAATTTCTCCGTGTGTAAGCCAGCTGGCCCTCATCTGGGACCTCAGTATTTTACACACCCCATACCCTGCCGACTGTGCCCCTTCTTTATTAGCAATTCTTATAGGATTTACTGGTTTTGATTTAAAAACTATCAAACCCAGCCTTACTGTAAAAAGGTAACTTTCATTTCTATTTTATCATCCCAGAATAAAGAATACTCAGATATTATGAAAGTCAGTGTCAGCAACTCTCTGTCTGTTGAAAATGCTTTGTTCCCAAAAGTAAGTCAGACAATAGTAATTAGTCATCATATTGAAGATCTTTGCCTCAGTCTTCCTGCTAACTCTGTATTTCATTTGTGTCCTCATTCTCTTATCTTTTGGATTATGAGCATGTCTGTAAATAAATAAAAGCAACTTCTCCGGTCAAGGAGCTTCTCTTATCAGATTAGAGGGTTAGGACCAGTTCTACAGAAGGCAAGTATTTCTAAAGCACATTTTTAATGTTTGGCCTGTCTTAACATGGCTTCCCTAAGTTACCGGAATATACTGTTTGAAGTAACCTGTTTATTAATACTTTATTATACAGCTGAGGCTCCAACCCGAAAAACCTTTGCTTTCATCTCTGGATTAATGCCTTTCTAAAATATTCAACTGATTTTTTAAAAACATCTCTTTGCAGGAATCTTGACTGTGTGTGTGTGTATTTTTTTTCCCCTTCTGTTTTGTAATGTTGTAGTTGAATAAGAACTAGTTGTAGTTGAATAAGAATCCCCATCCTAAGTCTTAGAACAGAATTTCAGCCAGATTTAAGTGCTATTTGCTCTGGAGAGGAGAATTGGCAAGGACGGATGGTCCCTGGCTGGTATATTGTAAGATAATTGTAACCATGGCAGTGTTTGTTTTCTAATGTTGTGCTTCTGAATTTTAGTGATGAGCTTCATCATAGGAAAAAACCCATTTGTATGTTTCAAGTTGCATTTAAATTATCCCAACTTCATTATTCCAACATTAGAAATAGTTGTTTCCTGTGGAGTAGCCAACTCAGCAATTTGCTTAATCTCCCGTGGAAGTGGTTTTTGCCCGGGCAAGTAATATCTTTTAATAAAGTGAGTTTTCTGGGAAGACATACCTAACAATGGTAACTTTGAAAACCCCAGATAAAAGAATATGAGAAGCTCGAAAATGAGGAAGACCGCCTTTGCAGAAGCCGGCAAATTTATGACACCTACATCATGAAGGAGCTCCTGTCTTGCTCACACGTAAGTACTTCTTTCTGTTCTGTGCCTGTCATTTGGACAGGAGGCAGCTTGTGGTGTTTCTAGAAAGTGAAGTAGGAGGAAGAAGTTTAAGAAATCGAACAGTGCTCCCCCAGGACAGGACCCCTGTCTCATCTTTTGTCATTTGTTTGCTGGTAATGCTGATGCGAAGCTGTTGCTCCAGCTACTCCAAGGATACTTCCAGAAGCAGGTCCTTTCATGGTCAAAAAAAAGAAAAAGGTGAAAATAAAAGGTTCATCATTGAGATGAACAGAAAGAAAGGCTGGTCTCAATTCCAAACTTTCTAAAAGAAATTCAGCTTTCTTATTGTTAATTTGGCTCTACTTTACATAATTAGGCAAATCAAATACTGATCAATAGAAATCTTAGATAGTTTCTCTGGATTAATGAGGAAGAGTAGTTTTTAATGTTAATTTTATTAACAGTTAAATAATGGTGGGAACATTTTTTTCCCCCTGTAAACCAGAGAAACAGTCCATTTAGTCATTAGGGTAAACGAGGTTCCTAGGAAAGTATTTCACCAGGAGTGAGTGGGAAGAATTAGTAATAAAAATTCGCCGCATAATTCACTCTGCGAGAGTTTTCTGGAGGAATGGCCTCACGGTCGTCGCCTGCCATGTCCAATACAAGAGCCGCTCACCCCAGGTGGCTATTTTGATATAAGGTTAAGTTAATTAAAATCCAGTGGAGTTAAACATTTCCCTCCTCGGTGCCTTGTGAGCCGCATTTCCAGTGCCTGATAGCTGCCCGTGGCCGGGGGCTTCGCTGATGGACAGCGCAGATACACAGCATTGCTGTCATGGCAGGAAGTTTGAGTGAACAGCACTGGCCATGATAATGGTTTATTTTAGCGCGTCTGTGTTTACTGTGTCATTCACGGTTCTTACTGCCGCCCAAATAACCATGGCTGGTGGCACCTCTTGGCCGTGCATTTCTCTGTTGTCCCCACGTACTTGTAGGAGACAGAATTCTGGAGCTAGTCCTGCTGGCTGATGCTCTGTGCCTTGCTACCTTGCCGGAGAATTGCTGAACCTCGGCAAATGCCAGATGTCCTGCAGGCATGCCGCTGAAACTTCGTTTTCATGTCACTCAGCAGCTTAGAGGGCTTTCGGCAGAATGATGGGCGTTTTCAGCTTTTCCTCTTGTGGCACATTCCTAAAGGTGTAATTTGAAGTTTGGAGGGAGAAGGGAGTGTGTTCTTATAGGTGTAAACTCTGGGTTTTTTTGTTTGTTTGTTTTTTAGAGCCAGCTCCCCTCTGCTGTGGTCACAAGACTTTCCTTAACCTACATCCTTCTAAGCTTTTAATTCTTAAATGGATTTTCATGCATTTGTTTTCTCTTACATAGTGGAAATTTTTATAGTTTCAGGACCCCATCATTAACAAATTGAGGGATGTATACATTTAATAAGGTGATAATAAGATTCTTTATACTTTTTAAAAAAAGATTTTATTTATTCAACAGAGAGAGTGAGAGAGCACGAGCAGAGGGAGTAGTAGAGGGAGAGGGAGGAACCCGACGCGGGGCTCGATCCCAAGACCCTGAAATCATGACCTGAGCCAAAGGCAGATGCCTAACCATCCGAGCCACGCAGGTGCCCCCTCCCCCTCTTTTTTTTTTTTTTTAAACCACAGTAGTCTCAAACTCTTGTGGGATTAGGTATGTCGATAGGTGCCCCTGTGCTCATCCTTCTATTTGACATGGTGACTAAGAACTCTGGGAGCTCAGAGGAGCAAGTATCTGTGTTGCCCACAGATATCCAGCTGATCTTTAAACAATGCATGTCAATATAATTACCCATAAAGGGGCGCCTGGGTGGCTCAGTGGGTTAAAGCCTCTGCCTTCGGCTCAGGGCTCTCTGCTCAGCGGGGAGCCTGCTCCCCACCTCTCTCTGCCTGCCTCCTCTGCCTACTTGTGATCTCTGTCTGTCAAATAAATAAATAAAATCTTTAAAAAAATATATATATATATATAATTACCACAGGTTCCTGCTTAGTAATTGTGTTAAATTATATGCTGTGGTTTTATGGTGTTATAGAAGTTTGTTACATCTCATATTTGTGGGGGAAAAAAATGTGTTTTTTTTTTTTTAATTTTTTTCTGGAAAGCCATTCTCAAAGCAAGCCGTAGAGCATGTTCAAAGTCACCTATCCAAGAAACAAGTGACATCAACTCTTTTCCAGGTAAGACAAAATTATTTCAAAATAAATACAGTTGACTGTTGAACAGCTCAGGGGTTGGGGCACCGACCCCCCACGCAGTCAGAAATGTACATGTAGCTTCTGGCTCCCGCCTCCAGACTTTACTGATAGCCTGCTGTTGTCAGATAGCCGTAACATAACATAAGCAGTTGTTTAACACATATTTTATATGTCATGTGTATTCTATGCTGTATTCTTATAATAAACTAGAGAAAAGAAAATGTTATTAAGAAAATTATAAGGAAAATATATTTTTATTATTGTCTGTAAAAAGTCAACATGTAAGTGGACCTGTGTGGTTCAGACTTACATAGTGCAGGAGACACCTGTAGACTGTTTTCCATGAAGGGATGTGCACTGCACGAGTGAACCAGGCGCCCTCATCCTGGTCTAGCTGTGAATTTGCTCTGAGACCTTGGGAAAACACGTGCCCACAGTGCTGCAGCCTCATATGCAAAATGAGAAGAGGGCTTAACTGTTCCCCATGACTACCTTTAGCTCTGTGTTTCTGTGTAAAAAAAATTTACTCCCTGAGTCTTTAAAACTCAATGTCAGTGTTGATTGTCAGTACTTTTAGTCATTTACAAAATGTGCTGCATAATTTCCAGGGCCCAGCACAGCATTAAAAACTTGGGGCCCCTTGTTCAGAAACTAAGAATTTCAAGATGGTGATGGTAGGGACACAAAACCAAGGCCTGGGCTCTTCTGAGTGTGAGGCCTATGGGACTGCACCAGTCACACACATGGACAATCAACCATGGTCCCTTGGGAAGCGTCTGTGACTTTGCAGGAACCATTCCAGGAAATAGGAAAGCAGTGGCAAACAGGATGGACCCATCCGCACCTTCACAGAGCACATAGTTGAGCTATAGATAACTAATAGTCATGGTGATGGATCCATTACTGAGAATTGGGCAAGTGCAAGAGTGGGAGCTGCAGGTCATCCAGGTCTCGTCAGTATGTGTTCTAGATTCCTATTTATGCAGTGTGGGATTTCTTTTCCATCCCTTGCAGCCCTACATAGAAGAAATTTGTGAAAGTCTTCGAGGCAACATTTTTCAAAAATTTATGGAAAGGTATGAAACTTCATGTATGTACATACCATTTTTTTGGGAGACATACTTGACATGTAATATTATATTAAGGTAATAGTGTGTATATATTAAAGTAATAGTGTGTGTGTGTATGTAAAATCTTATATTCTGTAGGTTTACCTCATTTTAGCCAATGAGCACTGTCCTTAAAATGGGTGTCAATCTGTTCATTTGACAATTACTTACTGAACATGTACTATGTGCCAGCCTTCACATTAAACTGTCCCCTCAATACTTTACCTTACTATGTAGGATTTGCATATCTTGATGTCTCTTTGAACCTGCAGCTCTTTAGCTTCAAAATGGCCTAGAGATGAAATAGACCATGG
The DNA here is from genome assembly GCF_022355385.1 of Mustela nigripes. Lineage (NCBI taxonomy): Eukaryota > Metazoa > Chordata > Mammalia > Carnivora > Mustelidae > Mustela > Mustela nigripes. Next base: position 18,697,230 of record NC_081564.1, read on the forward strand.
AACCACAGTATTAAGAGTATCTTATTGGGACACCTTTGCAACGGCAAGCATGTTTCTATAACCTGTCTTATTCATTTGTTTGCTCTCTGACATCCTATCCCCCACGGTGGGACAACCTCTATTTGATTCTTTACATAGTAGAATTTGAGGTTTCTAGGCAGATGTCTGTGGTCACATGTACTATGACTATCCCTAATGAATATGTCCCTTGGAGCTACTCAAACTATACAAGTAGGTTTGTCATGCGAAGCCCTGAGCATGCTCAGTGACACCTGTCAACATTGCCAGCCTGTGGGCCTTTCCAGCAGCCATTTGGCTGGGATCTGGGTATCCCCCCAAGATGAAGCACTGCTGGAACTAGACTCTCTTCAGCGGAATCCGCCTTCACACTGACTGTGCTCTTCTCCACAAACTGGGCTCATTTCTAGACAGTCGGCATGATGATCATGTCTCGATGCCGGAGCGGCCCACAGCTGTTCAGTAATTGCCCCGTAAGAACAAACGCTGCTTCTCTGTGGTTCTCCCTCCCAAGTAGTCACAGAACTGAAGGCATTTAAAAAGAAAGAAAGAAAGAAAAAAAAAAAAAACCAGTTGCCTTATGATGCCACTAGAGTTCAAGGGATAATTTTATCCTGGAATCAGTACTTGGGGAAACTAATATGCATACAAATGATTATTACCCTTTGCTGAGTCTATTGGAGACTTTGCCAGAAAGCAGTGGCTCATGCTGAGGGGAGAGGCTGGCTGTGTTTCAGCAGGGTCTGGCCTGCCCTTGGGTACTGTTAGTTCAAAAATCTGACCTTTCCCAGGTCTTGGGTCAGCCGAGCTTCTAGGTTATCACTGGGGAAGAGGGGAGAAATGGGGATGGAAATTAAAGTGGGGGAGGGGGGTTGGTAGCACTTTCTTTGCTGACTGGCCACCTGGTCAACCCGCATGTCCTTTTGTCCCACTGGGTGAGCCTTCCGCTCTTGTTGCCACAAGAAATCCAAGCTGTTCACGTGGGGTTGGGTGGGGGGAAGAGGGGATGTTTCTTGAGGCAGGGTATGTGTTGGGATGTGGTTCTCTTGACTCTGGTCATCAGGATAGTTCTCTTTCCGTGGTTCTTAATCCTCCCCAGCTAGTTTGCAAGTCTATAGAACATGCCAGATCACCACCCCCCATTGCCAGCTCTGAGCTCCAGAATCCGGGAGAACCGGTGTGAGCTAGCCCAGCCGGCAAGTGGATTTCAAAGTGACAGTCACGGATTTATAAGTATAGAGGACACTGGAGTGGTGTTTTGCCTTTTGCGCTCATCATACTTAAAAAAAAAAAGAAAGAAGAAACTGTTTGAAATAACTCTCAGAAATGCTCAAAATATAATTTGTTTTACCAACCTCCCAGAGATGATAGGGAGATCAGTGAAACACTCTGTAAACGCCATTTTAGGTTCATTGACAAAAGATGCTGCATAATTACAAAGACTTCTTCTGCTTTTGCTTTTCAGCCTCAGAAATACTTTTAAAAGATCTTAGATGGCATGTTAAATGAACCTCCCCAGGCAACTAGGATAGTTAGATGCCTTAAGGCATTCTGATAATAATAGTGGTAATTCCTGGACCGTGTGCTTCATATGTACTCTCTGCCTTTCTCCCCTTCTTCCTTTCCTTTCCTTTCTATTCATTCATTCATCCATAGGACCCTTGATGTTGTGCCCATGTAAGGAATTGAGCCAGGGACTAGGTAAAATACCAGAGGTCACCAAGAATATTCTTTGCCTTTGAAGAGTATTCAATCTAGAATGCATTTCTTTTGAAAGAAAAAATTCTTTTTATTAACATATAATGTATTATTTGTTTCTGAAAAAATGTTTAAAAACAAACATTACAGACGGTGTTGCTCACTAATAAACGTAATGAAAATAACAACTTAATTAAATAGCTATGGAGGTAGATATTTTTCTAGGTAGAGGGAAAGCAAAGTACTCACCAAGCATTTGAGTAAATTGTGGGAGCAGATCCGCTCAGTGGGCCTACCGCATTTTGTGATTCTCGCCTAAGGACTTTTTCTCCTACAGCATTTGTATCTCTGAGCAACAGTACTTGGTCTGGGTTCAGATCCAGCCCTAGCCCTTCTCTCACTGTGTGACCTTGGCCGGGCTGTGGTCTGCTCTGCTGCAGAATGGTCATCACCATTCCTGCTCATCAGACCTGCTCATTCTGTTGCCAGAGGGAGAAAGGAACGGCGCCTGGCACGTGGAAAGCTCCATCTGAGTGTTTGCTGCTATTGTCTTTATTTACAAATATTTTGTCATTTAGAGCTGTGTGGTCTGGTGTGGGAGCCACTAGTCACATGTGGCTCTTGAGCACTCAAAATGGCTGAGTGTGAATTAAGATGGGCTCTCAGTGCAAAATACGCACCGGGTTTTATGACTTACTGTAAAAACAAGAATTTAGACGGTCTCATTACTAATTCTGTACCGACCACATGCATGTTGAAATGATAATAGACGTTATTAAAATGGCAGGATGTATGGGGCACACGTTTGGCCTTCTCTTGGGTGCTGCTGATTCAGATAGATGTGACCATAGCAGCCATCACAGCTTAAGGGAGATAATACATCTTGTGCCTGAATCATGAAACAAAGCCACGAAGACCGGCGAAGGCTTTGTGAGACGGTGTTGAAGGAAACGTACCTCCGGTCGGGAAGCAACACAAGGAAAGCCATCCTCGTCCGTCCTTCAGTATTGCTCCTTAGATCGATTAATATGATATGCAACTTTTCAGCGACTGTTTCTCTTCTTTTCTAGTGACAAGTTCACCCGATTCTGTCAGTGGAAAAACGTAGAATTAAATATCCATGTGAGTATCCTCTTATTCTTTCCCTTTTTTAAATAAAAACTTCCTCTGGCTTAACTTCGTGAGAAAATACTTTATACCCTGGAGCTCACTCCCACGGGTAATCCGCTGTCTAAACAGATGTCGCCAGTACAACGCTGTACGGAGAACTCGTCCTCGTAAACAATTCGGGTTTTCATTCTCTTTTTTCAGAGCCTTGTAAGAATGTGTTTATTTATTTAAGAGAGGGTATTTTAAGCAGCGATTGGCTCTTCCACAGAGACAGTAGCCAAGAGACCAGGCCACCACATAATGTGCTTCCCACATGCCCTTGGCTCCCGTCGTTCTGGTAAAGCCTCCCGTCTCGTTTGTAGTGTTAGGTATAATCTTGTAATAAAAATGATGACATCCTTTATTAGACCGAGGATTCATCTCCTCTTTGATCATTTTTGAGAATGAGAAAAGCCATCCTCCAAGACAGGCTCCTTTGTAACACGCACTTCCTGTGAACGTCTCATCTGCTTTCGGCTTTCAACGTCAGAAATTCCTGGGATATCCCTCTCTTCATTTTTAGAACCCTCCTTCCCTGGTGCAGCCTCTTTTGCTTTCTTCTTCATGTCCTCCCTTCACATAGGTTTGAGAAGAGGAAAAGAAATAATTGGATTTCTTTTTTTTTTTTCCCTGCATTTTTGGATGCTTTTAAAGTTTTTTACTGGCTGGTACCATTGGGAGAAGCACTTTACTTATTTACTTATTTTTTTAACTTCTCCTTTCTTTCACATTTCCTGGCAGAATTTTAGAAACAAGAGGGCAGTAACATATTTTTCCAAAAAACCCTTTCTGTCTGCCATGGATCTTTCTGATGCGTGTTCTCCTTCAGCGGACCTGGTGTGCTCGCATCCTGCTGTCCCCCGAGCATCAGATGTGAAGCCTTCGGGCCCAGTTACTTGACTGCAAACGTGGTGTTTGAAGGGTTGTTTGGGGGACCCCTTCAGTTTTAGTGTATGTGCTGCTGAAGCAAGCACCGGGGGAGCCCTTCAGGAATCTTACTCATAACTTGCCAGGATACATAAACCACCATGAATGTGGGGCTCACTGTCTGCCTTTGTGCCATCTGAGACTATTAAACCTGCTTAGGAAGCAGGGCATGGCTGAGATGCTGACACAAGGAGTGGCTTATGAATGAAGCCTCTTGCTGTCCTCTCCTTATCCTTAGTGTCTTGTTTCATGCTCACGTGCCCAGCATGAGTCCTCACTATTCCGTGATGTTATCGATGAAATATTCACATGGCCCATGTCTGTTGGGTTTTTTGATCATATGGCCCAGTCTTATGAAAACATAGATGCCCTTGATGTAGACTTGCTTTCCTACCATGACCATTCCTGAAATTGCTGAGCTGTTCCCCAACTCCCAGCTTCAGAATAGCTAAGGAAACTCTCATTTTGACTAGAAATTTCACACTCCCTTGTCTTCAGGGTATACTTCTAATCACCTAACATTTAGGAGATCAGAAAAACAATCTAACTTGACTCCCACTCTATTGTCTGCCCGTTTGCCTCCCTTTTGTAGATTTTGGGAGCAGAGCGGAAGGAGGTTCTAGAAAGTCTTGCCACCTTGCACATCTCATCTCTTAGAGCAGTCAGTTGTGGAGAGGGCACATCCCTATATCAGAACTGCTGCTTAATAATTATGTCTTACATGAAAACAACAACATAATTTTAATGCAACTCTGTACCATTTCGTGTTTGGAATTCACAGTTGACCATGAATGATTTCAGCGTGCACAGGATCATTGGACGAGGAGGATTTGGTGAAGTGTATGGTTGCAGGAAAGCAGACACTGGAAAAATGTAAGCTCTCTGTGGGTCTTATGCTTGCATCAATAGAACATGCCTGCATCGATTTTTGGAAACCCATCGTCTCACTCCTGGAGTGCCTTCCTTCAGAAAGAAAGGGGCTGTATTTTGTTAAGCATTATAAATGAGATCAGCTAGAACCTCCAGTGCCTCGGGCTTAAAGGGAAGTTAACCAGGAACTGTGTGTCATGAGCCCCTGTGGTTCAGGCCATGGGTGAAGGAGCCTGGGATCTGGAGGTGACCAAAAAGGGGCGTTATGCACAGCCTCCTGGTCTGGTCACTGCTTAGACCCACCTGTGATTTAGCACGTGCACTTTGGGGTGGTGAAGCATTCCAGGTGTCGGCTCCCTAGGTGGGGAGATTAAGTGCTGGCGAGAAGGACACCCGACCTGCCACAAGGGTCACGGTCATGGGGCTCTGTCATGGTCTTAGTTGCTTATCTTACAGGAGGAGGTTGATCTGAGTCAGTGACGTGCCCACGGACCAGGCGTGGGCCTCTTCCAGGAGGCTAATGGTCGTAGAGTTCTTAAGGAGTGCAGGGGGAGGAGGTTTTGTGTTATGTGTTTGTTTGTTTGTTTGTTTTAATATAGAAGGAGTTTGTTTAAGTGACCATATATCTGGAAGCAAAGGAGAATGGGAAACTGTGTTCTGATAGACACTGAACTCCAAGTGTGATCAAGTGATGGGCATGTTAGAGCTACAGTAGCTGAGTGGAATCGTCCATGCAGCTTGCTTGATAACCCCACTCTTGGTGTGAGGAATAATTCAGGTCACCGACTTCAGTGCCCACCTCCCCCTGCCACCCCAGCACTGCCCAGAGTTGTCACTCAGCCTCTGCTTGGGTCTTCCCTGTGACCAGGCACTTACAGCCTTGACAAATCACCCTCCTGCTTTTCAGACAGGTCCGGTCGTGGGCATGACTTTTATCACGTAGTGGCTGAAGTTTACCTTCACTGACGTGCGCCCGCTGGTCTTCTTCCTATTGTGGGGCCCGTGCAGGGTGAACTTAGTGTCTGGCTCTCAGGCACGTGAAGTCTGGTACTCTGCAGAGACAGGACAGGCCGTCGGTCCCAAGTGTGGGTCTGGGCGGCCCCCGGCCGGGTCAGAGCCACCTTACAGGAAGTTTGTGCCTCCGCCTGGCCTCTGCATCCTGGTCTGTAGGGTCAGGAAAATACTTCCTTGTCATGAGAGGTGGATGAGATAATATATTGTAAGGCATGCAGACCCCTGCTTCTTCCATGGTCAGTACTAGTGAGCACTATTAGTGAACATTAGTAAACAGTGAACCGTGTACCCGGGTCTCTCGTCCCTCTTCCGTAGTCCCACGGTGGGCTCTGATCCTAAGTGATGTGCTTGTCACTTACTCCATTCCACTGACTGTTCATTTTCATATGTTCCCGATATGCAGTCCTGTAATTAAGCAATTAATGTCTCCATCGGTGCATTTGTTATACAGAATTCCTGGAACAGGAGATAAAATTAGCAGATTTGACCATCCATCTCTGTTTTGGTCTAAGTCCTCACATTGTAAGTTATGATCAGCTAGAAACAGATGGATTTTCTGGGTCCTGTCACAGCTGGACAACCATCTGTATTACATGCTTGGGCCTTAGAAAGTCGTCCGTCAGTGGGGATTTAGAATCACGTGCATAGAGTTCTAAAGCCCCTGAAACCCTTGTAAAGATTTCCTTTCAGCTTTCTGCTGAAAAATCATCCTGCTGTTGTCAACCTGTGATTATAGAGAATGCCAGCTAATGGGTTTGTATTTCCTTAATAGAGTTTCTTCAAAGTTTTCAAAAAGTTTAAATTGTTAGCTGTTTCTTCTCCACTAACTATCATATAAAAATACTGATTATTTTTATTATTTGAAATATAATAACTTAAATATGAAGATTAAATCAAATCAGGGGAGCCTGCCTGGCTCTGTTGATCTTGGGATCTTGAGTTTGAGCCTCATGTTGGGTATGGAGAGTACTTAAAAAAAAGAAATTAAAAACAAATCAATAAAATAGCTTTCTAGAATGTGCCTTTTTGAGCACATGCTTTCCCTTTTCATTTTGTTGGTTGTCAGTCTTTTAGTCTTGCACTCTTTACTCTTGCAAAATCTTGACCACTGCTAAAAACCACAGTTCCTAAATTCTAAGTATTGCACACATATCCCTTCACCCACACTACACATATGTAGTACTGGACAGCAATGATAAGTGCAAAATTTATCTCACCGAATTTATTTATATCCCTCTACTTTATGCTCTTATTGGACTGGAACGTCTATTCATGTAATGATAGAAATACCGCATAATTATTGCTGGATTTTTTTTTAAAGAAAATAGTTTTCTTTCTTTTTTTATAATAGTTTCCAGTTTAGAAAGGAAGTACAAAGCACAGGGCGTTCCCCTGGCCTACCTCAGTCTCCCTGTCTTACACTGGTCACAACAAATGAACTAATACCAATACGTTATTATTAACTAAAATCTCTGCTTTATTTGGATTCCCTTCGTTTTTACCCAATGGTTCTTCGTGTCCCCAGATCCCACGTTCTATTTGAGTCATCATGTCTCCTGAGGCTCCTTTAGACTGTGACAGTTCCGCAGACTTTCCTTGTCTTTTATGGCCTGGACGGCTCTGAGGAGTCCCGGTCAGGCATACCGTAGAATGATATCCTGGTTAGGCTCACTTTCCTCAGGGTTATACTGGGGCTGTGGGCTCTTGGAAGCAAGACGCCAAAACCCTGTTCTCATCACATCATATCATGTGTGTCTATCATTAACATGGCTCATCACTGTTGATGCTGACCTTGACCGCTCGCTTGAGGTCATGTTCGTCACGTTCCTCCACTGGACCATCCCTGTCCCATCTCCTCTGCGCTCTTCTCTTAGAAAGGAGCTCACTGTGTGCGGCCCTTACCTAAGGAATGGGGAAGTATGCTCTGCCTGCTGGGGGGTGGGCACTGACTTTTTTTCTTAATACATGCAAAATTAAAAAAAAAATTTTCTTTGCATGACATTTGGATACTGTTTTGCTTCTTTCAGACACTTCCCAAATCTTGAGAAACTTTCCCCTGTACAACATGTATCGTTTAAAGCAGCTTAGATATATTTGCAGTATAGTTTTTTCAATAACATTTGTTTCTAGGTATGCAATGAAATGCTTGGATAAGAAGAGGATCAAGATGAAACAAGGAGAAACATTAGCCTTAAATGAGAGGATTATGTTGTCTCTTGTGAGCACAGGGGTGAGTATTCCGTTTTGAGCACTGCTTGTTTCTGTATGCATGGGTGGGTTGGTTTTCTATATCAGGATAATTTATTTAAGATACAGGCATTCTTTTCCAGCACATTATGCAGCTAGCCAATTCTTGGGTGGGTTAGAATTTCTAGCAGGGAAGAGCAGCACTAAGTTAATATAAATAGTGTGTAATTCTCATATTATCTCTGTTTAATTTGGGAGTTCGAGAAGTGTTAGCGACCATCATCATCCCCACCCACGGCTTCTCCCTTCAGCGGCTGGGTTTATGGCTTCCTTTTTCGTGGAATGTGCTTGCAGAGAGGGCAGAATAAGCATGGCAACAATGACAGAATCACTTGAGTCGCGTTAAGAAGTGACTGAAAGATGGAAGACTGACCTAGAGAGGGAAGAGCGCAAGGAAAGCAGCTCTGGTCCTCTATAAACAAACCAAGAGTTGAAACAGCACGGGTTACTCAGGCCTGAATTGCATCTGGGCCTGTCCCCAGTCACTAGACGGTGGCTTTATCGCTATCTCTCTTGCTGCTTTTTTACCTGCTGTGCACTTTGCTCATTTCCATTTCCAAGACCATGTTTCCACCTGCTGGACATTGTATTTGTCTGTCAACTGGCATTTTTAGCTCAGTGTGTGCCCAAAACTTTTACCCTGTGTCTTCTTGCAAAATAGTGTCCCGTTCTGGCTTCTTTTGCAGTGTATGGTATGACCCATGAGCAAAGCCTTGGCTCTTATTTATTTCAACAGAGGTATATAAAGACACCCAATAAAAACTCAGTGTCCAGCCTGGGCATGCCGGGGTGCACAAGCAATCCTGCCATCTGGCATCCAGGGGAGATCAGGGACTCGGGGTCTCGAAGGGAAGGCAGGAAATGATGGTGGAGTGGCCCGACTCCTGCTGAGTACCTCACATGTGAATTAAGGTTAAACACCCAGACAAGAAGGTTTATGGTGCAGTGAGATATATTGGGGAGGACATGGCCTCCAAATACCCCAGCTGGGTTCTAAATAGGGTCAACCTCACCCAGAGGATGAAGGAATCGGATTTTTAATGGTGAATCAGAGGATCTCTTTCACACAGTCTGTGGGCTCCCTGGCTAATGTTCCTTTTTTTTTTTTTTTTTAAGATTTTAATTTATTTATTTGAGAGAGAGAGAGAGAGAGAGTGAAGTGTGTACAAGCACGGGGAGGGGCAGAGGGAGAGAGAATCTCAAGCAAACTCCCCGCTGAATGCAGAGGCTGACACAGGGGTCTTTTCCAGGACCTGGAGATCATGAGCCGAAATCAAGAGTCAGACACCCAACTGACTGAGCCACCCTGGCGCCCCCTGTTGTTCCTTTCTTTCTTTCTTTCTTTCTTCTTTTTTTTTTTAAGATTTTATTTACTTACTTGACACAGAGAGAGAGATCACAAGTAGACAGAGAGGTAGGCAGAGAGAGAGTAGGAAGCAGGCTCCCCGCTGAGCAGAGAGCCCAATGCAGGGCTCCATCCCAGGACCCTGAGAACATGGCCTGAGCCAAAGGCAGAGGCTTAGCCTACTGAGCCACCCAGGCACCCCTGTTGTTCCTTTCTTAATATCACCTGACAGGCCCTGTGGGTTTTTTTGTTTGTTTCCACCTATGTTTATTGTATTGTGTTCTATATTATTCTAGCATGAGTGGTTTTAGGAAGGTTATCTGCTACTAAAGTAAAAGATTATCATAATTTAGCTCAATTGTAATAAGTGAAAATGCCATAGCTATACACAATTTCTGTCTGTGTGCCTCTGCCTCCCACCATATGGACATTAAGCATTTCAAACAAGAGTTGTCCTGTGTGTATGACCACGTTTTCAGCTAGTTGGCATAGACACCAAACAGCATGCACACTGTATTAGAATCGGTTCAAATGGCATTGGTTCCTCGTGTCTGTCAGGAATGCCATAGTCTTACATTTCAAACATGGGTGTGCACTTACTCCAGATTTTAAGTGGTAATTAAAATATTAATTTTTAATGAGTTATCTCCAACACCTTGGATATTTATTCTCAAGAAAGCCTATGGAAAAAGAAATTTTTGGTTTTAAAAAAATATACATGGAACTTTCATGTTGCATTTTTATTTCTATTTTTTCCAGGTGGAGGGGAATACAGTACCTCCTCAGTCTTACCCTCTAAGGGAATAAATGAAAAATGGGGCTTATATTGATCTACTGCTTTTGAGCTAACTTTCAGGAACTGTTTAAATTTTTTTCAGGAATCACACCTGGCTTTTGTTTTTGTTTTTTGGGGGGAATTTTGATGGTTTTTGTTTTGTTTTGTGTTTTACTTATCAATACATAATTGAACCAACAGGTATTTGGCTGGCTGAGTCAGAGAGCATGTGGCTCTTAATCTGGGGTTTAAGTTCGGGCCCCACGTCAAGATTACTTAAAAATAAAAGCTTTAAAAAAATAATATATAATTTAACCAAAAGAGTTGTAATAAAGCTATTTGGAATTCCTTCCTTCCTTCTTTCCTTTCTTTTGTTAATCAAAGGCCATGTTTTATGTTTGCTTTTTTTTAAATGATCTTTCACTTAAAATGGCCTCACTAGATTAAACTTCAGATTAGCCTATATCAGCATGGTTTCCCAGGGTGTTGGTTTTGGCATGAAACTGAACTGAAGTCACTCGTTATAGTTTTCTTTTTATTGGAAGTTTTTTGGTTTTCCTTCCAATCTCAAATGGAGTGTTCCTTCCCCCGACCTTTCAAAGAGGCAGTGGGAAGTACTGTTCCTGGTTTGATTCAGTAATTCTAGAATAGTAAAAAGGGAAATCTTCAAGTTTCAGAACCAGGATAAGTATGTCCATACCTGGGAAAGAGCAGTTAGCCCCTTCCTGAAACAGGCCCATTCTGTCCTTGGAAATCTTCCTCATTCACTCCTTGAACCATATTGGAGGACCTAGACCGTGCAAGGCATTCTGCTGCAGGACGCGGGGGTCCCCCAAACATGACTTTGGTCCTTGTTCTTTAGAGCTGCACAGAATGAGAGAAGGTGATACTGGTCACCTGCTCCTCAGAAGTGTATAGATAATTAGGACCCATGGCAGAGCCAGCTGACAGGACCCAGTACTCAGGAGGCATTTACCAGGGTGGAGGTGACAGCGGATGCCCCTCGGAAGTCACCGGACATGCTAGCATGCGTCTAGGTCCCCAGCACCTCAGGAGGGTTTGAGGACTTCAGGGAAGGCCAGCAAAGCCGGGGTCTGAAGTGATGCGTGAGTTGAACGTGTTGAAGCTGGAGAGGGGAGAGACCAAACCGTTAAGAGCTTTTGAGGCCCGCTCTTAGGATTTAAGGAAATCTTACAGCAGCTGGAAACAAAAGGTTTGCAACAGGAAGATCACAGAAGCCTACCTCTGACTGCAGGGTGGAAAATTTTAACTACTTCATGGTGTATTTGATCACGGTGTCACAGAGTCGCTACAGAACATAGGCCACTTTGCTCGCTGCCTCCAGAAGACCCACTAGTCCTTATTGCCGTTAATTGATAATCAAGGCAAAACATCTTAACCATGATTACGTTGGGAACTCTACGTGCACCGTCATTAAATTGCTGCCTGTTTTGTCGAATTGGTCCGTATTTGGTCCTTTGTGATTCGGGCTTCACACGAGACCCAGGGTGGTGTCTGCCCAGCACTTGAGAGGTGAGGGGCTGCGGTCAGGGTGGAGACACCTGGATCTGACACTTGAGCTGAGCTTTCCCCTTCCATTGCTACAGAAACCCTGCCTTGGTAACCAGCATCCGGAGAACTGGATGAGGTCAGGAGACATGGGGTTGAGATCTTGGCTGCCTACCAGATTTCTTTGTGACCTCAAGCAAGTCATTTCCCCTTTTTAGGGCCTTAGTTTCCTTGTCTTAAAAATAAACAAGTTAGACCAGGTGATTTTTTTTTTTTTTTAAAGGGCCCTTCCTCCTCGGCCTATGATTCTGAACAACAGACTGTTCATGTTCCATCTTCATAACATAAGATCTTAAGTGAACCTTTCGCTACTTCGTCAGAGCTCCCGTTAGAAGATCCTGTCCCATCCTGTTCAGGAATACCCCTGGGCAGGGTCCACTTGTGTCCGTGGTGGAGCGTGCAGTTGCTGTCCCTAGCTGGGAAGGACTCTAGCCGTCTGAAGCTCTGGGTCTACCAGCCTCTCCACGCAACATCTGAAGTGCATCAGCTCAGGAACTGGAGTGTGTGGGGAAGCCCATTAAGGAAGGAGCAGAGTGAGCCATTTTCAGCAGGCTCTGAGAAAGGTGGTTCTCGAGAACCACCTGTGGTTCCGAGAGGGATGGCAACCCCCAACCTGCCAAGGAGGGCCGTGTGGCTTTTTTTTTTTCTTTCTTTTTCTTTCTTTCTTTTTTTTTTTTTTTTAGCCCACATGGCTTTTAACAGAAAAAGGAAAGCGCTTTTATTTTGCCTATTTAAAGCAAAATCAGGCTTGAAATCAGTAGTCACTAACACCACATCAAACAGTGCTTTGAGGCAAACTAGGTGATCACAAAATGGCATTCGTCACTTGTTCTGGAGTGATGTCCTCCGGAAGATACATGGAAATTGAATTCAAGTTCACGAATCTCTGGTATAGGAAGGTATTAACTCAGTTTTACTGGTCTACCCTTAAAACAGAGGTTTGGACAAAGCAAATTTAGTATGCAGAGTATTCTGTTGAAACTTGAATGTTTTCTATGGAATTTAATAATTTTTTGTTTCTGTTAAGAAAGTGGATATAGATTTTTTTGGGGGGGGCCAGTTTTTATTTGAATTAGGTGAGTGCCCAGTATACACTGTATATGAAGAGCCTGAACAAACCTAGTCATAGATCCGGCTTAGCACTGATGAAGTTTCACAAGGGAACACGCTCCCTGTCCAGCACTCTGGTCAAGGGACAGAAAGTGACCCGTGTTCCAGAAGCCTCATGCCCCTTCCGGTCACCTACCCCTCACCCAGGCTAACCACTGTCTGAATTTCTAACACTGTAATTTCACTCTGCCCATGTCTGGGCTTTGTCTGAATGTTCTGTGCCTGGCCTCTGTCTCCCGGTGTCGTGTGTGAGATCCTTCTGAGTCATTGCACGCAGCAGCAGAGTGTCCCGCGGCTACATAGCAGAGGCCGGCAAGCTGTGCAGGGCCCATGGGCCACATCTGCCTTGCAGCCTCTGTTTCTGTACAGCCCATGTAAGAACCAGGAATGGTTCTTACATTCTTAAGGGATTGTATAGAAAATAAACAAAGAATACGGGACCGAGCCTGCATGAACCCTGTAGAAAGGGAAAACAGCCCCTTGCAAAAACGCATGCCAGCCGTGGCTGTCCAGTATTCCCCTGCACAAACAGACCATGATGCATGCATCCATCCTAACATCGATGGATAGCCGGATCACTTCCCAGGTCAGGCTGTTGCAAATAGTGCTGCGAGGAGGATTCGCAGGCTGTTCTCCTTGGTGCACAGCAGTCCAGGTTGCTGGGAGCAGTAAACCCAGGACTGGAAATGCTGGCTCATGGGGTTTGCCAACGGTGCTCAGTTTTGGCAGCTAGGACCGGTTTGCAAGAGCATCTGTACCACTGTGAGCTCCCAGAAGCCATGCATGGGAATTCCATTCCCGCCCTATCTTTCCAACCACTTGGTATTGTCAGTCTTTTTAATTTTAGCCATTCTCGTGGGTTTTAGTGATAACATATTGCAGTAACACATTTCCTTTGGGACCACTATGGTCCAGCATCTGTTCAGAGGCTTGGAAGCTATTGGATACTGTCTTATGGCAAGTTCCCATTTAAAAAAAAATTAATTAATTACTATTGTTACTATTATTCACTGCTGCCTTTTTTTTTTTTTTTTTTTTTTGCCATTGTTCTGTTGGGTTGTTTGCCTTTTTCTTTATTAGTGTACCAGGGTTCTTCATATATTCTAAATATCAGTCCTTTCTTGTTCATGGATTGCAGATACCTTCTCCTACCCTGTGACTTGCCTTTTTACTCTCTTAAAAGTATGCTCTGAGGAACAGAAGTTCTTAATTTCATTGAAGTCCAGTGTAGCAACATTTTTACTGTTAGTGCTTTTTTGTGGCCTGAGAAATCTTTACTTACCCTAAGGTCATGAAGATACTCTACTTTGTTTTCCTCTAGAAGCTTCATTGTTTTCTGTTTAGATCTTCGTCTACCTGGAGTTGATTTTAATATGTGGTGGGAGGTAGGGGTGGCAGTTCACTTCCTCTTGTACAAATGCTCAGTTGCTCCAGTGCCGGTGATTGGAAAGACCACCCTTTCCCCCCACCTTGTTGTGTCATTTTATCACAAATGGATTGACCGTTTATGCTTGACTCTATTTCAGGATGCTCTGTTTTGTTCTGTGGGTCGGTTTGTCTGTCCTTGGTTACTACCACACTGTCTGATTTACTGTTGCTTTATAATAAATCTTGATACCTGGTGATGTAACTTTTCCAGCTTTGGTTTTCTTCTAGAATGCCTCTCCTTCTCTAGCTGTGTATATTTTTACATACATTTTGGAATCAGCTTGTTGATTTTCATTTTAATTAGAATTGCAGAGAACCTCTAGATTACTTGTGGGAAAACTGACATCTTTACAATTGAGCTATTCACTCCCTGACCCTGGTATATTTTTCCTCTTTGAAAAGCCAGTTGAATTCCCTTCTATGCTCGCTCAGTGTTTCAAGACAATAAAGTGGATAATTTCCTCCCACTGTAGTATGGTTCTTCCAACGTCAGAATCCAAGATTGACATGGGTATTTGACTAGCGAGAACAAAACTGTAGACCAACAAAAAGACCAGCAAGACAGCAATATTTTTCTATAGAATCTGGGTCCTTTGAAGAAGACGCAGATAAAAGGGTCATGAGTGAATCTGAGAGATGAGACCTTTGAATTCATCTTTTCCACTTAGTGCTCTGTCTCCATGCATTTTGTCCCATTATCAGATCTGTTTTGCTGGGACCATTAAGGTTACCACAGAGGGGTCTGTGCTCAACATACAGGGCAGCAGTGTGGATAGGGAAAACTATGGATGGTGTTTGATAGCAGATAGCATGCGCTTCCCGGGGCAGCTTTTGTTTTTCTTACAAACTCTTGCTTTTTTTCTCTAGGACTGTCCATTCATTGTCTGTATGACCTATGCCTTCCACACTCCAGATAAGCTCTGCTTCATCTTGGATCTGATGAACGGTGAGTGACACTCAGGAAGTCCGAACACAGGGAAAGACTTCGCCAGGACGTACACCTCAGCGCATGCTGACCTGAGCTCCCTGGCGGCTTGGGTCTTTCAGGTCATGGAGTTCCCCCGAAGTTTAAGGAAACCTTACTACTCCTCAGGTTTCCCTCAGAATTCATTTTAAAATGTTGACCGCCATTGCCCTCTGGCCCTCCTAGTCTCTCACCAGGAAGTTGCATCTTCTGGAAAAGATTTTCATGAAATACACATAGTGAAGCTTCATTTTCTGGAATGCAGCTGGCCTAGATCTTTAATTAGCTTGTTTCCTGACCCTCAACTTTTAGGAATGAAATGCCTCATAACAACATGAGCCAAAGATAGAAGTGTATTTGGAAACCAACTTTGAAGGACTGGCTGTGGGCCAGCATGACTTCAGGCCGCATCTTCTGTACCCTGAGCCGAGACCAGCCAGCCATTGATCTTTTAAGCTATGAATGATGACCCTGCAAATGCAGAGAAAGTTCTAGCTAGAAAAATAGTTTTCTCGTATTAGAGAGTGACACGGTGTATATTCAAAGTGTTTTCAGTAACAAGAGTTTGAAATAGAATGTGTATAGTACAGCAGATGAATTACTTTTTTGTTTTTGGATGTTCATTTGAAGTTCTGTTATGTTCTGAGAGTTTGATTTAAAACCAGATCTATTCAACGACATGGAGGAATTTTCCAGACATAATAATGGCAATACCATTATTAAGCCAGATAACATAGCATGTCTCCTGTGTGATTACACGTACATGACACTGAGCACAGACAAAGCTAATGGATTGTGAGAAGTCAGAAAGGAGACCTCTTGGCCTAACCAGGGCGGTTGCTGAGGCATTGACAGGGAAGGGCACCAGGCAGCCTCTGGGACGCCGGAAATCTTTGATATCTTGATCTGCCAGTAGTTATATGGGAACACTTGTGCATGAAAGGGGAGCTATGTAAGCCAAAGCAGGGGCCCTAAAGTTGGCCACGCATTAACTCCTCTGGGTCCGTAGAGGCTGTTCCTTTACAGTTTATAAGAACATTCCTTTACCCTGTTGATGGCATTGTTTGTCTCTGTAACTTGAGCCCATAGGATGATTGCCTTTTTTCAACATTTAATTATGAAGAATTGCAAACATAGGGCAAAAATGGAAAGAATTTTACTGGGCACACCCCAATACCCACCTCCCAGTTTCAACAGTTAAGATTTTACTGTGTCTATTTCCCAAATATCTATCAGTATGAGCATTTTGTTGCTCTGTGTGCTGCCTTCTTTACTGTCCACGGAGCCCATTGCTAAGCCATCCGCTGGATCATTACCTGGTTGGTTCAGTTATTAGGATGTAAATACTCAAAGCAGAAAAGCTAGCTGCCCTCTAGCCACCCACCCCGTGCAGGTGCATCTGGGAGCTGGGCTCCCAGTCTGACAAGGATGGCGGTGTTGTATATTGTCCTAGCCATCCCTGCATGAAAGTCTTCTAATGTTTGAGATGCCTCTATACTCCTTAAAGTGTTTTGTCAAACTATAGAAGTCCAAGACAGATATACAGACAAAGCAGAAGCAAAATTTGCCTTTTTTTCCAACCACGTCCTAACTATTTAGGATGGCAACAATTTTTGTTTCCTGGGAATTGACCCAGTTTGTATTAACCTCTGCATCTCCGGTTCCAGGAGGCGATTTGCACTACCACCTTTCACAACATGGGGTGTTTTCAGAGAAGGAGATGCGGTTTTATGCCACGGAAATCATCCTGGGGCTGGAGCACATGCACAGTCGGTTTGTGGTTTACAGAGATCTGAAGGTAAAGCACTCTGTTTCCCAGACCTGCACAGTAGGTATTGTGGCCCTGGGTCTCCGGACAGTCTCTTATCTCTCATGGGACCTGCCATTTCCCTCCCCTCAGCCCTGGTGAGGTCACATCTGTGTGATGTCCGTCTGTCCAGACTCTAAACTCTGTGGCAGGGACTCCTTTCCTTCCTAGTCGTTGCTATTAGCTCAGTGCTTGCTCCCCTGCCTGGGGCAGCACATACACTAACTCAAAAATTGTAATGAATTAATGGCAAGCAAGGTTGGAGTTTCTTGGCATTGCTGGTGTGACAATTAATTGTCATGCACTTAATGTTCACTAAGCAACTGGTTTGGCCATGGCTCTGTGTTAGAACTGGTGATAGATGGTGATGAAAAGCAGAGAACATGCATCTTCCGGGATTTATACATGGGTGTACCAAGATGCAGAGTGGCCAGAGCGCTAGCTTGTTGGAGGCAGAACTTCCCCTAACGGCCATTCTGAGGGTTTCACATTGTTTTAGGACCATCTTCAAAATCGCTAACAGATTTTTAGGTCCCTGAACTGTGGAGCCCCAGAAGGCTGTATCTAGGCTTCTCCATTCTTATTCTCTCTGGACTTGGAAAAAAATGCAGTGAGTCTATTCCAAGTTTCCCCCTTCCAGACCATGGCGCTCAGTCACGGGTTCTGCATTCATAAGGGAGCTAGGAGTTTACTCAGTACCTCCATGGTGACAGTCATCGTGAGAAGACAGGAGCAGAGATAAAAGGGACTTTGACAAATCGTAGAACTAATCCTGCAAATACAGAAATGTGCACATAATAATGAGGAGGAAAATGACAGGAGAGACAGTTTCTCGACAGGGTAACAACACTCGGGGGGAGGTATTTGCCTTCTCTTTCAGATTCCTTCTCGATTGAATCCAGTGTAGCTGACAAAGATGTGTAGATTACGCTCCTTTCTCTCAGGAGCTGCTCTGTTTTGATTAGCTGTCTTCGCTTTGTAAGGTTGCCTTCCCAAGAGCCTAAAATATTATATTTTATTTTTGAGCCTCTTACTTTGTTACAAAACACTCTGTAAAATTTAAAGCTTTCTGCAAGGTTATATAAAATTTTCCCCTTAGTTTTCCTCTGAGCATGAAAGAGAAACAAATGTATTTTTGTTAAATTAGAAATAATTAGACACTGGTTGGCTCATGACAATTTCGCTTCCTCCTGTGAGTTTTACAGAGGAATAAACTACATGCTGAAGGCCCATGAAGTACTATTGTAATACATTTTAATTTAGATCTGTAACTGGTCTCTAATCATCTTTGTGCTGTATTTTTTTTGTTTTGTTTTGTTTTGTTTTCGAAGCTATTTAGTAGGCAGTGGTATTATTTAATTTCTATTCAAACTGAATTCTACTCACTCATGATTATTCATGCTTCGGCTTTATAATAGCGTGCCATTTATTTTTATTTCAAGCAAAACAATAGTTGATCTCCAGCGGAAAAATATTAAGATGACTGTAATTCAGTATATATGAAGGAGAGAAGCTTTGTTTTCCCTATTATGCCGGCTAAATCTAATGCCAGTAGATGCATTTCATCAGAGTTGTGGTCAGAGTCATCCTGGGTCATCCAGTGAGGTCCTGGGTTCTGAGTCTGTCCTCAGAAGCAGCAATGCCTCTCCTCGGTGTTGGTGCCGTGTTCTGGAACGTGTTGATTTCTTAGGTCCGTGCTGTACATTCTCGTGAGATTCCTTTTTGTCTTGTGCCTCGTGGGCTCATTCCCACAGGGCTTTGTCATTCACAGAAGCCGAGAAGCTGGTGGGCTCACTCCCTTTGTGGAGAGGCCCGTGGCTCTGGCTGGGCCACTGTTCCCAGCAGGGGAAAGAGGTACTTTTTAACTCTGATGAACTATGCCCATCACCCCTGCAAGTGCCAAGCTCCTGGCCTTGTGTCTCGTTATCTCAGGAGTAGTCTCCTTTGTGTCTGTCATCGCCACTTTCCTGTGGGAATTAAACACAGATAGTATGACTTTCAGTATCATGCCCAGCTTAGAGGTGGTAGTGCAGTGTTCCTGTTTAGGTATAACGATAAGATACCACATGCCTATGGTTGTAGAAATTCTCAAAGCTGATGACAGTTTGGGACCTCCTGAAGATCATCTTGTCTTTCTCTTCAGCCTGCAAATATTCTCTTGGATGAACACGGACATGTCAGGATATCTGATCTCGGTCTCGCCTGTGACTTTTCCAAAAAGAAGCCCCATGCGAGTGTGTGAGTAGCGCATCAGCTCTGTTCAGTGTTGACTGTTGTTTCTCTGCAGCGATGCCTTGATGGGCCCAGCCCTCAGTCCACTCACTTCCTCCCGCAGCTTTTTCTTGCTGCAGGTGGTTGTCCGTATGTGATCACGCTGGGCCGGGGGCAGGTGCCGTATCTCTGGTTATGGGAGCGCAGATCAGTGGGCTGTGCCTCCTTTGTCTTCAGGGAGCATGGATGGACCCACGGCGTGATCGAGGGGGCTGGGGTGCCTGTGGGGGGAGAGAGGGGCCTCCGCAGCAGACCCGAGCCAGTGCCAGCCATGTGACCCTAGTCAGTCCATTTACCTGCTTGACCCTCTACCTTCTCCTCTACAAAGCAGAGGCAATGCTAAGTCCCCACAGTTGTCCTAAGGTTAAAGGGAAGCCCATGTGCCTGGGAAGGTGCAGGGGCATCTGAGGCCCAGGGCTCAAGCATCTCTCTCCATCTACTTTCTCCTTCGTTTTCAAAATGGCTTTTTTTTTTTTTCCTCCAAAGGGAAATTAGGAACCCTTTTTTGTTTTGTTTTTTTAAATTAATAACACAAATCATCTGTTTGCAGGCCATGTTAGACTTGAGCATTAAGTACATCAGTCTTCCAACAGACCATGCAAAGGGAGCCCCCTGTCCCCCAGCCCTCGGCTAGCACCTGACCCCTCTGCAACACCCTCCTCCGGGGATGGACAGCCCCTGTCCCAGGCCTCTGCAGAAGCAGGAGGGAATGCACACTGGTTTTCATTTCTGTTCCTTTGGTCTCAGTTTATCTGGGTGGAAAGTATAGACGTGTGTGCATTTTGTGGAAAAGCAGAT
Source organism: Mustela nigripes (assembly GCF_022355385.1). Taxonomy (NCBI): domain Eukaryota; kingdom Metazoa; phylum Chordata; class Mammalia; order Carnivora; family Mustelidae; genus Mustela; species Mustela nigripes. The sequence continues at coordinate 18,717,220 of NC_081564.1, forward strand.
AAGTGTTTCTTTATTCTTTTGGGGGGGCTTGGTAAATGTATCACTCTCAGCACTGAAATCCTTTTTTTTTTTTTTTTTTTAAGATTTTATTTATTTATTTGACAGAGAGAAATCACAAGTAGGCAGAGAGACAGGCAGAGAGAGAGGAGGAAGCAGGCTCTCCGCTGAGCAGAGAGCCCAATGCGGGACTTGATCCCAGGACCCTGAGATCATGACCTGAGCCGAAGGCAGAGGCTTAAACCACTGAGCCACCCAGGCGCCCCAGCACTGAAATCCTTTAAAAGTACATTTTATTGTCCATCTTGAGCTAACACTCATCTCCGTTTTGAATGGGCTTGAAGAAACTCCCAGGGGGTCTCACCTCACGCATCCATGCAGAAAATCAACCCTAGGCCCCTCCTTCTTGGCTGTGGAGGTCAAGTGGTTCAGCACTGCTCTACCTGCAAGGGGCTACTTGAAGTTAGGGTCCCCTTTCAAAGCCCTGAGTGAAGGTGCATGGTGAATAACAGGGATTCTGTAAACAGGTTTCTCCCTTCCTACAGAATTTGGGGTCTGGTGATAATGGCATTGGCATTTTGCCAGCACTTTACAGTTATTAGGCCAGAACCCTTGGTTGCATGAGCTTCTCTCAGCAAATTCATCAAGCATTTTTTAAGAGGGTGGTTTGAATTTTTAATGCGGTGGCTGTTTGGTATGCTAATTTCTTCAGTTTAGTGTAGCTACCATACGCATCTGAGAGTGCAGAAGAGTTAATCTTGCAAAGGAATGAATTTTCAGTGAAGGGGTTATTTATTTCCTTATAGAGCTGCACCCACTTAGTGTAATTCCCCTGCCAGCTCCGAGAGGTGGGCTTGGATTCCACCAGCAGCTGTGGAAAGAGGTAGGATCGGGGAGGATTGGTTTCCATGCTTGCATGATGACAGGAAGGCCACTGTTCTACAAGTGCATCATCTCCTGGCCAAGAACAAAGGCTTTCGAGGCAGCAGGTCTGGGTTTGAATCCGCTTCCAAGTTGTGCCTCCTTTTTTCCCCATCTCTAAAAAGGAGATGACGGTGGCGTTTATTTCATCTGAGTGTTGTGAAGGTCAAGTCCACTGATGACTGCGACAAACTTTTAGGCACCTTTGGCTGGTGTGGGCAGCGCCTCAGGGACCCCTAAAGCTGGCCGTGTAGGCAGTGACTGGTATGTGGATGGTGGCGGGGCCAGCAGCCACAGCGCTCACCGTGCCACCGGCTGAACATCCACTGTTCCTGGCACGCAGGGCTGGCTGCTTCGAATATGCTCACATCATCACAGAAACGGTAGAGGTTACTGGTGAAGTAATCTACTTTGTGGCATGGAAACTGAAGTCCGGAGAAATGGAGGCGCTTGAACAGGGTCCCAGAGCTGGCACACGGTGGGGCTGGAATTGAAGTCTGGTTGTCTGACTCCAGAGCGTGGACTCCTTACCCCACACGGGTGAACTCCCCGAGGCTAGGAAATGGTCAACTCCGGACCCGATGAGTGCTGTTGGCCAGAATTTCACCATGGACATGGTTTCTCAAGTCTTTCCAAAGCTGTAGCTGTGATCTCGGACTTCACCCTGCTGGTCCACCTTTAAGGAGTTGAGTGGTTGAGGTTCCTGATTTGGGCTTCAACTGAGTGGGCCCGTTCAGGGGCTCATGAATTACTGTACCCTGGAAGGTAACTTTCAGGTACTCAGAAAGCAAAGAAAGACTTTTAGGATTGAATTTATTACCAGTGCCAGATTGGAGTTCCAGCTTGTTTTCTCCAAGAACGCGAAGCTGTGTCTCATGCCACAGTGTCTCAGAGCCTCCAGGCATTCTTTTGGGATTCAGAGTAGTTTGGATCTTCAGGGGGAAATGTCGGGAAGCAGCAGTCGCTGCTGTACAGGTAGAATCAGAAAGCCACACGGCTGGAGGTCCGGTACTGGGCTCCGGTTACGTCTGGTGTCAGCTTCGCCTCATGTTGGTTCTCGCACTCTTTTCCCATCCCAGAAGTGGGTTTTGGTCCTGGGAATCCTAGGCTCGCAGGTCACCACCAAGGTCTTTCTGGCTAGCACTGAAGTGAGCCCTTCCCCGAGAGTGGTTCAGATGCCCCTCCCAGAAACCTCCCGTGCCCTCTCAGCGTGACTGGCCGGCCTGATGCAGTCTGACTCTGGAGTCCGGACGGTGGAGTTCATCCAGGTGCTGGGCCTGCCGTGATGGACCAGCGCCCGTTTTTGCTGCTGCAGAGCCGTCTTCAAAGTGAGAATTCTTTAGACTGAGAGCACTGGGCCCAGTGCTGATCCTGGATCGGGAATGATTATGAGTGATCCAGGATCACTTTCTGAGCAGATTTTCAGTGAGCATAACTTAACCGTGATCCTAATAAAGGAAGACTAGAGATTCACACCACTGATGTGGATCAAGTTGTTCTTTTGTGCCAGCACCCTTCTAACCCCCTTATGTATGTGGAATCTGCATGTAAACCCTGCATGATAGAGGGGTTTCTTAGCACCCATCCTGTCCAGGAAGATCAGTGAGGGCGGACAGGTGGGAGGGCTTAGCTTTCGCAGGAATCCTTCCGGGCTGCGTCTTTGAAAGCCCCCCATGAGCTGCCTCTTGCTCTTTCAGATGGAACAGCGCACGCTCAGATCCTAAAGGAGGGGTGGCGAATAGAGTAACAGGAAGGATTCGGAGTTGCAGAATAGTGCAAATCAAAATAAAATGGTGGTCCTCCCAGGCACCTGGGTGGCTCAGTGGGTTAAAGCCTCTGCCTTTGGCTCAGGTCATGATCTCATGGTCCTGGGATCAAGTCCCGCATCGGGCTTTATGCTCGGCGGGGAGCCTGCTTCCTCCTCTCTCTCTGCCTGCCTCTCTGCCTACTTGTGATCTGTCTGTCAAATAAATAAATAAGAAATCTTAAAAAAAAAAAAAAAAAATGGTGGTCCTCCCAAATCTTCTCAACTTCCTGAAAACCTCTCATTTGCTTAGTGGGCCCCTTTGATCAGTCCGCAGTCCTCAAAACCGGGCATGGGATTTCTCCCATCTTTTGTACCTGTTGGCGTGTGCCCCCCACTTCTTCCCCACCCCCTTGGGGTCTGTCACTCGCTGTGTTAGTAAGTAGCCCCCACCCTCAGCATGTGCCAGCTCAGGACCTTAGCATGGAGGTGGCGTTCACACCGGAGGGGTATCCCCATCCCTTCAGGTCCAGGGCACCACCTCTAGGCTCCTACTTATCTTCGCCTCCCCCAACCTCACTCCCACCCCTTGGATGGCCTCACAAGAACTCTGGAACCAACAGGAGACCCCTTCATAGCTGTAGTGCAGGAAGACTAACATGGTTCAGATTTTCCCTCCGGGACCAGAGCTTGCATGTTTTCATATTTATCTCATACTGTAACTTATTTATATTCATTCCTATACTAATAGGAATTGAGACAGGAAAGGCTGTTTTGTTCCATGAATCATGTTGTGTGGAATCCCCATTGTCCCCTCCCCTTTGTTTACAGTTGCTGCTGTTCAACAACTGACATCTGAGCCTCTTGGCTGAGCTGTTACTATTCTGTAAGGTGGGCGTGCTCTGGTAACTGCGTGTGCCCTTTCTTCTCCCTAGAGGCACCCATGGGTACATGGCTCCCGAGGTCCTGCAGAAGGGGACAGCGTATGACAGCAGTGCCGACTGGTTCTCCCTGGGCTGCATGCTTTTTAAGCTCCTGCGAGGGTGAGTGAAACGCATCCTTCTGTTACTGCCACCGCGGCTTGTCCTCAGATCAGAACCCAGACCAGTTAGACAGTGTTAGACTCTAATATCATTTGAAATCACACATGCTAACCTAGACGATGACCAGGGCTCTTCCTGCCTTCTCAAACCGAGAGCTTTGCTCCCATTAACTTTTAGGCAAAAGCTCACAGTTTCATATTTTTGTTCCATACCTTGTAGGAATGTCAGCACATTTAAACCTAAAGGAAGACTGCTTTGAAGTGGGCCCATTGATTTAGGATATTTTGGATAGTGATTTAGGATAGGTCCCCACTACTTGGGGCATAAGAGTTATTTTAAAATGTAGATCATTGAAGAAAGTAGGAGAATCTTTCTCATTAGGAGTCAGTTACTCATGAATATCTTGCCAATGGTAAGTGTTTTGAGGGAAGGACTTGAGAAAGGACTGAGACCCAAAGTGAATGGATTTTAGAAGTGCTCAGGTATTCTGAACCCTGCTGAAGTTAATTCACCTTTCGTAAAACACAAAAACGAAACTGCATAATTTCATGTTTTTAATTAATTTAATCACCACCAAAGACGGTGAAACAGAACGAAAGGATTAGGGAATAAAAGCACTGTCCAAAGCATGTCCTCATGTTGAGAACAATGATTATGTTCACATTTTCCCATTAATTTTAAGAATTTTCAGCCAACTGGAATGGAAATCTTAAGTTTTGAAAACATGTTTTTGGTCATCCTTGTCCACAAGGATACAAAAAGCACTTGATGTTAACATTTCCTGGTCAAGACCCTCCTTCTCCTATTTCTGTTGTGAACACGGGTCTGGCTGTTTGCTGAGCGCTTGGCATTTCCACTGGGAAGGCTCGTTGAGCACTGCCACATCTTCTTACCATAATCAGCACATTCAGCAAAGGGGCTGGATTCCATGTTTCCCCTCAAATTAGGTTCCCAGCACTCTGGCCACTTCCCCAGGACCCCGGTAATCTAGTTGTTCTCTGCTCACTGTTCTCACTGGGGAACCAAAATCGTGTTACTGCCCAGAGAGTCAGGTCCTATTGGTCCTTAATTGAGTTACTGTATTCGTGGAGCCTGGATGGCCCTAATTTCCATCATCAGACTTGCTGACCTAATTAGAGAGAGTTTCTGCAAGACAGGCCAGAGAAAACCACTTCCCACGCGAGCCGTCCTTCCACCCGGTGGAGGCTCTCTGTGAGAGGTGAGTGCACAGAGACATGCTTTGGGTCTCTGTTTGGCCCCCCAGGAGATGGGGCCAGAGGTGCAAAATCCATACTTCCAGAATTTTGAGACAAGAAAACTCCATGCAGCAGCGAAAACATCAGCTACATCCAGTCAAGATTGGAAAGTCAGTAGTAAAATGTCCCTGGGAAACCTGCCAAGCCAGGTAGTTAGGGCTTGGTTCACGTCTTTGTTTTGTTTGATTCTAGTCTGTTTATAATAATGCCCACCATGTCACTCAGGGATGATTGGGCATGACACCGTTTTTTGGAAGATCTGAAGATGTAGTTATTAACGATATGCCAGCAGTGTGATCGGTGGCTAGTAAGGTGCACCCAGCTGTATCTGGCCACAGGTCAGCTTCCCAGTACTGAATCAGGAGGGAGTTACTCCTCATGGGTCCTCGATCGGGCTCAGTGGAGTCACTGTGTTTGCTGCAGCTCCTGTCAAGAGGGGTGTTGGCCGACAGGAAGACATCCAGAAGGTGTTCCTGAAGATGGGTTGAGAGGAAAATGGTGAAAGATCTAGAAACTGTGGCTCATATGGAAAGGTTGGAAGAACTGGGTGGTACATGGCTTAGGGGAGCCCTAATGGTTGGCTCCAGCTGGCTGAGGACCCGTCTTCCCAAAGGGTTATATTCATGCTGCACCATTCCCAAGAGCAGGCGCTTTAAGGAGGGGAAGATGTCAGTTCAACACAACAGTAGCCACTCAGGCCTTTGAAGGAGCTTTGTTCTACATTGTGCCTCACAGGCAGTGAGGTCCCTCTCACTGTCTGGCGACCATCTATTGAGACTGGCATACAAAGAAACCTTCCAGTGTGTAATAGAAACAGGACTAGAGGAACCTTTCCCACTAAGATGTGTGATCTTCTGCCATTCTCTGCCTTGCTTGTTCAGAAACCTTTCACAGGAAAGGGTAGAACACAGAAACCAAAGGGCAGGGAGAATGTTTTTTGATTTAAGTGATTTAGAGTCCACCTGGTAAGCATTTACTGAGTAGCTAGAATATGCAGGAGACTGTGCTTCATGTGCTGGGGAGAGGAAGGGAAGCGGGGGAAGGAAGCCACGTCCCGTCCATAAGGAGCTCGCATGAGAGTAAAGATGTCCACACACAGGAGCAGGGCAGACTGCAGTGTCCCGGGGGTACAGAAATGAGTCCCAGGACTGACCTTGGAGAGCAGAGCTGACTCCAAACAGATGATGCTCTTTGAAGGGGGCCTGGAAAGGGTTGGCAATTCCAAGACTGGTGCAAAGTAAACATGTTTTCCTGTGGGGAGCAGACAATATGGGGCAGTTTGTCTTTCCTCAGTGGTGACCTGGGCAGGGAGGTCATGCTGGGAGAGGAGGTCGAGGAGACAGGGAGAGCCTTTCAAGAAGGGAGAGCCTATGCATTGGGGTGGGGGGAGCAGGGGCTTTGTTCTTGAGGCCCCAGAGACTGGAGGCTTTTACGCAGAGGAGAGACATGGCTGGCTGTTTGTCAGAAGAAGGTGCTCCCAGCATCATGCCTGTAGCCCTGGAGGAGGGAGATGGGAGACAGGGGTGGGGATCCACAGGCAAAAGGCCAGGACCTGTGGGCCTGGGACCAGGAAGGAAGCAAGTGGCCTAATGATGTTGTTACGTGGATCGGTGGGTGGTGGTTGCTGTGCTTTTCCAATGGGTGCTCAGATATGGAAGCTGAGGGGTGCTCCTTGGCAACACCTGGAGACATTTTTGCTTGTCACAGCTTTGGAAAGGGCTACTTCTGACATCTGGCGGGTGAAGGTGAGGGTTGCTGTGAAACATCTTACGACACACAGGATGGGCCCTGCTGCCTCCAGCACAGCATTGCCCTGCCCAGAAGGCCAGCAGTGCAGAGGAGGACAGAGTCTGCTCCAGGCGTGTGTCTTCCTTCCTTCCCGCAGCGGAGCAGTGCGCTCGAACAGGGGTCACCGGCAGATGACCACAGTCGAATGCTTATTCCACGGGCGATTGTGTCCCGCTGCCTCTGCTGAAGCCCTCATCCGCCTCCCTCACACTGCTTTGCACAGAGGCATGAAGGACGGAATCTGGATGTGGGCAAGGTGTCCAGTCTTGAGACTGCGTTCCACATCCCTGGACTCACAGGGGTGGACGGGGTATTGAAGATGTTCATGTTGCCAGTGTGTGGGATTGCTGTCCTGACCCTCGATCTAGATTTCAGGTATCTGTCGTGGAAAAGAATTGAGGTGGCAGTAGCTTTGAGCCTAACTGCATCACTTCTGATGTCAGTCCCCGAAGGTGTCAGACGTGGGGAGAGAGCCTGTCTGGTGGTCTGGGGACAGCTGAGCTCTGCCCCAGGTTACTGAGTTTGTTCCTGTAGTGCAGAAAAGAGGGAATGTTTATAAATACTTGAGCAGCTATTGGCTTAGATTCAAAACTCATATCTGATGTAAGATGTCATCTTTTTGGTACTCTAAAACTAAATTTTGACCTAAGAGTTTTGAATCACTCTTCAAGCATGTTGCCCTTGAGCCCCTTGTTTCACCATGACCCTGATCTGCGGCACCAGAGCGCACCTTCGTGCGTGTTTTCCCATCCCTTCTCCCGTCTCAGACGATTTCCCCAGATTGTTTGGGGAAGGTCTGCAGTTGCACCCATTCGTTCCGTGAGTCGGAAGCCACATCTGACCGCTGCACATGGGATTCTGTTCCCGCGGTGCCCTGCGACGAGCCCGAGCGCCATGTTCGCATTGCGGAGAGGCCAGCACCCCCCACAAGCTGTCAGCCGGCCCCGAACTGTCTCCTCTTTCAAGTGGCTGCCTTGGGGAGCAGCTGCAGCCTCCCAGGCTCTGTGGGCACCACGTGCTTCCCTCCGAGCGGAGATTATTGCTCTCGTAGGGTTTCTGTAACAGTTTCCAAAATAGAAACAGAATCTTTGGTTTTGTTCACAAGGAATCATCAAGCCTGCCTCGGAAACAGATGTGCCTCTAGACTTCAAACCTGAGAGCGCGCACTTTCTCCGCGTGCTGGCCCAGAGCCGGTCGCTGAAGAGCACGTCCGAGGGTTTCCTACTGGGTCGGTCGCAGGAGAGCCACGTGTGCACGGTGGCCTCGGTAGTGGCCGGGCTCATGTGCTGGAAATGTTTTTGGCACCACTGATTTAACTCTGCTCCTCCTCGCGAGCCTCCCTCAGGTCTCATGAAAGATTTTTTAAATTTAGCACAGAGCATTTCTGTTGGAACACAGTGGTTCTTTTCTGCAAGGGTCGGGGTATCACGCTTTCCCTCCAGCAGTAGGTGTGGGGGTCACAGCAGGGACGGGGTCCTCGGGCACCGTGTGCAGGAGCCAAACCGGCAGGACGTGCCCCCACGCCAGGAGATCTGCTCACAGTCCCTTTGCACGCCTTCAGGGCCTGCGTGGGATGGAAGCAGCCATGTCGGCGGAGACTGAAGCTTTAGTAAGATTTCATGAACTGTCATCCTTTTTCTCTTGAACCATGAACATAAGGATGTCTCCCTGTCTTTGGCATCAGAGCATGATGCAAGTAATGGTTTTTTAAATGACAATATCTTAAAAATAACATACCATTTGTTGTTACATCCGATTTGCTTTTTAAATGCAGTAATTTTACATTTTTCTTTTTAGAAACAATTAGGGTGAACAGAATATTTCCAAAGTCTGGTTTAGAGATTAGTGCGTGTTTGTTCACTTGGCACTCATTCACCTTGTTTTAGATTTTATTTTTCAAATTACTGCTTTCAAGAGATTGAAATTACTCTGTATTACATTGCACGGTAAGAAGGAAAACAAAGCATTAGAGTTCCCTCTCTTGTACAAAATGAACATTAAACTATTTGAGATCATCAAGGCTCTGAAATGGAATAATCCTTCTGAGAGATGACTCAGTGCCTCACTTCACTAATTCAGGGGGACGGTCAGAAAGGGAACAGTAAGTAGTGCAAGGAGGAGTTCTTTTCTCTGAATCATGTTCATTTATGTGCTCAGTTTTCCAACCCACCTTATAGAGTTAACTTTCAAATATTTGACAGTATCTTGCCTCTGGTGGTGTTATATATGGCTTAGAAATAAAATTGGAGGATTCGTCATTTTATAGGCATGTCTTGCTGTAAGAAAGTCATGTACATATATCCCTTCTTTAATTTCCAGATAAATAAATAAGACCAGAATTCCATAATTGGCATGTTTACTAGTCTCTTTTGATAAGATTTCCTTTGAAAGCCAACTTCTCTGGGGTTTTAACAATAGGGTAAAGAGTAAGAATAGTTTGTTTTTCATTAGTTTATCAAGCAGACATTCATTTTATAAAGTTAAGATTCATCTTTATTAATTTCTTGAATGATGGCTGTGCACTGCCGTGGTCTTGGCTGCCACCAGCACACACGGTGTCTGTTCCCTTTGCTGTTTCTGTGAAGTACAGGGCCTTACACCCTTCGACAGATGAAGACATCAAGACTGTTAGTTTCCATGACTGGACCGCAGCCAGTAAACACCCCCATCACAACCCTGAGCTCAGGTCTGCTGACCCCTATGTTAGGGACTCTCTCTAAGTACAACAGGAGAAAGCAGTTCTAGAACTGGAGGGCCCCAGGGACACAGGGTTCACGTATGTCTGTCATCATCAGAGGAAGGCATTGCCTGGTTACCGGTTTCCAGTGGGGGAAGCGTGTTCATCTTGGTCGTGTTTTGGTTGCACCACAGTTCTTTGGGTTGTTTGAGGGACTAATATCCATTTTTCAAAAAAAAAAAAAAAAAAAAAAAAGAAAGAAAGAAAGAAAGAAAACGAAAGAAAGAAAAAGATAAAATTTATGGAAGTTATTCTCTCCAAACACTAAAGTGACAAATGTTATATAAATGGCCTTCATTTTCATGAGTACCGGCTGGCTGATTGTTTTCTTTTTAAAGATATTTTAAAATATCACTGGGGATATATTTGCCGAAGCCTATTTTAGTACCGTGATTTCACTGACGTGAGGATCAGACAGTTCACACGAGCATAAGTGCCACCCCTCCTTTCAGGCACTAACATACCCCAACACCAGCCTTTCTTGGTAAATGGTAAATGTGTAGGGTTTTGTATTTCTGTAGTTTGGGATGAATACTATCAGAATACAGTACTATCCCCAGATATGAGCCAAAGACACGCACCAAGTTACCTGATAACCACATCCTCAACATGAGGATTCATTTCCACAGGCACAGCTGTTCATTTCCTGTTCATTTCCACAGGCATAGCCCTTTCAGACAACACAAAACCAAAGACAAGCATGAGATAGACCGAATGACCCTCACCGTGGTAAGGAGATTGAAAACTCTGTTTTTCGATGGTGGGTTTTTTTTTTTTTTAAGATTTTTCTTTTCTTCTTTATTTTTTTAGTAACCTCTACCCACAACATGGGACTCGAACCTAAGACCCCAAAATTGAGAGTCACATGCTTCACCGACTTAGCCAGCCAGGCGCTCCGAAAAACTCCATTCTTATTCACATTATTATTTTCACGTCTCATTCTGTTAACAACCGGTTGAAAAATTTGCTTTCTTAAAAAAAAAATGAGTGGGGATCAAGTTCCTAGAATTCCTGACAGTTCAGTGGAAATAGATGTCAAGGTAGAAATTACAGTTTGCCACCCATCAATTATAGAAAGATGCAGAAAGTCAAAAACTAAACTAAGAAGATCGAAGAAAAGGAAAAATTGCCTAGGCGCATAAGAGCAGGAGACCTGTTTCTCCGCACCTGACCCCAGCTTAGTGAGTGGCATTGAAAATGACTAGCAGTCTGTGATGCCTGACTGGCTTTTTCAGTGGAATGTGAGACTCTTGGTCTTGGGGTTGTGAGTTCAAGCCCCACATTGTGACTAGCACAGTTTCATGTTTCTTTAGTGTAAATATTAATTCACAGTGCGTCTGCAGTTTTTAACACTGTCCGTGTCCAAGAAATGAACTTAGATTTGGTTGGGTGTCAGAGCTTCTTGAAAATCGTGGTTTTTTTTCTCTCCCCCAGAATGTGGAGCTCCCGGAGGCCTTCTCCCCGGAACTGCGGTCCCTTCTAGAAGGCCTGCTCCAGAGAGACGCCAGTAAGCGGCTCGGCTGCCATGGAGGCGGGTAGGCTGTTATTCTAGCTCTCGAGTACCGACACCCAGAGCACAGGACAGTTAGTTACAATACATTACACTTCATTCCTAGCCCCTAAAAATCTCCCACTTTGATCCGGAGGGGGGAATAATCCAATGGGAAATATGTTTGTTGTCCTTTGTGTTTCATAATTAACGACTTGAAGGAGTCGCTCGCTTTTCAGCTTTAAAAAAATTGATCCTGTCGACAGTGGAAATGAATCCCGATATCTTGCAGTTCATTTGGTGAAGTTTTACTAATTAGGTTTGCAGTGATGGCAGTTCAGTATCCTGATCAGGTTCTTACGTGTTTTCTCTCATGTGTAACTGGCTGGCTGCCATCTTAAACTTGCTTTCTAGCTGCTAGGTGTCCAGAACGCCTTCCTGCAGTCCTCAAACTTGACTGATACTTTGGCTGGATATAGAATTCTAAATCAATAATGATTTTCCCCCAGAACTTTGGAGATATATTGCTTTATTGTGTGCAGTAAAGCTGGTCATGGAGCCCAGTTATCTCTCCTGATGTCAGGAGCTGAGAGTTCCTTGTACTGTGGAAGCTCATTTTCTTCAGCTCGGAGAATACTGTTTTTTAAATTTATTTGACAGTCCCTCTCCTCCATTTCCTTGGTTAGCTCATAGAACTCCTTTTAGGTTTCTGTTGAAGTTTCTAGAATGGCCATCAGTGCTTCTGACCTTGAGTATTCCCTGTATCTTTGCTTTGATCCTATTCTACTATATGTGGGCTTAAATCTCTAATCCCTCCTTTGATTGCTTTTTAAAATCTTTAGCAGGCTGAATTTCTTCAAAATAGAACTTTTCAGAGTCCCCCCACCCCTACTCCATTAGAATAAACACCTAGCTGCAGGCATTTTGGGGTTGGATATTGAGGTAGAAAGTATGGTGTGTGCGTGCGTGCCTGCATGCGTGAAGGGTTCCATCTACAGAGTTCAGCCTGTCTTCAGCCCATGTCTCACCATCCCCTTCCCCTATCCCCTTCCACATACATGGCATTGAGCCTAGAACTCAGCACCTCTGAGCCCCAGGCAGTAGCTCTGCCAATTTATTGTTAGTAGTCTCTGCTCCTCCGTCCACACCCATCATGTCTACTGATGGTTCTGCACCCCCTTTGTGGTGCATTTATGACTCCGTGTTCCTCTTCCATCATTTTAGCGATTGTTGGGAAGGAACAAATGCAAAACACAAAAGGACACCTTTTGACTCAGATTTCATTCATTCATCCATTGAACACTTACTGAGCACCCCCTGAGTGTCAGCCATTGTCCTAACTGCTGGGGCTAAGGCGGCCCACATAGGCAGACCCAGCCCTGTCTTCTTGGAGCTTCTGTTGGGTGGGGGTGAGTGACATTATAGAAATGATCAGATAAGTAAGATGACCTCAGACCGGGAGAAGAGCATAAATGAGATAAATAAGGCAGTGTTGTCCTTGAGAAGCCAGCATTAGGAGGAGAGGGGGAAGGACCCAAGGCAGAGGGGTCAGTGAGGGTAGAGCTTTGACGGGGGCATTAAGCTTCCATGATGCAGAAGAGCAAGAAGGCTGGAGAGCTAGGAGAGGGAGGTCAAGAGCAGGTCAGACAGGCGGTGGGCTCAGGCAGGTCCTGTATGTAGGCCGTGTCCCTGGACTTTGCTGTAAGTGCAACAAGGAGGCCTCTGGAGAGTCTTGGGCAGGGTTATAGGGAGATGGGTTGGAAGGATGATGTGGGCCTGGCATGGGGCGGGTGGGGCTGCGGGATGTGTGGTTGGAGGGAAGGCTGGGGCAGAGGGCAGTTAGGGTCATTCAGGGAGGGGGTGGAGACCTGGATGGTGGCAGTGGTAGTGGGACATTTAGCATCTCCTTCATGATCGAAGACCATGCTGCCCCCACCAGGAATCGGATCTCAGTGAGGATAGGAGACAGTAAGAAGTAGTCAGCCCCAGGAATTGCCCAGGGGTGGGCTGTGGAGTGTAGTGGGGCATTGGGGCTGATCCAGCTCTTTGGGTTTAGATGACAAGGCGTGGGAGTAAGTCAGGAGTTCTACAGACCTCTTGCCCCATCAAGTGGAGACACTGAGCAGGCGCTGGGTGCGCGGGCCTCCTGGCGTGCAGGACGAGGTCGGCGCTTGCCACACGGATCTGGGAGTTATCTGCAGGCCCAGGACATCTATAGGCCTGGCAGGGTGAGGTCACCCAAGGAATGATAGCAGAGGAAGGGAACTGAGAACCAGCCCTTGGGGCTCTGCCAGAGGGGACAGGGCTGCGGGGGGACCCAGGGCAGGCCTTGGCGGAGAGTCCTTTGTGGGCATAGGGTCCATGCACTTTCCCCATGTAGGCTTTCCTCATGGTATATAGTCGTTTGTCTTCTGCACAAACTGAGCTTTGAGCATGGTTTCTGGGAAAGCTTGTTTCTTCAGTATCTGAGGAGGTGTGGCATACGCTATGTTCCTAGATTTCTAGTTTGCTTCTGAATTCATATTTGGTCCTTCATATGCCTATCGTTTGATCTGACATGCCTCGTAGACATTTGCTGCAAATCTCCTCAATGTGGAGATCTCTAATTTAAGTCTTATTTGAATTTGTTCTCCTGGCGACAGACTCCTGTGTATCTATCTGCGACACCTCCTAGGTTCTCTCAAACTGGAATAAATTACCACATGAGATAATATTCCTAGTTTCCACCCCATACGATATTTCTAAACATTCAGTATTTCCTGTGTTGGTTTGAAGAAAGCATATTTTACTTGCTTAGTGAAAGAACTGAAAATAGTCATTTCTCTGTGTTCTTCCCAGGAGACAGTTTTTGGAAAATATTCCTTAGGTTTGCAAATGCACCCTTACCACCTTTGTGCCTCTTCCACAGGGCACAGGAAGTGAAGGAGCACATCTTTTTCAAAGGCATCGATTGGCAGCAAGTCTACTTACAAAAGGTACTCTGTCTGGAACCCCACACTGGGCACCACCACCTCTGTGCTTGGGTCTTGGTCCCCACTCCCCGGGGCCCCCAGGCTCCCCTGACAGCAGTGCGAGTCCTTCTTGGCCTTCCACCCATGGGCTGCCACTACCACCAACTCCCTCTGGGCCAACTTCTCTCTGTTTCCCTAGTTTAAAAGTTTACAAAATATCTGCAGTATGCATTAATAAATACTGAAACAGAGCTGTTATCTAATGCAGATGTCTGTATAACTGAGATGTTTTTAGCTTTCCCTCATCTTTTTGACTTCCTATCTGAATCAGTGACAATATTTTCATAAGGACCTCTGTAGAAATGTACAAGAAACGTGGGTCACAAATCTACACATACTTTCTAGACCAGCACCACACAACTTAAGGATCAATGATAGGATATCAACAGAATCCCTACCCTTAAGATATTTTTTCATATTCCCATTGGTACAGGAGAACACCCCACATTAAAATTTTTTCTTTTAATGTTGATCAGCTTTGGGTTCATTTCTACATCATCTCCAGCTGTCAAGGAGTGATGCTATGTTAGTCCCACCTGCTGTGAACGAGAGACCGGGCTTCGGCTCTGCTGGCCTCTCCTCAGCCCCTCTGCGGGGCACCTCTGTGGGTGTGGAGCGCTCCCTCTGTTGCGCCCACCCTGCCCCTGCACACTGAGGCACCAGCAAGTGGAATGTGGTGCCGTGTTGTCTGAGACACGGTGTTTTCCTAAAGCTGAGCTGGCTGGATGTACAGTCTGGAGATTTCATTGTATTCAGTAATGCTTTAAGACCCTGGACATGAATCTGTTTTTTTCCCTTAAGTTTTTCTAAAATCTGGGGGCTTCTTTTAGGGCTATTGCAGGCACAAGCTTGTTCCTTGCACAAGCCCATCTGTGAAGGACGCATGGTGAGGTGTAGGACCTCGGCTGGAATGCTCAGAGAGTGCAGCACACTGTAGAGTGATAGGTGGGGATGGGCCGTGAGGTGATCTGATAACTGAGCCCCACTTTCTTGGATCTTCTAGTACCCTCCACCTTTGATTCCCCCCCGGGGAGAAGTCAATGCTGCCGACGCCTTTGACATTGGCTCCTTTGATGAAGAGGATACCAAGGGCATCAAGGTACCCGTGTGACGTTCACCCTGGGTGTTTTGGGGGGTGGAGAGATGTTTTTCTTGGCCAGCAGACTGAGTGACTATCTTAACATTGGCTTGCTTGTGGAATGTGACTTATCCGTGAGCACCTGCACGCATAAAGAATGTAGACGTCAAGGACCTAAATTAGAAACAATGAAAGCTTTCTGTGGACTAATCATTTTATGGTTGACAAATTAGTAAGTGGTCAGTTTCTTACGGATCTGCATATACTTGCAACTAAACTAGAGCTCGAGCATATATGAAGCAGAGAAAAGCAACTATGTGACAGCAGACACATTTTGCCTCGTGCCAAAGAGCCAGCCATCTTAATCCTTTTAAGTATTCAGATCTGTCTGTGTTCAGATGAAAAGAGCAAACAGCATGAGTCATTTTGCATTTGTCAATCAAAAGTGAAATAATCACTGCAAGTTTTTTTTTTATATATAATCCTCTGCATTTTTCAAACTTTTGTTCATATCATTATGTTTCCCAGTAGACGAGGCATGATTATAGACGGTGAGTCATGAGGGAAAATCATCCCCCTCAGGCTGCTAAGTCAGAGTGTGTCACTGCTGGTTGGGCTGCGGTGTCAGGAAGGAAGGGTGGCCGGGGTGCTCCTGGGACCAGCTTCTCAGGAGGTGAAGCTGAGGCACTGGGAAAGCAGAGAGAAGCCACTTCTGTGGTTTGGCGCAGTGGC
This sequence comes from Mustela nigripes, assembly GCF_022355385.1. NCBI lineage: Eukaryota > Metazoa > Chordata > Mammalia > Carnivora > Mustelidae > Mustela > Mustela nigripes. The sequence continues at coordinate 18,733,016 of NC_081564.1, forward strand.
TTTCCCCAGGGCTGCAGTGTTCCCAGTGCTCTGACGTGTACAACCCCAGGCGCAGTCTGCAACCTGGACAGACTGCAGGCGGCCGTCAGTGCTCTGGGGAACGATCATTCCCAAAGTCACCTAAAAGGATTACTGTCGTCCCCATAGAAAGTTGTCAGCAGAGGAGCTGCCACAAAAGGGTGCTAAAAACACCACGGCTGTGACGTGGGAGCCCACAGACATTTTTGATGTTGAGGAGATTGGTCATACTTTAAATTTCGTAAACCATAATCAAGGCTCTGGAGTCAAACTGGGCTTGCATCTGCCCTTATTCGCTGAGTGACTTTGGGTAACCTCTCACGCCCTGGTTTTGTCACCTGTGACTGGTTTTGACGCCCGAAGTTCTCTGAGGTAGGAGAAAGAGCTGCTTTAAGCCTCTTGGCCTGGAGTCCCTGCGAGGAGGTTCTGTCAATGTGGTTTTCGTTCTTTGTGACCAAGAGCTGAGGATGAGTAGGCTCAGAGCAAGAGGGGGCCTGTGGCCAGGGATCCAGAGGGAAGTGAGGAGCGCGGGACGGCCTAGTCCAGCTAGAGGTTCTGCCCCTTAAGAAACCACGCATTCTTGATCTTTTTAAACAAGCAGCCCAAATAAATATACTGTTTTTTTTAAAAAAACAAGAACAAAACCAACAAAAAATCTCACCTCAGATAAGTACAAATTGTCTTCCTTGTTTTATTCATTTTCAGCCACTTATGCTAAATCTAGAAAGTCAGGGCTCTCTGAAATTCTAGGAAGTAGAACCGTTTGTATTACAAAGCCCAGTTGGCCCTTCCCAGCAGCTACATTGGAAAGGAGTATGTTTTTACTTTTGGTAAACCCTTCAGAATCCGTACTGGAGGCCATGATCCCAGGGTGCCCCTCTGGCCTGCTGTACTAGCACCCCTCCCCAGCCCTCCCACACACACTCACACTCACGCATGGCTGGGCATACCCCTCCAGCGTTCATGCTCTGGGCCACCGAGGACTTCAACTCTGGGCTCAGCCTGCGCTGCTGAAGGAAGCGGGAAGAGGAGAGGAGAGCTCGGTGAATCAGAGCGATCCTAAAATCAACACGTGATCCTAACAGGTCGCTGAGGGCAGGTAGAAAGCCCTCTGTGTTTGATCGATTTGCTTAAGTCTTGGGGGCAAGTGCTTCTTCTTGCTCTTTTTCTTGTCAATAACTTTCCTGCTGTAACATCTCTCCAGTACTCATCTTTCAGGCAAAGGAGCAAGCAAATCAAGTTTCTCAAGAGATCTGTGCTTGTGAGTGACAGCCGTGCTCCACTCTTTCAGTGAGATCACTCACCTTTCTGCCACAGAACTGTAGCTCAGAGGCATAAAATCACTTTCTTTGCTCATTTTCAGAGTGCAGCCTCTCGGCTCAGGGGCAAGAATGAAGGATTTTGAGCAGTAGTTTGGAAGAGAAATGCTATCATTAAGTGTAATTTTTATTCCCGTGCCTCTTAAAGGCGAAGTTGCCGAAACCCCCTCATCTTCCGAGCTCTGTGGTCGCACATTTGATCACGCTGTTACCCTGGGTTCATGGAAGGTTAGAAGGTTCGTGGAATGAATGGACAATTCAGCCTCCTCTCCCTTCTGCTCATCTCACTTTTCAGATGAATTGAGGGTGGTGAGAAAACCCTCCCACCTTCTCCCCTTTAATTGTTTCTCAAAGTACGGGATGTAATTGCCTACTTTGGCAAATAGAGTCTCCTCGCCATCATTGACATTCTGTTTTGCTGTCAGATCTTTCTGTACTTTAAATAAAGCCCCGTACATGTTGTTTTTCATTGGCAAAAATGTAACAAAGCTGGCATAAGAGAATGGGCTGACTGTCCTCTGCGGTGGGCCTGAAAGGTGAAGGCGAAGGTGTCCCCAGGTTCCATGCCGGTTATCAGCGGCAGACATTTGTGACAAGGAGCGAGCCATCTCTGAAGGATTGTATGCTGTGGTCCATTTATCACCCCACGTCCAGTTAGGGTACTTCTGAAGCTGTTGCCTTGCTAAGTATGTTAAATCATAACTATCTTGATCTCTTAAAATAATAAGCTTCTTGATTGCGACCAAGATCTCTACAAGAACTTCCCCTTGGTGATCTCCGAGCGCTGGCAGCAGGAAGTAGCAGAAACAGTTTATGAAGCAGTAAATGCAGACACGGATAAAATCGAGGCCAGAAAGAGAGCTAAAAATAAACAACTTGGACACGAAGAAGGTAAAATAGCCAGCGTGCCTCAAAATATTTTCAACGCAATGAATTTTGTAAAAATGTCTCGTAAAGCCAGAAAAGTTTTTGGGTCATAAAGTACGTTCCAAGGGTGGCAGGGGGGAAGGCCATAAATAGTGGCGTGTGGCTTGGAAAAGCTCAGTGTAATATTTCAAAGTCTTCAGTCAATATATAAATTAAGGTGGTCAGCAGTAGGGTATCGTGTGTCCTCTGCTCTTGGAGCTTCTAGAGCGAGTTCGCAAGTGTCTTTCTTAAAGACGCAGTATTTTCATGCCTGGAAGAGGCCCAGCTTTGTAGGCACATGACCTGGGCCATCTCACAGGCACCCCGCTGGGTTGAACGCCCTGCCCTCACCGTCTTGACATTCTCAGTCATGTTTGAACAAGGGCCCTGCCTTTTCCTTTTCTTCTGGGCTCCACAAAGTATGAAGTGGTTGTCACTGGTGAGGAACCTCGCACACGTGTCTCTTGTTCAGCACTGTAAATGGGAATAATGACATTTGTTTCACAAGCACCTTAAGGAATTGCCAAACCACATTTTTTTTTTACAACATTTGAGTGCCCTGTTGGGATTTCCAAAGTGGAGTGCCTCACATTGGGTGTTAAACCAGCCGGCCATTCTTGAGTCACCAAATGTTGTCACTCTCCATTTTCCTAAGATTCTAATGAATCTGGGATATTTAAATGTACCTGGTCGATGATGAGGATATTATTTGCTTTCCTTCTAGGCAAAGACTGTTCTGAGAGGTTAACATTCTGTTATAAGAGTCATCTGCCAGAAGCAGTTCCTTTGTGTTAATAAGTTACTCGAATGGGAGTGGCTTGATGTGGGCTGGCCGGTTGTGTCCATCACCCACTCAGAAACTTGTGCCCGAGTCCCGATGGGTTCCTCCCGCGTGAAAGCTGCCAGTGTTCCCCAAGGGAATGGAGCAGCCCTGTAACTGTGCTCACCTCCATTCTGCAGAGAGAAGGGCTTTGTTTCCAAGCTGTTCCTTTGCACGCCCATTGACATCACTTTGGGCTGTTGGCTGTAGCTAATTTTATACAGGAAATTACATCAGTTGATCCAGGGAGGGCCATGGTGTCACCAGAATCTTGACAAACTGGACCTAGAAAAAAGAGGCATGTCTTAATGACCTTACCGAAGTATATCCTTGCATCCAGCAGATTCATGAACTTATCTTCATATATCACTGGGTTCTTGGTTGAAGATCTCAGGAGTCTCCTTACAGAACAGTACAGTCCAGGCTTAGGTCCCTCTGGTGAACCTGCAAGGCTTCCACCTTCCGTATATTTAAGCTGTGTAAACACTTTGGTGTTAAAATGACAATTCTGGGGAGCACACCGATCACCTGTCCTCTCCCTCCTGGGGCCTTCCCCTTCCCCGATATACCAGACAACATGGGTATCACTTCTCTGTTTGCCATCTGAGTCTCCTGTTAGAACGTTAGCTCTTGGAGGCAGGAGTTCTGTCTCCTGTCCTGTAGCACTGCTGAGTCCAGGGCACCCAGAACATGCCCAGCACCAGGCATTCCCTTCAGAGCTGCTGAATGATGAGGGGAGGAGTAAATGAATGGTTTTTAGTGTTCTCCAAATATTTTTAGTGTTCCTTTAAAATAAGAAACCAGAGCCAGCCACTTAAAATTAACCTTTTTAAAAAAAGAGAGAGAGAAAGAGTGAGAGAGGCAGTACTTCACTCTAATGATATGATCGGGATTCCACGAGAGCGAGTTAGCTCGGTCTGTCTAGGTAAGCGTGTACTGGAGGGATAAATACAGCCTTAAGGAATAAATGTTTTCGAGCCTTGTGTTACCTTGGCTGCTTGGTCAACCCCTTACTGTTATTGACAGGATTGAGGGGAGAACCCCAGTCCCACATAAAGACAAAGGTTCTTCGGGCCTAGCTTGAACTGAATTATCCTGTTTGTACCCACTCCGAGCCGCAAGGGAACTTCACGAATATCTCCCAATATAGAGAAACAGCCATTCACTATGTTAGCGAAGACCTGCTCTTCTGATCTCCCGCTCACCTGGGTCTCAAAACCGGGACAACGGTTTGCACAACATGCTCCACTCATAGAAATCTGATTTTTCCAAAGAGTGTATCATTCTTATTTGTTTGTTTCTGAGAAGAGCAGAGCCCGTCTGTGTCCAAGCCTGTCTAATTTGGGGTTGTTTGTATTCCCCAGATTATGCTCTAGGAAGGGACTGTATCATGCACGGGTACATGCTGAAGCTGGGGAACCCGTTCCTGACTCAGTGGCAGCGTCGGTATTTTTACCTCTTTCCCAACAGACTTGAGTGGAGAGGAGAGGGCGAGTCCCGGGTAAGTCTAGTGTGGCCTTCCCAGCACTGACTGGCAGCGTCCTGCTGTTGCGTGGCTCTCTCGAGGGCTAGCACGTCTAACCAAGTATCGTGCTGAGCTCTGGGTGTCTATTTGAACTTGTGCACAGGAGATTTGGGATGTTCAAACTCTAACTTTTAAACTTAGAGTCGGGGGCGCCTGGGTGGCTCAGTGGGTTAAGCCTCTGCCTTCGGCTCAGGTCATGATCTCAGGGTCCTGGGATCGAGCCCCGCATCCGGCTCTCTGCTCAGTGGGGAGGCTGCTTCCTCCTCTCTCTCTGCCTGCCTCTCTGCCTACTTGTGATCTCTCTCTCTGTCAAATAAATAAATAAAATATTTAAAAGTAAATGGATAAATAAACTTAGAGACAAAGAAAGATTTTGTAAAGTCCGAAAACAGAATGTGAGGTCAAAACAGATTTGAAGGAGGCTGGAGAGTAGTCAGGGAGATCAAAAGAGATTAAAAAAAAAAAAAAAAAGAAATCCAGGACTTTGGAGTCAGACAGAGGCGCTTGAATCCAGGGTTCAGAGAAGAAGGTCTGGCGTCCACAACACAGCCTGAGGTTTGTGGGTATGGCTGTGCTCAGTCTCCCCTTCATGTGGCCCCCTCCTTGTTGGGCTTACATGAAATAAGCTAAGTGGTGTAAGCTGTGATGCTAGACCCAGAGCAGAGGTCACCAAACCACACTTCCTTTGGTCTGTGTTTCATTGGAAAAGTGTAAGGGACTCCCATGCCATAGGCAGAAAGATACCACTGCCCCTCAGATCCTTTCTGGAGGACTCATGTTTGTGAATAAGATAAGAAGACATTTCTAATCTGCACTGTCCTTCGAAGCCAGACAGGCCACATTTATTAAGCAGCTACTGCATGGGGTGGTGATCCAAGGAGAAGGCAGTGCTTCTGCTCCTAGGAGGGAATGGCTAGTCCTCCAGGGCCAAGGAATCAGGGCAGTGGTCCCAGGTGTCACAAACATAGCTGAGGTCTTGGATGGGTCAGAATCCTGCCCATCAGTTGTCCGGTGGTGAGAAGTGTAGAGAGCAGTAAGCTCTGATCTTGTTTGTTTGGTTTTGGAATGTGTTTTATAAATCTCCATTGCTAAAGGGGCGCTGGGATGGCTCAGTCAGTTAGGCATTCAACTCCTACTTTCAGCTCAGGGTCATGATCTCAGGGTCGTGGGATCGAGCCCTGAGTCTGTTTGTCCCCGGGGCTCTTGTGCCTTCTGCTCCTTCCCCGACTCATGTGCAATTGTCTTTCTCTCAAATAAGTAAATAAAATGCTTGAAAAAAATAAATAAGTCCCCACTGGCAAAGTTGCTATTTAATTATGAGTGATTACTACTACACAGCCCATTCCTTTCAGATAAACAAGACTTCTCACCATTACTAGTGCCATGGGAGTCATTTCCTCAAACTAATACGTGTGGGCTCTGAATTGCTTTAATAAGTTTCTTTGGGGGTCTTGAGTTATAACTCAGGTGCTGGTGAGTATTATATAATGTATAACATATAATATTATATATTATAATATAATATATATTATATTTTATAAATATGTGAACTTAGCAACCAAATTGTAATTCATATACATTATTATTATAGAATATATAATGTTTCCAGATAGTAAGTGTCCCTGGGGATATTACACATTTATAGTTCACCCTTAAGCAACATGGGGTCAGGGGTGTTGGCCTCTCATGCCATCAGAAACCCATGTGAAACTTCTGACTCCCCCGAGAACTTAGCTGCTGATAGCCTACTGTTGAGCAGAGGGCTGACTGATGAGATAAACAGCAGGTTAACACAGAAATTGCATGTGACATGATTTATGCGCTGTATTCTTACAATATAGTCGGCTAGAGAAAAGAAAACATTCTTGGGGAAATCACAAGGAAGAGAAAATAATGTTTATAGTACTGTGCTATATTTATGGGGGAAAATATCCCGTAGAAGTGGACCCACATAGTTCAAACCCTTGCTGTCCCAGGGCCAACTGTATAGTCTGCCGTCTCCTGGACAGTCACCAGAGTGTGCGTTGAAATGAAATTATCTCACTTTACAGGATATTTGAAAACTTAAAAAAAAGAAAATCTTCCCTTTTTTAAACATTGGATGCAGTATGTTAGCTTGGCTTTAAAAGTCAGAGTTTGGTGTTCTGTTTGAGAGCTGCCCAGTGTATATGGATGGATGGATTAATAGGTATAAATCAGGGAACGATAAACACGAGCACTTATGATGGTGTTGTTTTTCATTTAGGAGTCCTGAGTATTTATCCCAAAAAACATAAATGGTAAGGTGCTTACGACACTATAGCATTTACTGTAAGCAATTGTGTTCTAGACCTGGCATGACCATCTTTTAAGGATGTCGCCTGTATGTATAACATCCTTTTGATATTTTTGAAATATCATTAGCTCACAAGCCAGCCTTGCCAGACCTTTCCCGAGCTGCCGTGTTAGGAGCTTAGGAGCTCAGCTGCTCCCGCCTCGTTCATGTTACACGGCACTTCACTGTTTCCTCACAACTCGGTTGATAGAATTCAGAGGTGTGTGTGACACAGAGAGGACACGTGCGAGTCACAACCATTCACAGATTGATTCTGTGTCGAGGGAACAGCTGTGCTGTTGTCTTACAGAGACACTGTCCTTTGGCGTTTCCTTCAAGATGCCATCATTTGAATTTTGTGCTTGTCCCTCCTGTAGCCCTTCCCCTTCACTTCTAGAATATCATCAACAAAAGGAAAAGGCTGGGCACCTGGGTGGCTCAGTGGGTTAAGCCTCTGCCTTCGGCTCAGGTCGTGATCTCAGGGTCTTGGGATCGAGCCCCGCATCAGGCTCTCTGCTCAGTGGGGAGCCTGCTTCCCCCTCTCTCTCTGCCTGCCTCTCTGCCTACTTGTGATCTGTGTCTGTCAAATAAATAAATAAAATCTTTAAAAAAAAAGAAAAGGAAAAGGCTGATTTTTAAAAAACTCTTTTTAAGCTGATAGCTTTCCATATTATTTATTAACTTAGATTAAGAAATTGGGAAATAATGCAAAGTAATTTGTCATTTTTTTATTTTTATGGCTAGCAAAATTTACTGACAATGGAACAGATTCTGTCTGTGGAAGAAACTCAGATTAAAGACAAAAAGTGCATTTTGTTGAGGATAAAAGGAGGAAAGCAATTTGTCTTGCAATGTGAGGTGAGTTTCTTGTGTTTTTAAAAAACTTTTCCCTAACTGGAAGTTAGAGCAACTGTGTACCTGTCCACGGAGATGGCCACCTGCATATGGGAGAGCTTCTTGAATCCATGCTTTACCGCTTACTTAGGAAAGCCCCTGGGCACGAGGGTCCTAGCAAATTAACAGTTGACATTACAGAAGCAAATGTTGGGAAATGGCTGGAGAGGAAGTCCGTGTTATAATCTGATTGCCCTGTCTGGCAACTCTGTCCAGTGTTCAGTAGGGGCCTGTTAGCTAGTCTCCCGGTTCTTAGCACTCAGCATGTTTGAGGTTGGGACCTGGGTGTTTAAGTAAACACAGATAGCGAAGTGACTTCGCTCTGGGGAGATGCCCTCTTTCTCTCTCCAGAATTCTACTGTAGCCCAAATTTAATCCTCTGGGAGACTGGGGGGGGCGGGGTGTGTACGTGTGTGTGTAGGGTGTGTGTGTATCCAGGTGCATGGGGGGTGTGTAAAGGTGTGGGTGGGTGTGCGTGGGTATGTGTGTGTCCAGGTGGGTGGGGGTTTGTGTGGGGTGGGGGTATGCATGGGTGTGTGTGCACACGTGTGAGTGTCTTCAGAGTGTCTACCAGTAGTAGATAACCGAGACATGTGTCTAGTAACCATCCCTCAAATGCACACGTGGGGTGTGTGTTCATGGGACAGAGCTCTCCTTTGGCATTACTGTATGGACATGAGCTGTTTTAGAAATTGTAAAGCACAGGTGCTCTCTGAACGAGTCACAGGCGGTCCTTCTCAGGGTGGGGCTTGGGCGGGGTTTCCTGGAGGGCCAGCCAGAGTGGCCCTGCTCCCCGTGGACGGCCTGGGAAGCAGGCTGGCGTGGTCGTGACCGGAGGCGCCATGTCTGTGGGCCAGCCAGGTGCACCCATCACAACCTCTCCCTTTGTGTCCCCATGTAGAGTGACCCCGAGTTTGTGCAGTGGAAGAAGGAGCTGACGGAAACCTTCACGGAGGCTCAGCGGCTGCTGCGCCGTGCCCCCAAGTTCCTCAACAAGTCCCGGCCCGGCGTGGTGGAGCTTTCCAAGCCGCCTCTCTGCCACAGGAACAGCAATGGACTCTGACGCCCTGGATGGGAGGGCCCCGGGGAGATGGGGCCTCGAGGAAGCCCACACTGGGGGCCTTCAGCCCTTGACGGGGAGCCTTTTGGAGAGGTCTGGGGGTCAGAGGTTTGGTCCGTTTGTCCCTGGGGCCCTTCCACATCTGGCAGTACCCAGGTCGCCGAGGTGCTCCTTGGAGGAGCTGTGCCCATGGTCGGGCCCGGCCGGCCTCCCACCCCTCCTGAGTGCCTCCCGCACATGACTCTGTCCACGCTCGAAACTACTGAAGAGACGAACGGAAGTTCTTTTCCTTTCTTGCACACCTGTTTGGGTAGACGTGAACCTCGAACTTGAAATGTCTGTATGTCTGATAGCAAACATATCTTAGACTTGCCAAGACAGAGGGCAGCCCCACTGCGGCAGGTGCCAGGTGACCCGAGGGCCGTCCTGTGTCTTCTGCTGGGCTCCTCCATGTCCGCTCGTGCTTCTGGGCCCTGGGAGGTCAACGCACATTTCCTCCGTGCGCTTCAGCACCAACCAACCTCCTGATGCCCCATGTGGCGAGCTGAGGATAGTTTCTGAGAAGGTTGCTCTCGGGCCTCTGCCCTGCTGCGGCCCCACCCAGGTCCCCGCCTGGGTCCCACAGGGAACAGAGAGAGCTTGCCTTCAGAGGACTTAGGGGTCGCTCGTTGCTGACAGCGTTCAACAGTGGATGCTTGGAAGGCTTCATAGGGATCCTGAAGGACAGGCGGGGGCGTTAAACTTTCAGGGCAACAGTGATTTTCAGACAAATCGCACTTTCACGTGTCTGGGCATACACGGACACTTGGGGGCTGAGTCTGTCTGGGGCTCCAACGATAAGCAGTTACAGGACACAGTCATTCTCGTTCCTGCCCCCGGAACACATACCTGCAACCAGCGGGTGAAGGAAGGAAAGAATTGCTCTGTCTTATGTTGTAGTATAATTTAAAATGAATTTTATTGACAAAGGAATGCTGAAGAATGAATGTGCTGGAATGAGTTAACTGTGTATGATGACTTCCGTCTCACCCTTTGCCTGTCATTAGTGAGTGGTACTGGGCCGTGGGTGGGTAGTCCCACGGTTCTCCCACGACACATCCGACAGCCTTTTCACGCCCCAATAAATGCTGGGCTAGAAGAACCAGTGTGTTTCCCAGTGAAGTCCTTTCTATCACCATACTGAAAATAATAACAGTGATTTTTGAAGTCCCCATATCTGTCTTACTCTTCATGCAATCCTGTTGTATGTTCCTAAGTTAACTACTGACAGTACAGATGACAGCATCATGACCTGCATCCTGCCCTTGATATTTGTACCGCCTCCAGATCTCCATGCACTGTGGTCGTTGAGAAAAGGAGTACTTCTTAATGAAATTGTATTTTGGGAGTTTGGAAGGTGATTACCGAGAGTTTTTTATTTCATAGGGCTCCCTTTGGAAGGGAAATTTGGAGGTCCACTCCCCATCTGAGCTATCAGTTGGGGTTTAAATCAACACATGTGTTCTACTCGGCTCTTTCTAGTAGAGGAGGACAGAGGCAGTCTTTATGTGCCTTGCTCTGGTTTTAAAAGGGAAGAATGGCGTTCACATTGTTTTTTAGGTAGTCGTTCCTTATAAAGGGTGAGTGCCTTGCAGCTATGGTTAATGACCACAGTCACTGCTGTTGCGGCCCCATCCCGGGCGCCCATCATTCAGCACTTACAGGCTGGGAATGGGTGTGCCCTGAGCCTCTGCCAGAGACTCCTATTGAGGAGGACACAGACTCCTTTGGGGTCTGGGCTTAGTCTTTCCCACTTACCACCTAGGGCATTAGCCATGCGAGCCTGCAGCTCTTTGAAAGACACCATCTTTGCTCTGGAGAAGAACAGGAGGCTCATCTGTCCTCGGAAAGGAAACAGGAATTGGAAGTCTTGCCTCAAACCTAAATTGGAAGCGCCAGGGTCTCGTCGGTGGGTCTGCTACCTGTGCTTGTCCCCGAAGCCGTCTGATAGGGCCAGCGTCCCCGCTGCCACTCGGAAAACACTTCTGGACCCTTCTGTGCCAGCAACTTGTGCCTGCAAGGCTAGAGAAGGCCGCCACTCTGCAGAGCTATTCTAGAACATTCCAAGAGTGTGACCTCATTCCTCGATGGCTGACCCTTCAACATGCAGACCACGAGGAAGGACAAGATGCAGCATACATTTTCTCACTTGAAGAAGATAAAGTTGACGTTATTTTTATAAAGTTATAATGTCTTGACTTCATGAATTAAGGGAATTAATCAAGCAAAGTCTAAAAGATGACTTTAAGCTGCTCTACAATGTATATGGAAGAAGCTAAAAACTTTAGTGAATCCAAGTTTATTTTTCCAGGTGAGAATATTCTCTCCGGTGCATTTGACCCTTCACGGCACTGGGAGGCATGCTTTTTCCCTTCTGCTCGTGTTTAAGGATGATTTTTCAGCAAAACTTCTAGAAATTAGCCTTTTCACTGCTAAAGCAAATCTTTTCGCTACTCATGCCTCTGATTGGCCAATCCACGGATGTGACAGTTTCAAAATTTGTGTGGAACAGGAGGGACCAGATGTGGAGGAAAGCAGGCCTCCCGCTCAGGAAAGTCCACGCCAGCAGCACACAGCCATCCGTTTGGAGCAAGACCTAGCTTGACATGTGATTTGAAATGCATCCTGTGGACACCAGAAACTATTGTTTTAAGGCCCTCACGGGCCCTTACAGGATATCCTTTACCCATTCACAGGGAGCTTTAACTCCACGAAAAGGATCAAAGTGTGATCTTTCTCTGATGATTTGAAAAATGTCACTCGGAATTTGTAGTCGGGCTGGTTGGACACAGCATTTGACTTTTCGATGGAATTGATTTTTCACATCAAGAGAAAGCCAGATTCTCAAAGTCAAGCCCTTGTTCACTTGCTGTAAATCTATGAAAGGTACTTTAAAATGTGCTGGGGTAGGAGAAGACCGATTCCGTAGGACTTAGTCCTATGTGATTTTTTTTTCTTAGTAATTTTGTTCAGGGAAGTGTTTCTGGGTCATTTGGAGACGCCTAATGAATTATCTCCACACCCCCGAGGACTGGTGATGTTTGTGTCCGGAGAGGAGGTGGGCTTCACAGGAGCATGGGATAGGTGGTGGCTGGGGGAGCCATGGGCAGGTGGAGTGGGTGTCTCCCAGACAAGAACAATGGTAGAAATGGGGCAAGGAAGGCTGTAACTTGCAGGTAAAAAAAAAAAAAAAAAAAAAAAGTCACTCCCTTTACATGAAGCATCAAAGAAATGACTGACTAAAGTTGGCTGATTCCTTCCCTCTTTACAGAGGGAGTTGAATAGTAATGATTGTGAGATATGGTCACTTTATTTTCGATTATGGAGCCACTGGAATTATGAATAGCCCATCAACTTCCCGTCAGGGCCCTGCGTGCCTTCCAGCACCCTCCAGGAAGGCACCTGGCACCCAGAGCTACCGTACCCCTCACCCCATCTTTGCGCACCTTGCAACCATCGGCAGGTCCAGGCACGGGGGCTGGGTGGCCCCCCCTCGGGACCCTGTGGCCAGCAACAGACCTTCGTCACTTGTCCACTGGGGCCATAATAAGATTCCCGAGACCAGTGACACCCAACTTGCTGTTTAAGCCATGCCCACTTCCAGAGGGAGCTTTAATAGTTGAAGTGTTTGGAAAACATTTTTCCCTGGAAACCTAACATGATTTCCCCTCCTCCCACGAAAGGTTGACTCCAGAGGTTTGAATTCCTCAATTACTTAAATTCCTACGAATATGAATTTTTTTTTTCTTTTCATGTGGCCACATTTTAAAAGAGTTCTTTTCCTGTTAACTCGGGAATACTACAGTTTCCTCACGTTGTAACGGACCTGAGATTTCTTTCCCCCTCAAAGACTAACAGACCTGCCCTTTTAGAGCTGAGGGACCGGGATGCCCTCCCCGTGGTGGCTGATGCGGGACCTCTCACTGACGCAGCCAGGGGAGCACTGGTGAATGCCACACCCCAAATATTTAATTACCTTTAATGAAATGTGCACACATTCCCTATAGAAAGTGAGCTCACACTATAGGCATGTCATCAAAACCTACAGGAACAATAACTGTGTTTTAAAGTTTCAGCAACTCACATTCTTACGGCAAACTCCCCAACACCACAATCTCAAAACCATCTCTGAAAACTGGTCGTTCTGCTTCTGTATTTTATTTTGTCCTGATCTAAAACATCTTTGATGTAAGGGTAGGGAATGGAGAACTATTTCTAACCGTGCACTCAAAATTACAAAAGGACTCGAACTTTAATTCCCTGAGTATATTCCATGATGTATATATTCTAAGTGGTTTGTAAGCTATACAATGGCCATTTTTTTAAGTTCTATTGTGAAATCGTATTTTTCTATGTTTTAACTAATTCCAAGAGATTTGGCTTTTTCTGAGTAACATAAAGATTACCGAACGACATATATATATTATATATATATATATATATATATTAAAAAACAGAGTTCTATTTTAGCACAAAAGCATTTTATATTATTTATTGAATCCTTACGTTTGTTTTTGTCAGAGACATTCCTTCTTTCTGCTCCTTTTTCTTTGTATAGTTTGTTATTTAAAGAAACAGCAGCCCTTTCTGTGCTCCATGAAATAAAGTGGGAATAATGTACACAGCCCTGTGGGGCGAACATCTCCCTCCCCACCTCCCACTGCCATGGACTGTTTGCAACAAAAGCTCATCCTGGGCTCTGTGCCGAGAGGCATGTGCACTTCCCTGGCCACACCTGACTGCACACATGCCATGAAATACTGTTTCCATCTACCTCCGGAAGGCCCCCAACGCTTGCTTCCACACTGGCTTTGGTATCAAAGAATCTCAGTAACGCATCTCCCTCTGGATGTTGGCTTGAAAGCCGCGGCCCCGTCTCAGCCATCGCAGCAGACCCACCTCCCTCCCGGTCGTTCTACTCCCAGAGCCCAGGGCATCCCACGGAGCACCGTTCCCCACACCCTGTCTTGCTGCTGGCTGTCAGCCTGATGTGTCAAGGACTAAATGAGAGATTGGTCCTCAGTGCGGGGCACAGGGGGCCAGCTGGGTTTTAAAACACCACCTCTAGGAGCAGCGCCTTTGAATGTGACCTCCCTGACCCCACCCCCGACGCGGCTGTTTCCAAATGGTTTGGAAGGTAGGGTCATAAAGGCCAGTGCCCTCACGTGATCAAACCTTTGGCAGCGGTCTTACTTTCGAGCGGATGGACCCTTTAGGATTTCTGTGAACTAGAACGACCACTTCCTGGGAGAGGGTTGTGGGGAGGGGGGGTCCCTCCTCACGTGCTGACATTTCTCTCTGCCTGTCTTCCTCGCTGTGTAGCCGTCAGGGTGGCCCCATTCTCGCTCTGTTCCTGACCAAGCATCACGCCCTTAAAGAAACAAAACCGTTTCCTGCTGTGCGTGGCTCTACAAAGCAAAGCCGGTGAATTAGATGCTGTAAATCTAGCTATTGTACCTGGGATATTAGCATTCTTTGTGATCTCTCTTCACCCTGATTGTGCCCGTGGAGATGTGCAGCCCTCTCTT
>NC_081564.1:18747448-18847711 GCF_022355385.1 Mustela nigripes
GGTATCCACTTACTCGTGCACGTTTGAAGTCCCAGCCTACGGGAGACACTGTCCCCCTCGGTATCCACTTACTCGTGCACGTTTGAAGTCCCAGCCTACGGGAGACACTGTCCCATGCCTGCGGGCTCCCGCCCGGCGCAGAGCTCGTGCAGTCCTTTGGTATCACCGTCTTTCACGGCTGCTTGGGAACAGCAATGCTGGTTTCCTGTGTTGATAAATTGCTTCTGTGAAATCTCAATAAAAAGGCTCTGTACAAAGATATGTACTTTGGTGTGCTGTCCTCCCTTAGCCCCCACTAAAACCTGCATTTCTTTATCAGGCTGCTAAGACATCAGGACATGATACCTTTTAAAGACTCCTGACTTTGAGGACAATCCATGCAGAGGCTGGTTGGATAAAGAGGAATGGGATCGCTGACCTGCATTCCTGCGGACTGCTTGGATTGTTAGGGGCACAGCCCACTTCATGGTCTCCGGGGGATGGGGGGGGTGGTTGGAGACCCAGTGGCTGGTGCCTCCTGCAAGACGTGTTGTGGGGAAAGAGCCTGTGACAGTCGGGCCACAAGAAGACCTGGGGGAGGGGGCCTCTATCTCCTCCGCAGTTAGTCTAGACTATACTGGCCCCCCACCCCCAGCATACTCCAGGGTGACCTTGGAGTCCCTTGGGAAGCGCAGATCCCTCACTGTCCATCCCTGCTCCCATGAAGATGAGGTGAGAGACCCCGGGGTATATGTCAGTTTAAACCTAAAATCCCAGGAGGCGGTGGCCCCAGGACCCCAGCAGCCTGGGCAGACCTGCCCGCTTGGGGGTCCTCAGGTCAGGGGCAGGCCAGCTTGTACCTGCCCTAGAGCTCAAAGCATCTCCCATGGGGTGCTGGTTCAGAAAAGAAGGAAGGCAGGATTGACTCCCGGAGCTATTTTTTCCCCAGAATGCACTTGGGTTTGCCAACTCAAAAATCGTTTAACAGAGTAGTTGACAGGAGGCCGGGCTCCAGAGCCGGTGGGCAGCTCCATAGGCAGTGGGGAGCCCGGGGCCTGATGAACCCCATAACTGAGAGCCGTGCCCCAGAGCTGCTGGAAGCCTGTTCCTCCTCCGGGCCTGGAAGTGCTGGCCACCCCACTCCCAGCCGACCTCTCTGGGCAGCCTGGTTGCTCTGCCATTTTCTCACCTCTGATTTACAAGAGTTGGTTGAGATGAGCCAAGATATCCTCCAGGTTTCTAGCGAAGGTTAAATGGGAGGAACATGGGCAGCACTTGCTTGCCACATCCCAAGGTTTCTTCCACATTGCCTCACAGATGACTGCTACCCTCCCCTCTCAACCTTGCATTCCCAGCTTTCGTCCCAATACGTCCCAGTCCTGCCCTGACACACGCGGCATGCATTCATGGCAGCATGACGGACGAGGACAAGAGGACAGGAGCCTAAGGGCTTCCCCTTCTCCGGGGACCTGGGCTGGGAACTCCACAGAAGTTTGTTGGCCTCAGCACATTTGGGGATTGTCCTTCTCTTGGGGGCCCTCCTGTGCCCTGTGGGATGTTGGTCAGCCTTCTCAGCCTCTCCCTGCCAGAGGCCAGTGCATAACCCCCACCAGCCAGTCTGAACAACCCAAAATGTCACCAGATGTTGCCAAACGTCCCTTGAGGGACCACCCCCAGTTTCGAACCCCTGGTGCAAACGATGGGAAATTCTCCATGTGTTGGGGACAGTATTGGGGCAGGGACTCTGTAAAGGTGAAAAGTTGTTGCCAGAGTTCGTGGCCAGGGCTCTTCACTCTTGGGAGGCTGTGTGGACCGTGAGGTCTGCTGTGCAGCTGTTGTGGCCAATTTCATTGTCACATGCCGGCTCATGCCGGGTCATGAGCTTGACACCGGGGTATTGGAGGTAATGCCAGCCCTGAAGGTGGAGGGGCAGGTGTTAAAATTCCCAGGGTGGTGGGGCAAAGGGGAGCACCTGGGTGGTTTCGTCAGTTAAATGTCCAACTCTTGATTTCAGCTCAGGTCGTGATCTTAGGGTCGTGGGGTCAAGCCCTGCCTCAGGCTCAGTGCTGAGTGTGGGGTCTGCCTGAGATTCTTTCTCCCCCTCTGCTCCTTGCCCACTCACAGTCTCTCCCTTCCTCTCTCTCTTTCTCTCAAATAAAATAAATCTTTTAAAAAGTGCAAGAGGGGGACTGGTTATTTGTGTGGCCCCTGGGGCTTCTTCTGACACCTGCTTCATTTCATCCTTGATGTCGAAGTATGGAACAGATTTTTTTTAGACAGCAGATCAGACCCATGAGGTGCAGTGGGGATGGGGGTGTGAAACTCCATGCCCGTGAACTTCCCACTCCTCTCAGGGTCAACTTTGCCCACGGCTTTGGCCAGTGACTGCAGGGTGAGCACGGGAGACTTGTGTCCACCAGCAGCCACGGCACTGAATGTGGTCCTGAGTCATTCCACCTTGCCAAATATGTCATGGAGGACCTTGGCCAGGGAGACTCCAGTGGACAGTGTCCTGTGCTGTCCAGATCCTCCTTCACTGAAGGACTTCCTGTCTGTGCTAGGGCTGCAGTCATCATCCCCTTCGAGGGTGCCTTAGCTACTGAGCCTGACACCACACCCTTGCCAGGGTGCCCACATCCAGTGACTGATCCACGCAGAAGTACAAATGCCTGGCCATCGTGGTCCCAATTTAGGAACAAACCAGCCGTTGAGGTCATAGTGGGGTTGCCGCAGGCTGTTTGGGGGCCCTTGTCACAGCTATACATTTCCCTCTGTTCGATCCTGATTCCTTCCCCATCCTTCCATAGACACACATACCAAGAGAACTCCTTAATAGTGTTCTGTCATTACACTCTATTTCAGAGTCCACTTCCCCTGGGGAAACCAGCCTGCATTGTGGGGCCCAGGTGCCATAGGAGTTAGCTGGAGGTGATGGGAGGCTGGATCACCCACTGGCCAGCTGGCCGTGGCCACAGCCAGGAATTGGCAGTAATAGGTGCAACACAGAAAGCCCTAGATCAAAGAGAGGGGTGCTCCCAGCATTCACATTTGCAGCAGAGATGAGTGGGGATGGTATGCTGGTGAAAGGAAATGCACTGGCTGCTTTGTCCCATGGAGCTGGGAAAAAAATCACAGTCTAAGATAGAAGTGCAGTAGGGAAAAGGAGCCTCATGCCTGTGCCCGAGGGAAGTTACAACTTCAAGGCTAAGAGATTGGTTTTCCCGATTTATGGAAGACTGATTGTGTTACAGTTTCCTTGGATGATAAGCTGTTGGTCGGAAGCTGTCCCCTGTCCACTGTGGGAAATTTTGCCAGAGGCGTGAACCGAGGTGATGCAGGTCAGGTTGGTCTTGCCAAGCGGGCTGAATGGACCTCTGTGTGTGTAGCTGGATGAGTTCCATCTGCTCGGCGAGTTTTCAGAGCCAGCCTTCCTTTTGTCATTGATTGTAACAGACCCTCGTTGAACTGTCCCTTCTTTACGTTCCCTGCCTGTCCATGGAACCCACCCCAAACCCCAGACCCTACTCGCCAGCAGCTTGCTGCCATTTGCTTGTCCTGAGTTGCAATCCCTCTTCTATCCTTGAATAAACTTTCCCATTTTGAGCTTGCTTCCGTCTACTTCTTTATTTAGGGCAGCAAAGCGTTTGAGAAAAGTGAAGGAGAAAGTAAATCCTGGAGAGTGGGACTGGGTGGCTAGGCTAAGCTTGATGGATGCTTTGGGGAAAGATACTAAAAAGCAGAGGGGTCAACCAGGCCAGATATGGGAGAGTGTATGCATTCCGGACTACTCTCCTGGGCTGTGGAATGGTGGCCAGGACACACCGAGCCTGGCTCTCCTGAGCATGGAGAATGCGAGGAGAGGAAAACATGCTGGGGGGCCAGCAGGACACCACGAGGCCATCCTGTGAGAGGACACCAGCATCACTAAGAAGGTCAAAGTTGGCTCTCCTCTGCAGGTAGTGCAGAGCTGGGGAAAGCTTTTACAGATCTACGTTAGGTCATTCAGTCATTCAGCAAACACTCGCTGAGCACCTACCATGGGCCGTGAAGGACTGGACCAGACAGTGGCATCAGGATCCCCATTTCATAGAAGGGAACCCTGAGGTGAGGACATTTCTTCGAAATTAGGATTGGGCCTTGCTCCCTTGCTCCAAAGACTGTGTCCTTCCCTGACATCCAGAGCTCTGTGTAGACACACCAGCTCCAGACTCTGGTCAGGAGGTGGGCTTCGGGCGTCTCTCTACAGGGATCTCTCCCACCTCCACAGTCTGGGCTGTAGTCTTCTGTTCACCAGTTGCTTTGTCCACTAGAGATTCCATGAGCCCCTGCTCAGGGCCTGGCCTGGTGCTGGGTGACCGGGATGAATAGGAGACCACAGACAGGTGGGAGATGTCAGACAGACAGACAGACATCTAGAGAACGCACGATGTGGGGCCAGGTCCTGGGACATTTGCTCTGGTCCAGTTTCCATACATTTGGTTATTTATTTCATACGTGTTTATGGGATGCATAATTGTGTACCAGCCACTTAAGGATACAGACAGAGAGAGACTGTCCCTTTCACCTCTGTGGGGACAATGACACACAGCACAGGCCCTGCGACAGTCATGTGGGGGGAGTCTCATGATTGCTCCATGACACTTGGATGCACGGGACTGTTCTCCAGTTTATCAGGACACACCACACACACACACACAAACCTACACATGGTTTTCTGAAAACAGTGGGGATGATAGGAGCCCAAAATGGGAGAGGCCAGGGTATGGCATTCAGCCCTCAGGAGATAGGCAGAAGCAGTCACCTAGTGTGCAGTGAGGTGCGGTGCACTGGGGGTCCCTGAGTCGCGGGGCTGTCTGTAGATAATGACTAGAATGTTGTATCTCCGGGGACAAAAGAGAAGGGCCACCAACAAGGGTCCTACCCAAAAAAGAAGTTAAGGATAATCAGGAGGCTTAAGTTAAGTTGCCCCAATAAGATATCACAAGCCAGGGATGCCTGGGTGGCTCCATGGTTTAAGCCTCTGCATTTGGCTCAGGTCACGATCCTGGGATTGAGTCCCGAGCCAGGCTCCCCACTCAGCCTGCTTCTCCCTTTCCCTCTGCCTTACCCCTACCCCTGCTTGTGTTCATGCTCTCTCTCTCTCAAATAGATAAAATCTTAAAAAAAAAAAAAAATTACAATCCATCGCTTGGCCATTTTGTGGATCCAGAACTGGCCAGCTAAAGACGAGGCCAGGTCTCCAGCGGAGAAATTGACCACCCCGGGACAGGTGCACATGCCCATGGTTCCTCAGTCCGTGTCCCCATGGACCCGCCTCCACCTGGACTGTCCATGCCAAATGGGGCCAATTTCCGTGGGGGGCCTTGGTAAAAGGGCCTTCACTTTTTTATCCTGTCCTGCCCCCTGGGGAGCAAAGCCTGGAGACCAGCAGGCAAATGCTCAGCCGGGGAACAAAATGACGTTTACAAGACCTGCCCTAAATCACAGCTTGGGCAGAGTGATACTTGGTCTTTCGGGTGCATTTTTCAGCACCACATTTCCCAGGGTAATAAGCGGACATGCCAGGGGCCCTCAGGACACAGTGCCCTTCAAGTCAACGTAAACAGCGTTGCTAATGGAGTCTGACGGAGACTTGGAGTTGTTTCTACGCGTCCACCCCACCGCATAGGACCCAGCACCATGGAAAGATACACAAGATTAACAGGACAGGAGGTGGGTTCACATTTCATTATCCAAAGGAAACTGTTTCCACGAACTTCCAATAAAATGCTGAATCTTAGTTCCCAGAAGGAAGGAAGTACCTTGAGAGTATCTTGCTGTATCAGCAGGAGAGATGGAAAAGTAACAACGTGTTCTTCTGGTTAAAATGTTTCTAAAGAGAAGCAGCATGCCTTGTTTGCATGGAATGACCCTGGCTTTAGGAATCAGAAAGATCTAGATCGGAGTCCCTTGCTAACTGTGTGGATGTGATATTCTTAACCTATCGACTTCCTTACTTTTCTCCTGGGCAGCAGACACGGTACGGTACTTTTTAGTGTCCTGTTTGCCGCAGCATTTACGATTGTGCTCTCTGGAGCCAGCACTGCCTGGGTTCGAATCCCGGTTTCCCACGGCTTTGGGCCAGTTAGTTGACATGTCTGTGCCTCAGTCCGTGCCCTATGGGTCAAACGAGAGTGGGGAAACCCTTACCTTGAGCAGGGTTGTCAGGAATAGTGAATGAGGTCAGTATAAATCCCGTAGGGGTATCTGGCGGGTGACACATATTTTCACGCATTGATTGTTTACCAAGAGACACCAGAACTGGCTCAAGTTATTTTTTCCCCCCGAGTCCAGCTGGAAGGCAGAGCCATGCTCCCCTCCTCCCCCTAACCCCCACGGCCTCCAGTTATCAGTGTGGGTCAGAGCCTGGAGTATGCAGCCTGTTGGGCACAGGGATGACGGGTGAGAATGTGCTGTCCCCTCCCCTGCTCCATGCCACCAAATATGTCCATGCTGTCCGATGCCTGGTCTGCGGCCACCCCAGGCTGTCATCTCCTGGCCAGACCTGGGGCTCACCGGCTAATTTTAGAAATGACTTGTCGGCTCAGCTGCTGCCGTCACATTGGTGCAGAGGGAGGGTGTGGGGAGGACGGGGAGGAGCAGACAGGGAAGGGGATGTGTGTGAGGGTGTTCCTGACATTTCTCCTTCGCCCCCGCTGTCCAGGCTTGGTGGGGTCTCTGCGCTGCCCCCAGGGGAGAGCTCTCAGGCCGCTGTGTTTCCCGTGACCCGTGGCCTTGCACGGAGAAGGTACAGTGGGACGAGTTTTTACAAGGGGCACCTTGGGAGCTGACGGGCATAATTTTCCAGAATGTGCTTTTGGGGGACTAGGGTGGCACGTGTTGGGACCTGCGGTCTGCCGTCTTGGGGCCGCTCTGGCTGGACAGCCTCCGACGGCCCGTAAGGCCTGCTTAGAAAACAAAGAGTCTTAAGTGGCAGGATTTTTTTAGAACAAAATGCTGGGGTGAGCAGACACTTCTGAGGCTCCCCCTTGCCTGTCGGACCCCAGTCATCTGCTAATCATTTTTAAAAACTATGTTTAGAGTCCTGGATACCCTCCGGGGTATAATCTCAACCCCGCCACGTACACAGTTCCTATTTTTCCCTCCCCTACCAGTGGTTTCTGCTTCACAGGTTGTCAGTTTATGGTCAGGCAGCCGACTCTCCTGGGGCCAAGTTCCCCACCCTGGCAAGGACAAGCCTTCGTGGTGGTGGCCTTTTATTTTCAATAAGCATGTGCATGGTGGGGGAGGGACGCGCTGGTTGGAAGACAAAGCTTGGGTTTCAGGCGGCACTGACTTGATCCTCAGTCAGTCCCAGGACCTACTTTATCCGGCTTGCCCTGTGGGGCCGGGACCTCCGGGCCTCAGAGCCTCGGAGCCTCGGAGCCTCGGTGCAGGGTTTCTGCTAGAGGAGGCTGGGGGAATAAAGTCCAGTCTAGCCCTGAGCTGGCAGAGGCCTGGGTTCCCATCCCACAGGGTCTGGAAATGTGGGTTGTTCCTTTTTCTTTGTGGCCGGCCGGAAGATGCCTACCCTTTTTAAGAACCCAGCTAACAGAGGGGCCCACGCGAGCTTCCTGTGTCCAACATGGTGGTAGTTTCTTGCATCTTGTTTTTGCTGCTGACCCGAGCTGTGTTCTCCCGTCTCTGCATGATAGGTCCAGGGTGGATTTGGGGAAGACCTGGGTCCAGTAGGCTATGAATGAGTTCTCGAATATGACAGAAAGAGGAGCCTGGGGGTGGGGAGAGAAGGAGGAAGAGCAAAGGCAGTCTCCTGACTTCTGAGGGGCTGCCTGTCTCCAGTGAGTAAGTATTTGGGGCCACCTGCACACAGGCCTGGTCACCTTGAGTCACCCAGCTTGGGCTCTGCTGAGTCGGTGACCTCAGACAAGTCACTCCCCAGCTTTGGTGTCCCCTTCCAAACCTGAGGGTGTTGGGTGGCCCTATCACAGAGCCATCTTCCGGGACCCAACCTCTGGGGCAGCATTTCTTCAAGTGTGGGCAGTCAGCCTTCGCTGGGGGCCTTCCAAAGCGCAGACTCCCCAGCTCTCCTGAGACCCATGGAACAATCTTGGGGGCAGGAGCCCAGAAACCCACAGATTTCATACCTCATAGCAGGCTCTGGGGCCCACTGAAGCCAGAGACCCGCCTTTCCTCAGGCGTGAGCTGAGAAAGCCTAGAGGGGGCTGCCCAGTCCTCATGCTTGCAAAATATATGAAGGCCGGTGGGACCCAGGGGAGAAAGACTGAGCCCTTCTGGTGGCATTTCAGGATGAGAACAGAAGGCCACAAAGCGAAGAGACTTCCTGGCGCGGCCAGAGAACGAGAACTCTGGTTGTTTCTACTGGGCCACGATGAGATAGCCCTTCAGTGGGGCCTGGCTTACTTGGTAGTTAGAAACAACTGTCTGAATGGTCATTTTGTCTCTCTCTTTAAAAAAAAAAATGTTTATTTATTTTAGAGAATGGAGTGGGAGGCAGGGAAGGCATGAGCAGGAGGCCCAAAGGGAGAGGGAGAAGGAATCCCAAGCAGATGCCACACTGAGTACAGAGCTCGACGTAGGGCTCTATCTCATGACCCTGAGATCACGCACAACCTGGGCTGAAACCAAGAGCAGGACGCTTCACCCACTGTGCCGCCCAGGCGCCTGTGAGTGGTGCCTTTTAAGCAGGTGGTTGGTCGCTGTGGTATATGGCCTTGCTTGGTTTTCTTTTACGTTTACATTTTTAATTCCAGTTCGTTAACATGCCATGAGATTATAATTCCTGCTAATTTTTTTCATTAATAAATTTTATTTTCTAGAGCCATTTCAGGTCCACAGCAAAACTGGGGGACAGGTACAGAGATTTCCCATGTCCCCACACATGGATATCCTCTCCCCGCTCTCCACATTCCACGCCCAAGTGGGACAACTGACCCAACGGGTGAGCCTTCAGGGATACACCATCATCACCCGGAGTCCATAGTTGACATCGGGGCTCATTCTTGGTGGCAGACATTATAGGGGTTTGGACAAATGGCAAAGTGGACCCATCATTGCCATAGCATACGGAGGGCCTTCCCTGTCCTCCACGCTCTGTCTGCTCATCCCCACCCCTCCCAACCCCGGGCAACCACGGATCTTTTTACTCTCATTATAGTGGTGCTTTCTTCCAGAATGTCGTATACTTGAAATCAGACGGCAGTGGGGCCTTTACAGATTGCCTGCTTTCACTTAATGACATGTGTTTACAGTTCCTCCGTGTCTCTTCGTGGTACCCTTATACCCTTATACCGTGTGAAACTGTGTGAAATGGAATGGTTTGAGAAAGGGACAAAGAGAGCTTGAGACGAGGGGGGGGGGGGCTGGGTGCTGTCAGACCCAATCCGGACTGTGGCACAGAGAGGGGAAGCAACTTGCTCAAGGACACACAGATTTGCAGTGTCAGCAGTGGCTTTAGAACAGCCAGTCCCTGCCCTCAAGACTGGCACTGGGGACCAGCCTAGGATTCCTCATTTTAGGGCTAATAGCCCTATTTTCCCTATTACCTCTGCCCCCAAAGCCTTCTCCCTCAGTATCATCCAAACCTCAAAGGAAAGGATTAAATCATATGTCTTAAGTCAACAGAGGCCAACAAATATGACCTTTATTCAACAAATATGACCTTTATTCACCAAACAATGTCTTTGGGATAAGAGCTCACAGGATGGTGGGCATTGTATTACTATCAAGGCAGATATCTGTCTGTCTGTCTGTCTGTTTCTCTCTCTCTCTCTCTCTCTCTCTCACACACACACACACACACACACACACACACACACCCAGACCCATCAGTCAGTCTGAAGAATCCAAGGGCACCATCAGCTTCATCTGAATCACCTCCTCCTGGACAGGACTCCCCCAGCTCTGTGATTTTCCTTTCCTGCCCTGCTTTGCACTGAGCCTCTCCCGAATGCTTCATTCCCTTTAAGAACTACAGTCTCTGGCAATGAAGAAAGGATCCTCCACAATTTGCAGTGTGGGTTCACCAAATACCTGGCCAATACCCACGCTCAGGGAAATAGGAATTTCAAGGACTGGGGTCCCAAGGGAATTTTTCTTGGCCCATAAAAGACTGAATGCATTTTCAGCTGTTTCGTGGGTACCAGCTGGGGCTTGAGTTTCAATTTCATGGAGGGCAACAGGATTAGCTGTTGAGCCGAGAGAGCGAGAGCGAGAGAGAGAGAGACGCACCTGCTCAATGGGATTAAATGTCTCATTGGTGCTGGATATCCCTGTGAGTTTGTGCATGAGTTATCAGCTCCATTTTACAGATCAAGAAGTGGGATTTCGAGGTTTAAGTGCCCCCAATGTCGTGCAGAATGAAATGAAACTGGGACTCTGCTGTTCCGCAGGAGACTGTATCTTCAGTCTACTATAATAAACAACAGGAGCTTTGCTAGTAAATTGTGCTATACTGTTTCACATGGACAGGTAACAAAGCCCATTCACACTCATGACCTCACTGGATCCACTGATAATATTTTGGAAGGGGCTACTGCAGTGTCAGTTTTTCTGAGGAAATTGAGAATCAGAGAGGTTTTGTGACTGCCCAAGGACACAGAGCTACTAAGTGGTGATGGATCCAGGAATTTCTTCTCTTTTGTCAATGGTGGGTCAGCTCTCTCTCTCTTTTTTTTCTATTATCATTCTTTGCTATTTATTATTCAAACCAAGATTATTTTGCCCTTGTTTCCAAACCCTGAATGCTTCTCTTTGCTCGATAAGGACTTTTTAGAGAAGGGTGTCTCAACCAACCCACTATTGACATTTGGGTCTGGATGATTCTTTGTTGTCTGTGGTGCGGGGTGGGAAGGCTATCCTGTAGGATGTTGGAAGCATGCCTGGCCTCTCCCTGGTGGATACCCCTAGCACCCCCCCCCCCACACACACTCTAGCTGTGACAACCAAAAATGTCTTCAGGCATTGCAAACGTCCACTGATGAGCACAATCACACCTACTGAAGACCACTGATCTAATCTAGTGTGATCCAATAAAGCTTCTGCAAGGATAGAAATATTCTGTACCTTTCCTGTCCACTATGGTAGCTGCTAGCCAACTGTGGCTATTGAGCATTTGAAATATGGCCAGTGTGACCTGGAAGGTGATGTTTTCCTTGGATTTCCTTTTCAATTATTTCAGTCATTTAAATCACGTGTGGCTAGGGGCTGCTTTATTTGACAGCCTAGCTCCAGAGGGCAACATAGTATGGGTAGGAAGATAGCCCATCAATGGGGCACTGGACCCTACAAGCAGTCATGGGATCCCCCCACTCCCCCAGCAGAAGTGTGACCAGCTTCTTGCTTCACTGCAGCCAGCAGAACACCAGACGGCAAATGGCAAATACTTGGCAGACCTACCAACTCTAGCCGTTTCTGTGCTCATGGCAGGCATTACTAGTTGATCACCACATGCCTTTCTGCTAGTACAGGATCATTCTCAATGTAACACTCTGGGCAGTGCCCAACTGCAGATCAGCTGGTGCTGGCATGAAGGAGAGACATTGTTGGCTGTCCCTGCATGAGGTCAGGAGGCTGGTCTGTAAGGTCCAGCATCTCATCAGGCTATATGGTGGCTGGCAAGGGCATGGGCCTGCCTAGGTCAGTGGGACAACCACAGATATGGAGAGGGGAATGGTGATGTGTTGGAGGGACCCAGACTTTTCTCTGTTCATGTCTCCAAGAAATACTCACTGCTTGATTTGTGGGTTGAGGCAAGGCGTAAAGGGGCGGGTGGGTGCTGGCTTGTCAGCCCCTGAGGTGCAGAGCTTTTGCAGAATTTAATGGACCTGGGTGCCATATTCAGATGACCAAAACATATTTCTTATAAATATTTGGTTTTTCTTCATAGTTCAGAGCTCACAGCTCTGAAACTATTGGAATTCCTTAAGTCTTGAGAGTGATAAATGTGGCTTTTGTTAATGCTAACACCATGATTTTTGAAAACCACCTAAGGATGGGAGCTGATGGCCGATGGAGACAACCATGGGATTAGAGGATTGGAACCTACCCCTGATCTCTGAGGCAGGAGAGGGGTGAGAGACTGAGTTCAATCACCAATGGCCCATGATTTCATCCATCGTACCTATGTAACAAAGTCTCCATAAAATCCCAAAAGAATAGTGTTCGGAGAACTCCTGGTTGATGAACATATGGAAATTTGGGGAGATTGGTGACCCTGGATCAGGCCTGGGGCCCCCCACCCTTTCCCCATCCCCTGCCCTGAGTATCTCTTCCATCCTGACTTCTATCCCTTCATAATAAATGGGTGATTTGGGGAGCAAAAATTTCTCTGAGTTCGAGCTGTTCTGGCAAATGTATCAGAAACAAGATGGGGGTCATGGGTACTTCTGATTTATAGCCAGAGATGGTCAGAAACACAGGTGACAACTTGGGTTCAAGACTGGTGTCCGAAGTGGAGGGTGCTCTTGTGGGGCTGAGCCCTTTACCTGCAGAATGTCGAACTGTCTCCAGTAGATGGTGTCAGAATTGAGTTGAATGGAGTTGACTCTTAATCACCCTGCTGGTGTTGAGAACAGCTTGGTGTTGTGTGGGGAACGCCCCCTGCAGTTGGAGTTGGGTCCAGGAACCTGAAAGACTGGGGGCAGTGGGGGATAGGGATGCTGGGAATGTCGCGGCTCACAGGTGTACAGAGCATCCAGTAATCCCACTGCCTTGTGAAATGGACAAGAAAGGCTGGTGCCCTCATTTGACAGGTGGTGGGACTGCAGCCCTAAGGGAGTCCACGGAAGGCAGGTGAGGCCTGAGGTTAGCTGTGAGACCTCTAAAGAGGAGGTGAGCCCATCAAGGGACAGGAGGTCTGCTGTGTTCACCCCAGTCAGCCTTTGTGAATGGAAGTGTCCACTCTGTTGCAAAGAACCATCTAGAAAACTTCCTGGGGACAGTGGCCAGCATTCTGAAGGTTCTGGGAGCCGTGAGAAATTTCTTAACTGAGAAATGGTTGAAGGCTTCAGATGAGAAAATTGGGGGCAGACCCCATATGGGTCACATGGAAAACCTTATCTGCCACTCCAGAGAAGAGAACTGGGGTCTGCATGTGGCTGTCCTGATAAGGCAGCTCTGTGGGTAGGAGGAAAAGGTGGTAGATCCCAGGGAACAGGAAAATGAGGACCCTCGTTGTATGCCAGGATCAGAGAAGGTGGGTTCTATGGCCTCTGAGGGATTTGCAGCTCTGGTTTCAAAGAAGAAAAACAAAATGAGAGCAGACCCTGAATGTCTTACTTAGTAATGAGCTCCCCATCACTGGGTATGACCAAGCAAGGATTCATTGATTTTCCATCCAGGAGATTCCTTGTGAGCAGGGCTGGTCCTCTGAGGCTCTCTGACAGTGGACAGTGGGCAGGGCATTGCATTCTCCACCCCCTGCTTCCCTGTCTTCTCCATCAATGCCTCCCTTGCTCTTCCCTCCCTCCCTCCCTTCTTCTTCACTCTCTCTATTTCCTACTGCTAACCTCCCTTTTTTCTAATTCATCACCTCCCCTACCCTCTCTTCTCATCTTCTAGGATAATGGGCTATTTGCTAGATGTGGGTTTCCCTTGCTCTGATGAGGGGAGGGTGTCTCTGTGTTGGGCAAAGTCTCTTTTCATTACTGCGTGGCTCTGTGACCATCAAACTCTAGGTCTGGATGAGCTTGGCTGCATCATGCATGAATCAAGAGAGTCACTTTGTCCCTTAAGCCAACATCTGGCAAATAGGTAGCAATGGTGTCTCATTCCCTCCTTCCATGCCTGGGACAGACATTAATAATCAATCAGAGCATTCTCTTCCACTGAGCCCAGATAAAAGCTCAGAGTCCTTCCCATATAACACCCCAGGAGGCAACTAACCATCTGTCAGAATTAATGCATGAGTTGAAACCTACTTGCCCCCTGGCTATATTGGCTAGGGTCCCACGATGACAGCATACCCAGCTGGTAATGTGGAGAGACTTTTTAATGAAGGAACTCTTCCAAGAGGTGTGTGCAGGGTTAAGGAAACCAATAACGCAGGGGACAAGCGACAAGCAGTGGTGGGTTACTAGCATTGGGCTGGTTGCAAGGCAGAGATGGTTAATAGAGGAACCTGGGGGCTAATGGCAGTCTGTCCTTGAAGAGGGACTGCTCCAAGGGGCTTATGGCTGTAGATGGAGAAACATAGCCTTTGCCAAAACTGGGGCCGGAGATGGAGGAAGCAGGACAGGTAGGGCAATAAAGACTCTACCTCTAGTCCCTCCCATATGCAGGTCTCCTTCCAGAGCCTTCCGTTGACCAAATTCAGCAGGAGGCCAGAGAGCCAGGGAGCCCTGGGGTCTACAACCCTAGTGGTCAGCACCCCGAAGCACAGAGCAGGCTAAAGAAGGAAGCAGAATGTTAGGAAGCCCAAATAGAAGAACCAAGCCTCCATTCTTCCCTTCCCCAGCAACCTGCATAGACTTGGGGCCCTTCCATCCGGGGAATGGCCC
Source organism: Mustela nigripes (assembly GCF_022355385.1). NCBI lineage: Eukaryota > Metazoa > Chordata > Mammalia > Carnivora > Mustelidae > Mustela > Mustela nigripes. The sequence goes on from NC_081564.1 coordinate 18,761,944, forward strand.
CAGACCTGGCTGCCTTGGAAGAAGGGATGAGGAAAGAGAGCCTGTGGGGGTCCTCAGAAAGCTTGTGGTATGAATGTTGGAACTTTGACCTCCTCCTACCCGATTTGGCCAGGACCAAATCCAGCTTTCTGCCTGGTTTAAAAAATGAAGTTGCATTGAAATGGCCACACCCCTTCTTTTATATATCACCCAGGACTGCTTCTGGGGTGCAAAGGCAGAGCTGAGTAGTTGCAAGGGAGACCCTGTGACCTCAGTGCTTGACCAGCTTCCTATCTGGCCCTTTATGGGAAACTTTGCGGACCTCCCCCGAGCACAGCATGCTGGACCAGCAATAGGAGGAGCTTTCTTCTGGACTGAAGAGGGCTGGGGGTAGGTGATTGGGTGGGGAAGATCCACCAGGCCAGGACAGGAGAGGGGACTTTGGGAGGGCACCTTCGAGGGAGGGAGGCAGCCAGCCTGTGGGCACCCAGCAGGGAGAGCAGAGAGCCGAGAGCACAGGTGCCCTCTGATCTCTGCCACTGGGTGATTCCCATGAACTTGGGCCCACCTGGAAGCCAGTAGGTAGAAGGGGTGGAGGATGGGTCTGAAGGGGTGAATGGATGATACCCAGCTTGGGGCACCTTCCTCTGCCCCCGCCCTGGCCCCCCCCTACTGGCTGGAAGCAAGGCACTTGCCCTCCCTCTGATATGGGGTCACTCACAGAACCCACCTCAGAACAGGGTGCCTTGTGGGAGTCGTGACATGACCACTCACGTTCTCAGCACAGAGCCGTGCGCAGATCTTCATGGGGGCCTGTCATCAGTGGTCTAGCTTTTGTTGCCTCCCTTCCAGGGTCTAAGGGCTGAGATCTCAGGGTTGAGCAGAAGGAGCAGTTTAGTCAACAAGGTCATCCCACTCCTTCCTGTGTGACCTTGAACCCCCTTGCTCCTCAAACTACAACAGACCCAGTGCTGTGACTAACACCCAACAGATACTGACCAAATAGAGCATACCCCCAGCTACCTGAGGAGGTACCTTCTTAAACCAACTTCCTGGGATTACCCAACCTAGGTAGGTTCCCAACCTAGGGGACCTCCAAGCCCCAACCTAGTGACCCCAGATTGGCCCTTGATTCTTACCACCAGCCTGGGGCTGAAATGGGAGCAGAGTGTGGGTGGGAGGCATGGGACGTCTTGGGGAGGGGGAGGGACTCAGCTTGATCTTTTTGCTGGGTGACCCTGGGCAAGCGCCTTTACCTCTCTGAGTCACTGTTTGCTCTATGGGAGGATGCCAACCACACGGTGCTGTTGTGGGAATGAAAATGATAATGACTTTTAAAATAAATAAATTCTAGTTCCAGTAGGAATTGAAGGGGGAACTGGGGGCAATTGGGTGTAACGATCTATCTCATTGCTAGGCATGTAGTAGCTTCTCCCTCAATGCTGGAGAATTATCCTGGGCTGGGCTCTCCAGGCCAGCCTTGAGCCATGGAGTCAAATAAAAATGAAAAATATGATCGAGGGCAATTACTGGTGATTAAGAACATGCTCAGTTATAGGTGTTCTCCTCCTGTTTTAAGTCTGAGAAAAATGAGGCTTGGAGAATTTCCTGGGTTCCCCCAGGGTAGTGGTGGTGGCAGGACACGTACTTGGGCCATGATAACATGCGGCTGCCCCCTGTGCCACCCCTCCCCCCACCATGGATACAGATAGCACAGGAGGATGTCAGAAATCCACATCACAGTCTTGCTGCCAAAGTCCTCCTCTGCCCCTTCTCAGCCACACTCCTCATCATTACCTGTTCCTGAGTTCCTACATTCATTCAAAAAACATTTGCTGAGAACTAAGTATGTGCCAGGCACTGTCCTAGGCACTGGACCCACGTAAGAGGACATAACAGTTGGAAATTCTGGTCTTCATAGGGCCATGTTCTGCAGGGTGAATCAGAAACTAAACAACAACAAAAAATCTATAGCATGATGGACACTGGTAATTAGCCATAAATTGCAGTGGCAGGGTGGGGGGGGGAGAACAGGATAAAATGATGTGCAATCCTGGGGGAGGGTAGGGGTGCTGTGGGAGGGATGGGAGTTATGCCTTCATTTAAGCAGTGAAGGCAGTATCAGTGACAGGATGACTCTGAGCAAAGACTTACCATGTGGAAGGAAAAGCATCTGGAGCCGAGGGAACAGAATGTGCAAAGGCCCTGAGGTGGGAACCTGTGTAGAAGTGCCTGCAAGAGGTCAATGTCACTGCTGGGGAGGAGCAAGAGGCAGAGGCATTTGGGCAGATGGTTGTGGGGGCCACCTGAGCCTCTATAAAGACTTGGGAGTTTGTTCTTTGAGAGAGGGGAAGTCACTGGAGGGCTGGCCTCTGTGTTAGGACTGGACATTTAGGGGGTGAGAGGGAAAGCCTTGAGGTTCTCCTGGGGCCCCTCAGATCTAGCTTGCATCATGAAAAACTGTGTCAAGCTGTCCCTGACTTTGGGGATCACCTTTCCTTTCCCCAGCCTCTCCCCTTCCTAAGGGGTGACTGAAGACGTTATACCATGGTTTCCGAGCGTCTGGGGCTTCCTCATCGCTTTAAACGGCAGCTGATGGGGCAGGTGTGAGTTTTTGGCCTGGAAGGGAACGTGGTGATAAGAACACTTACTTAAATTAAAGCTTGACAAAGCCTCCCCAGTGGCATTGGCTCCTGGCCCTGGGTCACTGGGACTGGCCTGGTGCCTCCGAGGGGACGTGGGGAGTGATGGCCCCACGCAGAGCTCCCTCTTGTTCCCCTGTGCTGTGGAACCTCTGGGCAGGCCAGCAGCCCTGGGCTGAGGACAGCCCACACTGACAGCCAGGATTCTCCCTGGAGCCTTGAAGCTGAGGGTGATCCTTGGGAAGCAGCCACTGGGCTGGCCAGGCTTGGGCTGGATGGGAAGGGGGAGGGGACAGTGGACAGAGTATCTACCTCATGTCAGGGCTATTCATAACCCGGGCTCTACTTCCCAGGCACGCGGCATAGCGGACTCTGGCTGTGAGTCACTTGGGGGCCTCCCTAGGGTCCCTCCATCCCCAGGGATCTCACCTTATGTGCACTCTCCAGCTTCCTTTGTCTCTGTGAGCCGGGGAGTCCACATGGTGGGGAGTTTTTTCTCAAGGCAAAGACTTGGCTCTTTGCACTGGGACATGTTCCCAGGGTCTCCTCTTTGGTTCATGACCTCATCAGAGCTGAAATGTCCCTTCTTGGATCTTTGGATCTTGAGATTTCCTCTTGCCCAGGCCCCACAGGGGTATGTGTGTGTGAGGGTCTCAGTCAGTCCTGTGCTGGTAAACATTTAATGGGCAGCTCCTGGAACCAAAGCCCTGATCTGACTCATTTGCCAGTTTCTGGGACATAAACCCTTCCGGAGCCAACTTCTTAGCGGTTAAAGTGACATCACAGAATGTGGAGTTAGAAAGAAGTGGCCTTAGCGGACTCCCGGAAGATGGTAGGAGCTGGTGGGAGCTGCCTCCAGCCCAACCCGTCCGGGCCCCAAGTTCTGCCTCTCCAGCTTCCACGATAAACAGTGGGTGGGATCACCTTGAACTCTGCGCAAAGCCGTCGTACAGATAAGTCACTGAAAGCAGCTACTTGAAGGCCAGACAGGGCTTTGGAAACTCTGGGATGATGAGAAGGGGGGACATCTTTCTCACTGTCTCTCTCTGTCAAATAAATACATAAGATCTTTAAAAAAAAAAAAAAAAGACGAACTGCACAGTGGGAGTAGCCAGACACAAAGAAGACCGCAGATGCTCAGATCCCATATCTAAGGCACTAAGGGAGAATACAGCTATAGTGGCTGCAAATGGTCTGGAAGGGTCTCCTTGGGGTAATGGGATTGTGGTCTCGGCTGCAAAACTCTGTAAGCTCATCAAAGACTGGTATGCTGTATGCTTACGAATGAGCAGATCTTAACGGCTGACCTTAGAAATGACTGTTCCCTGGAGCTGTTGTAAAATGTTTCCTATGTACCCTTCTCAATGGATTCGCCATATTCCTTCAAGTTAGATGGGCTGGGATTTATTTGGCCTTCTCTAGTTACTGCACGCCTGGGTTGTGTCTCTGGTTTGGGTGTTATGAGGGACCCAGGGATGAAAGTTTCTGCTTTAGGATCCCTTCCTCAAACTTGTTTTCCAGAAGAGGACTTTCTAAGTCAAAAGTTATGAACATTTATCAAGATTCTCAATATGATGCTGGGGGTGTATGGGTGGGGGTTGAGTTGAGGGGTTCTTTTCTATTTTGGGGGATACATTGGGAACGTTGACAATAAATGAGCTCCCTTTGTGAAAAAAAAAAAAAAGAAAAGAAAAGAAAAGAAAAGAAAAAGGCTCTCGGTATGATGCTGACCATGCTAAATTGTTTCCTTCCAAAGCATGGGGCTAATTGATAGTTTGGGTGCCTGTCTTTTCCTAATGCTTATGGTCGGATTGTGACACCACCTGCTTCCTCACAAAAGAGAAACACACTATTCTATGGTATCAAAGTTAGGACAGTGGTTCTCCTCTGGGGGACAGTAACTTAAGAAGGGGCATGAGGCAAGGTGAGGGGGACTGGAATGTTTTGTTTATTTTTATTTTTTTATTTTTTATTTTTTTTTAGAGAGAGAGTGCCTTTGAGCAGAGGTGAAGGGTAGAGTGGGGAGCGAAGGGCGGAGGAGAGGGAGAGAGAGAATCTCAAGTAGACATGCCCTCTCGCTGAGCATAGTGTAGGGCTCCATCTCACGAGCCGTGAGATCATGACTTGATCCAAACCTGGAGTCGGGACACTTAACCGACTGAGCCAGCCAGGCACTCCGGTTCTGTTTATTTTTGAATTGAGATGGGATTGCCTTCCAGGGGATTAATTGTACTGGTGGGTGTATTTTTACAGGGGATGCACTCATGGGGGCCCCTCCCAGATCAAGATAAAGAACACTTCCATCCCCCCAGGACATTCTCTTGTGTCCCTTTCCAGGCCAAAGCTAACGACTCCTCTGACCTTCATCACCATAGATTAGATCTGCCCGATCTTACAAATAAAATGATAGTTTTTATTCTCTATCAGGATGCTGGTTACATAGATATGGTCTTTGGGAAAGGGCCGCTGAGCTGTATACTTCTGTATTTTCTGACATATATTATGTCTCAATGACAAGTCAAAATGTGGGATCAAGGGGAAAAGGATTTGGGGGCGCTGTCCACTTAGCTGCTGGCAACCTCCATGGTGACTGGGGTCCTCCCAGTGGGCTGTGCGCAGCTGTGTGACCTTGGTTCGTGTCGCTGGTGGGGGTGGGAGGAGGGCTGTGTCCAAGAGCTAACCTGTATCTCTCTTCTGTCCCCCACCCTCACCTGTGTCTCCATCTGTCTCATGTGCTGTGTGTGTGTCCATAAAGCCACATTTTGTGCTGTCCGGCCGAGAGCTCCGTGTCATCCCATCTCAGCCCTGACATCGCCTCAGCATGGCCATCTCATCACGCCTCGCCCTGTGGGAGCAGAAGGAAAGTAATGTTCAGGGCTCAGACTACAGCCGTGGGGCTGACTGCCAAGTCAGAGGACAAGTCAGAGCATGGGTGGCCCAGGCTGTCCCCTCCCACGTCAGTGGGGAATCTGGCATCCAGCCCCGCCCTGTGACATGTTCCAGGCACCCCCCCCCCTCCATTTCCCTTGGCCAGCTCTAGTTAGCCATGGCTTCTCCAACCCAGTTCATGAACTCCTTGAACTCTTCCCATGACTGCCCAGTCTCTTCCGGTTCCTCAGTAGGCGGGTGGGGAATGAGGGTAGACCGGCTGTCCTGTCTGGATCATCATGGCGGCTTCCAGGAGCACTGGGCTTGTGTGGGCGGCGGGGGGAAGACAGAGATGTTGGCTGCCAGACTTCTGCCGTGGGGATGGGCTTCTGTGGTCCCTGCCTTCTGTTACCATGGAGAACTGGAACCGGGCCCTTCTTTCCCGTGATTCTTTTCCCTTTCGTCTCTTCTCACAAGATACCACAAAGGGCTGTCTCTTTCTCTGATGCTGCCATCTCCCTCTCCGCGCCTCCCACCCTCCTGTACAATTTGATGCATTGGAGCCTGAGGGGTGGGGTGGTGGAGAAGTTCTCTCTGGCTGCCTTCTGATTGCCTTTATCCCTCCCAGACTGCTCTGGGTGCCGCGTCAAGAACAGCCCGGCAGAAAGCAGAGGCTGACACCCGCTGAGGGTGCCTTGAGCTTCACTCTGTCTAATGACATGGCTTTCGGTTCCTGCTGAAGGGAGAGGCGTGGAGTCCGTGGGAGCCCAGCCTTGCATGCTCCCTGCTTCTCTCTCCCTGGGCAGAGGTCTGCATCAACCAGCCTCAACCCCTGGCCTCTGCTTTGTCTCCTGGTCTTTCCTGTCTCCTCTGGATGCCCCTCCTATTAGGCAGGCTGCAGAGACCAAGTCTTTTGCCAGCCACATAGGTGGACCTTAATAAGGACCTTGTTTTAACCAGTGTGTGGCTCTACCATAGGGGGCCCTGCAGATTTTTTGCCCCCTCCTGGGCGGTCACAGTGATGCCAGTTAAAGATACAGCCCGGTTGGCCGGAGCAGGTCCCATTGTCTCGGTCCCCATGCTGTTGCAGTCCACACAGGAGACTCAGCGACATGCCAACTCCAACCAGCTTGGGCTGAGGCCATGTTTCTGGTGTAAAATGCCAGCATCCAGCCTGCCAGCTTTAAGAGCCAGTGCTGGGGAGCCCTTGGTTGTCTGGGTCCTGGTATAAGGACCCTCAAGAAGCCACAGGCCAGGCCAGGAATGGTTATAAACCATTTCTTACCCTCCCACCTTCCTGGTGTGCCATAGATGTCAGTCTGGTGTTTTAACTGCAAGCTGAGGTGGGGAATGTGCCTGGTTTCCTGGGGTCCGCCCCCTTTCCGACAACGGAAAAGTTCCTTACAGACCGGGTCCTCCCTGAGTCTGTTCCAAGCCAAGGAAGGGAACTGACGGGCCAAACTCACATAATGAGGAAATTCAGTCTGGGCAGAAATCACAAGGACGAGGGGGCCTTTGCTGCTCATGCGTTCCATTTCCATGCGCTGTCTCAAGGCATCCCAGAACCATGCCCAACCCCATCTGCTTCATACACATGCTTGGTCATGTATGTCCCCCTTGGCTCCCTCCTGGGCTCCACTGCCAACTTCTCAAAGGTCTGCTTGCTCCCACTGGTTCACTTACTGAGCTTTTTCCTTCTTTGCTTCTGCAAACACAGATTCGGGAGGAGGACAAGAGCCCTCCACCGTCTTCACCCCCTCCCCTTTTCTCCGTCATCCCAGGGGGCTTCATTAAGCAACTGGTCCGGGAGACTGAGAAAGAGTCCAAGGAAGCAAGGCTGAGGAAAGAGGCAGCACTCGCCTCTCCAGAACAAGAGGTAAGTGCCCCCCACCCTGGGGAAGGGGACTGGGTGCCAGGGGATGCCAGTCAACCCCCACCATCCTGTCCTATGAGCCTCCTAAGTCAGCCACCATCTTGCCTTCGCTTCTATTCTCCCCCCTTGGAGGAATGTCCTTTCTTCAGCTGATCTACTGAACTCCTATGCTTCCTTCAAAACCCAGCTCAAATAGTACATCTCTGGAAAGCTCTGCTATTGCCTTCCTTCCTCCGATTCCCACAGCACCCTCTGAGTTTGCCTTAATTGTGGTTGGCATGGTGACATATATGGAACCCCTCCTGTAAAATTTGGCCTAGAGGGGAGCTCAACGAATGATTGTTTAAAGACTGAATGAAGGCTATGAGCTGATGTGCAATTGTGGGGATCTTTTTACCCCTACTTTTGCAGAAAGAGGAAGCTTGATGTTAGCTAAGGACCCAGAGTTGGCTTACTTTACATGGGAAAGATCCTGAGTGACTGTTGTTGGTTATAGGTATATTGGTTGTTAAAATACGGAAACCTCTCCATAGCAGGGGGCAAACAGGCATGACTCCAGCCGCGCCACCCAGCGCCCTCCAGCTGCCCCTCCCCTGAGTTCCTCGGAAGGGCCACATGCCAATCATTAGAGGGTTAATGCTTGGCACAAGTAGGGACCTCAGTACTCAGCTGCAGCTGGCATCATTTTTGATTTGTCTGTGTCCGCTAAATCCCCTAATTATTCTGAATAGTGCTGTGGAATGGAAGCTGTTGCAGGACAAGATACAGCCCCTGTACTTTAAGGACTTGCAAGTTCAACCCTGATGGTAGCCAGTGCTGTCTCCCTCCCTTCCCTTCCTAGCCAGGGAACCCCGGGCAGGATGATGAAGTTGGACACCAGGCAGGTGGGCTTGGGTTTATTACTGTCGGACAGACAGGGCATCTCCTCATGTCTCTCCAGCACCCCCTTGGGATGGAGAAAATACTGCAATGCACTAGCGTTCTGGTGGCCGTGGGGGCTGGAGTTGGCTTGGGCCCAGTGACCAGCCTGGCTCTGCCTCCCACCCCTGTTCAGCTGTTGTGAGCCTGTCCGGCCCCCCACGTGCCCGCACCTGTCCAATTACAATGGCTTCCCTGCCTCCAAGAGGCTCTCCGGCAGCTGAATAACAGCAACTGTTGAAATATCCCTGCCAAGTCTTCTGGGGGCACATTACAGGGAGGATGGGTTCTGTCCCCACCCCTGCCTGAGCTGGGCATAAGTGGGGCCAAAGTCAACCTCCAGATACTGTGGTTAGGTCGTGAGCGTGTGCTGTTTATTACGAGATGGGGTTCACTTTGCTGCTCACGGGCTCCTTTGAGCTCCTCTGCACAATGGGGTAGATGGGATTACACCCACTTCTCAGAGGCAGGGACTGAGAAACCTCAGGTCAAGGTCATGCAAGGTCCTCAAGGTCAAGCAACTTGCTCAAGGTCATGAGGCCAGACAGAAGCTGAGCCAGGACGGGAGTCTATGTGTTCTCTGCTCGGGCAAGCTGCCTCGGGAAGGGCCAATCTAGGGAGCAAGGTGGCTAGTGTGGCCACAGAGGCCTGGGTAGGCAAGTGTCCCACAAGGCTTCAGGCCGTGCTTGTGTCAAGGGGCACAAGCGAAGAAGCAGAGCTGAGCACAGGATGGGGACAAACTGTCACCCCAAGGCTGAGCCAGAGACTTAGCCAGGACGCAGAACAGACAAGCCTCAGACTACAACAGGTGTCTGGACCGGGGGCCAAGACGTTCCTGGGGCTGGAGCTCATGTGTCTGTGACGCTGTGAGTCCTGACTGACTTTTGCCAATTTAACTTTCTTGTCCTAAGCGGTAGCTAACTGGATCCTCTCCTTACCCTAGCAGACCTGGTGCCCCACCCAGCACAAGGTCCTCATGTAATCCTTGCAGGGAGCCATCAGACTCTGCCCCCAGTTTGCAGGGAGGTGAAGCGAAGCTGAGCGAGCTGACTTGGTTTCCTGAAGGCCAGGCGGCAGGGAGAGACAGGGAGGGGCTGGAACCACCCTGAGGCAGAAAGAAACCCATAGCGAATGTTGGGAGAGCTGGGTTCTAGGTCCCACCACCGTGTATGGTCGAGGCCTCGCTTTGCTCATCTGTAAAATGCACGTGTGTGAATTGCCTCTTGGCTTTAGTGATGCTGGGGGCACCACCTCCCCCATAGAGCAGACTGGAGGTTTGGGTGACTAACAACCAAAGGAGGAGAGTCCATGGGTGGGATTGAGGGAGGGTAGGGTTGCTTATCTTGTTTGGCCCAAATCCTGCAGGTCAGCAAGGAGCTAAGTGTGATTGTGGCCTCTCTCTCCTAGACCCCAGAAATTTCCACTAGCCAACCCAAGAGCAGGTCCAACAGTGGCACCAAATTTGGAAACCAGCAAATTATCCAAGGCAACCAGTCAAGCTCTCCACAGAACTCCAACATTCCGGCCAAGGAGAGCGAGGGGGCCAGCCCCACAGACCCCGTGCCAATGACCAGCATCAATGGCGAGAAGCCTCAGGAATCGGGCACTGGGGTGACACCGGCCAAAAAACCCCTGCCCTTCAAGAGAGGTGTGCGGAGGGGTGACGTGCTGCTAATGGTGGCCAAGCTGGACCCGGACTCAGCCAAGCTGGAGCAGCAGACCCAGCCCCCTGATGCTCCCACCTGCAAGACCGTACCCCCGGCCACAGACCCTGGAGGAGAGAAAAAGGGAGGGACTCCCGGGACTCCTCATGGTCCCCGGGCTGGCACTAAGGACTCAGCCCCAAAGGCTGAGAAGACTCAGACTGAGGGTGTTGGGGACCCAGGAAAGGTGCTACCAACTAAACAAGGTTCAGGGAAGAAAGGGGGCGGGGCCCCCCAGACCAAAGGACTGAAAGGGGGTGAGGTCCAGGGGAGAGAGGGGCCATGGGAAGGGGAGAGGCAGGAGACAGCAGAGAAAGGGGGAGGGAACCCCCCAAACAAGATGGCAAAGGGAAATCTCTCCAAGGAAGGGGGTGAAGGGAAGGGGGCTGGGGCCCAAATCCAGGTGAGAAAGTGGGGCATTTCCCTGGGCGGAAGGAGCAAGTGGGACGGTTCCCAGAGTAAGAAGGACAAAGAAGGTATGCGCCCAAGAAAGTCAGAGAAGACAGAGGAACCACAGAGCAAGGAGAACAAAGTGAGCCAAGGGCAGGGGCAGCCAGGGAAGGTGGGGGAAGCTCCTGGACAGGTAGAGAAAGTGGGGGAGCCTCAGAGTGTGCCTGGGAAGGCAGCGGAGCCCCAGGCTAAGGTAGTCAAGAAAGGGCAACCTCAGGGTGAGTCTGGAGAGGCAGGTAAAGCTGGGGGGAAGACAGAGAAGGGCCGTACAGCCCCCGAGGAGGTGGGTGCAGGCAGAGAGACCCCAGTGCCTGCTGGGAAGGAGGGCCAGCCGGAAAGCAGAGAGCAGAAAGCTGGGGAGTCCTGTGTGGGAGCAGATGATGGGGCCAAGACCCTGGAGACAGAGCCGGAAGGACCCAGACTATCTGCTCTGGAGGGCCAGGCAGAAAGGCCTCAGACTCAGAAGGAGAGTGAAGAGGGGCCAGACCGGCTGGAGGGGAGCAAAGACTTGGATCAGGTGAGGGACTGGACTACAGCCCCGGTGAGTGGGGCGGGGCAAGAGGGACCCTCCAGAGATAGACGGATGGGAAGGACCTGCTCCTGGGGGTGAATAAGGCAGGATAGGAGATGGACAGGGAATTGGAGTGGGACGGCCCACTCAAGAAGAGGGCGTAACACTTCCTCTTTGATACGCTTCCATATGCTGGGGTCTGGAAGCCCCCACTATTCCTGTCCTGGAGGAATCATGAAGGAGGTCCCAAGAGTGGGAGATGTCCACTCATGGTGTCACATGGTATTTCTCAAACTTGGGGTTGTGCAAATTGTAGAGTGCTCAAAATGCAGATTCCCAGGCCCTGCCTCAGAGCCTCCATTCAAAAGGCCAGGGGTAGGCCAAGGCATTTCCCTGCAAATAAACAGCCCCCTCCTTGCTCTCCCTTGGGGAAATTCTGATTTCAGTGGTCCCAGATCACACAGTGAGAAACTCCCATGTAAAGGGTTCTCTGCTGATTCGGTGTTGGGGGGTAGGGCAGGCAGTGTCCTCTTGGTCTGATTTATGTGATCTTTGCTCCCAGGCTCCCGAGGACAGATGGTACGAGGCAGAGAAAGTCTGGCTGGTTCAGAAGGATGGATTTTCTCTTGGTAATCAGGGGTGTTAGCACCTAAGTAGGGGAGGGTCTAAGTATTTCCCTTTCATGCCCCTCCACTGCTAGTCATATTTGCTGAATCCGTTTGTGGGGAGGGTGGGTGCGGGAAGGGAGGGGCAAGGAGCAACTGAGTCTAGGATAGGAGTCTGTGGCTTTTGGACTGGGAAGAGTTGAGTGTCATTTGACCCACGTAGCTGATCTTTCCAAAGGCAACTGCCCCTCGGGAATTCATTATTTAACAAAGTCACTAATGCTCTGAGCATTGTCTCCTCTAGGGTTCCTTGAGGCAATGAGGCAAAGAGTGCAAAAAGTGCAAAAAGTGCAAATGACCAAAGAGATTTCACCTCACAAGCCCGCTTTTGTCAATTCGTTGTGACCACCCTCTACTGAGAAGCAATCATGCGTCCCCGTCAGAACACAGCTGTGCAGAGTGATTGATTAGTGATGTCTGCCATGAACCCTGGAAGGGGAAGTGGCAACCCGTATGGCATTGTCTCCCCTCCCAGGTGTAGATACAAGATGGGTCAGTGCACCTCAGTACCAGGGTGCTTACCCTGAGCCTGGCACTGAGCCAGATGATGAAAGCCCAATTAACCCAGACTCAGCTTCTGTCCTCAAAGGGTTCAGGGTCATAATTTGATCCTTCTATAAGCTCTGTGGTCTGACCATTCGGCTTAGAGCCTTTCTCTCTCTCTCTCTCTCTCTGCACTGTCACCAGCAACTGTGCTGAAGCCAGATGAGGGAACAGCTGACCTGCCGGCAGGAAGGGTACGACTTCTCATCGATGCTGACAAAACCATCACCGAGGTGGACGAGGAACATGTTCATAGGGTGAGCCCTACATCCCCCTCCCCGCATGCTCCATACCTTCTTTCCCCAGCCCTGCAAGAGAGGTCCAGTATCTGACTGCACATGCTGGAGGGAGTGGTAAGGAAAACCATCATCGACCTCTGTTGCTCTCCTGGCAGTATATTGTCATGGGGTCGTTGCTCTATCCCAGCGTTCTCTTAGCGAGGATACAAGAACAGACATATGTGTCAGAACTGGGAGTTCTTCTTGATCCAAGAAAGTGCTTGCTTTTCGTTTTATGGACATTGCAGATGCATGTTTCCCTTTTTACCCTGGCTGCCAGGGAACTCAGAGCCAAATGTGCAGCTATAGCTTAGGTTTCAATGGCCTATTATTTAGGGGCATTAACTTTTCTTTTGGTTGAGAAGCCCAACTACATTTTGTATAATTTTTATAATACACCATAAATCTTTTTGAGATTTAGAGTCTAATGATGGGGGAAAAGTGTCCTGTCCTCGTCCTCTTCCACCTCTCACAGCCTACTAATCAAGAAGATGTTTCTTCCAGCAGCTCCTTGTGGGTCTCATTCATTATTCCTCCTTTTCTGCCCTCTGCCGGCCCCAGGACCTCTACTCCTGCTGGTATTTACAGTTTGTAGTGGGCCCGCGTCCGCTGACCTGTGAGGAGCCCAGACTTCACCCAAACCCCAGAGCACTGGGCCCAGAAAACTCTCTGAAGCTGGAAAGAATAGTAGGAAGGCTTTTAGAATGGCTGCCCCAAAGAGAAGCTGCAGTTGTCCCTTGCTTCCGGAAGAATTTGGGCATATCCAAAGGATCAATGCATGATGGGCTATCAGAGAAATGGGGCTGTTTAGCCACTGGCCTTCATCCCCGAATCTCACAGAACACCTGCAGGACTCCCTGGCAAAACCCAGAGAGGGGGCAACAGGCACGCACACTTGCTTTCTCTGGAACAACCCCCTTCTTGTGGTGTTTGAGACACGGGAGGCTGTCCGAATCTTGCTGGCTCTCTTTGGAGCCTCTCCCCTCCCTGGGCAGTGATGGTAGGGTTGTCCTTATTTCATTTGTATGGTTCTGTTTCTCTCTTTCTGGAGTCCTCACTTTCTGTCCTGGTCTGAGGGAAACAGCTCTCCAGGGAGAGGGTCACTGGGGCCGTGTGTGCATGTGAGCATGCGTGTCTGCGTGTGTGCATGTGTGTGTGTGCATGCGTGTGTGTGTGTGTGTGTGTGTGTAGGGGTGATGGCAGTAGTATGGAGGCCCACAGGACACTTTGCGTGATGCTTCACAGGCCAACCCCCCTGAGCTGGACCAGGCTGAGGACCTGGCCTCCCTGGTCAGTATCAACGAATCGAGTGTCCTGAACACGCTTCTCCACCGATACCGGGCGCAGCTGCCCCACACCTTCAAGGGGCCAGACCTGATCGTCCTCCAGTCCCCAGGGCCCCCAGCGCCCTCTGCAGGCAAGGTAAGCAGGACCATGGGGACATGGTGGAGGCAAGGGCACCTGACGGGTGGGGTGGTGTCCCCTCTGCATCTCAGGGGAGAGCAGGGGGCAGCTGGAGCCCCCTGCAAACCTGTCTGTGAGTCCCATCCTGCCAGATAGAAGATCTGGGGCATTGTGGGCATCGTGGGCATCAAGGACCATCTGAGCCCCCCTCCGGAGAGGGGAATGATGGATGAATCAGGGCTGGAAACAAACAGGGACATTAGAGACTATAATCATGACAGAAATATTGAACTAATATCAGCTCTGGGCCAGGTGCTACTTCAAGTACCTTTTCGGAGTATCTCAGCTAATACTCACGCACCCCTGAAGAGATAGGACCTTTACCTGCTGCCTGTTGGTAGACGAGATCTGCGGGGCCAGCCCTCCAGTTCTGCAAAGGGGAGAGCTGGGGGTGAAACTCAGGCCATCAGCATTTTTGCGCCTCAAACCCCATACTGCACATTCGAGGGTTCCAGACACCCACATAAATCGGGAACCAGAAGCCCCGATTGATTCTGCTTTTCCTTTTTTTTTTTTTTTTTTTTCTCCCTGCCAAGTGGAGAAATGGCCCGTTTTTTTTTGGGCAGACAGTCCCAGAAAATGCAATCTCTCAGCGTCCCCTTGTGGCGATGTCTGCAGCCACACCCTGGCCACCTGAGCCAGATAGCCTCCTGGTCCCCCAGGCTGTTGATTGAGATACTGACGGAGAGTCTCCTCGATGCAGGGCATGGGGGTGCAAAAGCAGGGAGGAAGACAGACAGACTGTCCTTGTGGTGCTTCCGTTCTGGAGGGGGAAGACAGGCCCCCACTGACAAAGACAATGGTGGGTAGAGCAGCTGATTGCTGGGGAGAGAGTGGGGAGGCCGGGACCAGCGGGGACTGATCACAGCAGGTCTTCCACGTGGCCGTAAGGATTCTGGCTTTCCCTGAGCATGATGCCAGCTTCTGGGGGAGGGGGTCTTCAGCAGAGGTGGGAGACAGTCTTCCGTGCTGATGGAAATTGGATCTAGTGCAGGCATGACACCTGCTTGGAGGTCTTACTTGGGCGCCGTGGCGAGGACTTCGTGATTGGGGAAAGCACAAGCCTCTAGCACAGCTGCTAATGCCCCCTGAGTGCCTTGGAATGATCACGACCTCTCTTCGGCCTTGTTCTCTCGTCTGTTAACTGGGGATGAAAAGCTACATCTTGGGGGGCCAAGGAACCAATCTACTCATAGCCCTCGAATGATGCTAAACTCCATTAAAAAAAAAAAAAGGCTAGTGGTTCTGAATCCCCCTTCAAGATCCCTCTTCTCCAGGACACCACACCACCCCTTCCCATGCTCCCCAGCCCCGCTGTCTTGGGGCCTGTGGACCCTCCCCTCCCTTGCTGTGAGGGCTGTGCTTCTGCTCGTTCAGTCTCAAGCCTCCGAGCCTCCCAAGAAGCTGCATGGTGCCTCTTGCTCCTTAGAAGCCTCCAGGAGATTTTGTACAGACCCCTACAGTGAGCCAGATTCTTGCTGACTGTTCTGGACTGAGGCATTCTTTACAGAATCTGGGCTGAGAAGCTGAAAGTGCAGGCTTTGGGAATATGCCTTGTAAGGATTTAGGTGATGTCCCGGGCCCCTGAAACTCTGAGATGGGGATGGGACCCCCTCAAAGGTCCAGATTCCCAAACCCAAACCTGAAACTCCCTTCTACACTTTGGCTGAGTCACATGTGGTTCCTCCAATGGCCACCAGGTGGGAGCAGTGACCTGTGGTGAGCCTGGGCCTGGGGCCACCCCCAAGATGGGCTGGGTGGGGACTGGGTCGACGTGGGGGCGGTGCGGGGTGGGGGTGAGGGCTCTCTCACTGGGGATGGCTGGGAGTTGAGTGTGTGCCTGGGGGCGCTGGGTGCATGGGTGTGAGCATGGGTGTGTAGTTTAGATGGGTACAGCTCTGTGTAACTGCGGCTTCTGCCACTGTTGGATGTGTGTGCCCGTAAGCACGCCAACATGTGCCAACATGCAAGACACGTGTGCATATGCACACCTGTTTATGTACAAAGGGGCCTGGATTAGGAGGATCCTCCCTTTGTCCTTCTAGCCCCCCACAAACCTCTGAGGGACTGACAGGTGGGATAGCCTGTTCCCTGAACTTCAGCGTTTCCAGAGTGGAAGGCAGCATTGGGATTCAGATCCCAGAACCTTCTGCCTGTGGCCTGCCTGAAGGCCATGTTCAGCCAGTGTGGGGGCGTGTCCCACCTTTGCCAGCTCTGGGGATCCTGCTGAGCCCTGTTTTTTGTGTCAGGACAGGGACTCATTATTGTGTCTGGGTGTCTTGGGGAGGGGAGGCCAGCTGACGACTGGGGGCGGCCCTCAGCCCCAGGCCAAAGGTCCAGGTGAAGGGAAGAGCCACCATGTGGGGATTTGAGCCCCTGGCCCTGCTTGGCAGTGGAGAGGGCAGATGGGGTGTCACTGGGCCCCATATTCACCTACTTGTCATGCCAGGCTTTGGATGTCCTCCTCCAGCTGGGCCCGCTGCCCTGCCCATTTTGGTGCCTTTCCACTGACCACTTTGCCTCCTGTCAGCCTCTTGCTTTCCACCCAAAGGCCACGCTAAGCAGACTTTGTCAAATGCTCCAGACTCTGGTTTCCCCTTACCTGCCCCACCCTTACTCCCCAGGGCATTTGGCATAGCCACGCCCCCCTTCTCCTGCAGACCCTCCCTTCCTGAGCTCCAGGTCTCCCCTGTCCTGGATTTCCTTCTGTCCTGCCGGCCCTCCTCCTCAGCTTCCTTCGCTGGTCTCCCTGACTTCCCCAAGACCCAGTGCCTGTCCCACACCTCTTGTCTCCTCCCCTCTTGTCTCCTCCTCTTTATTTATTTATTTTTTTAAAAAGATTTTATTTATTTATTTGACACACAGAGAGAAAGATCACAGAGAGGCAGACAGTGAGAGAGGAAGGGAAGCAGGCTCCCTGCTGAGCAGAGAGCCCAATGCAGCGCTCTATCCCAGGACGCTGAGATCATGACCTGAGCCAAAGGCAGAGGTTTAACTCACTGAGCCACCCAGGTGCCCTGTCTCCTCCTCTTTAAACACCCACTTCCTTGGTGATCTTATTCCGGCTCATGGCTTTACAACGTCTCCTGTGAGATCTAGTTTAATTCTTTGTTTTCTTTATCATCTGGCTCTTCCCAGCAGAAAGCAAGCTCCATGGGGCAACGCTGTTTTGGTTTAAATCAGATTCATTAACGTATAATTTACATACGGTTTGATTCAGTCTTTCCAGCCTACAGACCTATAAGTTTCAGCCACACATGGGTAGTTCGCTAACCAACTGCACCATCAATTACAGGGCTGTTCCTAGTCCTCTGGTCCCTGTATAGTCACTCTCCATTCCCATGGTCCTGCCCTTGGAATCCACTGATCTGGGTTTTTTTTTCTGTCCCTAGAGTTGGGCCTTTTCTGAAAAGTCATGTCATTGGAACAGTGCAGCCAGCCACCTTTGAATTGGCTTCTTCTACGTCCCAGGATGCATTTCATGTTCACCCATGTCACTGCAGCCACTGGCCCGGGTTCTTGTATGGTGTGTGTGCCACTCATTGGGTGACCAGCTGTCCTGGTTTCCCCAGGATAGAGGGGTTTTCTGGGACAGGGGACTTTCAGTGCTCAAACGGCAATGGCTGCTTACGTTCTTTCCCTCGTTAAATGGCAATTTTTGCCAATGGTTGTTCCTAGTTTCCAGTGATTTTGAATATATGTCCAATAAAGCCGGTACCATTGAAGGTTTTTGGTGAACACACACAGTTATTTCTCTAGGGTGAATACTTAAGAACGGGATTGCCAGGTTGGATGCTGAGCGTATATCTCACTCTTTCTCAGAGTGACCGTGTCATTTTAGCCTTCTTACTAGCATTGTATGAGAAGTCCAGTAGCTTTGTATCTTCTCCAGAACTTGGTAGTGGGTGTTAAAAATTAGTTTTAAACTTTTTTTTTTAGGCATTCTAATAGGTATATAATGGTATCTTTTCATGGTTGGTAGGGCTTTCCTTTCCCCGATTTGTATAGTGCTGTGCCCCCAGTGCCTGGAATAGTGTCTCACATGTAGTAGACACTCAGTAATTATTTTTTAACTGAATGAAGAGTAAATGAATGGCTGAGTGGATGGCTGAATGGAGTGAAGGATCTAAGGTATTACCTAAAACTGTTATGGCAAATACATGGCATACATAGCATTAGCTACCCTGTGCTTCATTCTGTTTCCATGGCAGACATTATTAATCAATCTTGCCATTTTATCAAGCTGCCTCATTCCGGGCAAGTACTATCCAATAATGAGTTGACACAAGCCTCCAAGGAGCAAGAGAGAAGCTCCAGACTCGGAGTGGGCTCAAAGGCTGCTGAAGGACTCACAGTGGGTCAGAGCAAGACTAGACCCCAAGGCTGGGCTTTTTCTGGTTACATTCAAGACTCCTCTGAAAAGGCTGGGGTAGGATGACAGGACATGAATCTGGGCTCAAGGCTGGGGTGGGGCACTGTCTTGGAATGCTCCCTCAGCACTGGCCGGGGTGGAAAGACTGAAGCCTAGGATATCTTCCTGCAGGTGCCCAGGGGCCGCCGGGATGGCCTGCCAGCCCATCTGGCCTCCTTGGCGCAGCGGGCATACTGGGTGCTACTGAGCCAGCAGAGAGACCAGAGCATCGTGGCCCTGGGCCGCAGTGGTGCTGGGAAGACCACCTGCTGTGAGCAGCTCCTGGAGCACCTGGTGGCAATGGCAGGTGGTGTGGATGGCAGGGTCTCAGGTATAGTGGTCTCCAGGGAACACGTGTTGGGGGTGGGTTGTAGGGGAGGGTGGGGAGAGTTGGAGTGGGCACTGGGTTTCTCCTCCTTATGTCCATTCAGCTAGCATTCACTGAGCATCAATGGGCAGACGCTGTTCTTGCTTCTGGGCAGGGCCACCTGTGGTTCATTGGACAACCTTCCTCAAGACATTCACAGCTATTGGCAGAAAAATCATCATATACTGACATTGTTAGAACTAAACTCCTGTCTGCTGTGTGCTGGGAAATCATCCTAATAAATACATAAACCTATGATTATATGATGTAAATGATGTGCCCCTTAGAAAAGGTGTCCTTATGCAGTGCACAACCTGCTCAACTGTACAGAGAACCCAATAAGTAAAGACAGAAGGGCAGGGCCTATGCTCATGAGGATTTGACAACTAGAAGGGAAACCGAACTTCATATATATTCCAAACTTGCATGTTCTGCACACAGTGCTGGCAGAGCTTGTTAGGAGAGAGGTGGGGCAGTGGGGGGAGCCCAGAAGAGAGGGAAGTGGGGATTTCCTTGGAGTGGGAAGTGGAGATTTCCTTGAGGTAATGATGTTTCAGCTAGGCTTTAAGGAGAGTTGTGGGTACAATGATTATCTCCATCTTCAGATGGGGTATCAGAGGCATAGAGAGGTCGACTTGCCCCAAGTTAGATAACTAGCAAAGGCAGAGCCCATATTCAAATCCCCTTACTACTGTGTGTGCTGCTGTCTCACTACAGTTGTTCCAAACCTTTATCGATCACCTGCTCTTCATCTGACTCACATTAGGAACTGGGGATAAAATGGGGAGAGGCACCAGTCTTGGCTTTCTCAAAATGTAGTTCTGCTGTGAGTGCATGTGTTGGGGGGTGGGAGTCAGGATAGGCTGTACCCAGGTGCCTGGCACAGTGCCTAGCACATAGTAGGTACCCAATAAATAGTTGTGGGGAGACTGGAGGGCTTTTCAAGGCTGTTGCTACCCTGTGAGCTCCCTCAGAGCAGGTCTGAGAATGTTCATGCTCTGCCCTTCTGCGTCATGCCCAGGCAGCCCCTGTCATCAGGCTGTATCTATCCTGGCCCTGCGAGTCTCTCCTCCTTGACTCAGTCTTGCTCCCCCTGCACCCTGCTTGCAGTACACAGCCCGGGCAGCAGTGAAAAGTCTGTGGTTTAGTGCTGAGCTGGAGAGGTGGTGGGGAGCCTGCTGGGGCTTGGGGCCAGATGGGCTTGGACCAGTGCAGTTGCCAGCAGGGAAGGTAGTCCTGTGAGAGGTGGGGTTGCAGCTCCTGGGCCATAAGTGACACCTTGCCCCATGCCTCCAACAGTGGAGAAGATCCGAGCTACCTTCACAGTTCTCCGGGCTTTTGGCTCTGTGTCCACTGGCCACAGCTACAATGCCACCCGGGTCGCCATGGTGATGTCGCTGGACTTCAATGCCACGGGGCGAGTTGCGGCCGCTCAGCTCCAGGTGGGTGTTCTGGGCAGACGGGGGTGGAGGGCTCTGGGTGCTGGAACTGGGTGTCCCAGTTCCACCCAGCAGAGGTCACGCCTCCACCTGGGACCCTGGCATGTATCCTAATGGATGTGGATCCCCAAGCCATGGCCCTCTCCTCCCTCAGCACCCCGGAGCATTGCTAGCCCGTCTGCACCTCTGAATGTCGCAGGGATGAAATATTCATGGGTAAATATGTAACCCAGCCTCTCATTAGCTGGCTCTTAAAAGCATAAGCTGAAATTAAACAGACGCTCGCCAGCCTTCTGTGGCCCTGCTGTGTGTAACCAACACATGGTCTGTTTGTTCCTATCTCCACGATCACCAGTGCTGCTCCCCTTCCCACCTCAAACATGCTGCTTGAGCAGAAAATAGGATTAGGTTATTAGAAGGATGGTTTGTATGCTGAGCAGGGATAATGTCCAGACTCAAAGAAAACTCACCGATGCCAAATAAGTCCTTTTTCTGTCCCGGCCCTGCAGTTCCCCTGTTAATCACCACTTGGGTCTGGTTGGTAAGCTTCTGTTAAATACGAATATGTTGGAGAGTGGCTCCATTTAATTGTTATTACCTTTGGATGCTTTCATCAGAATGAATCTACAGCAGTAGTCAAGTCCCTAAACGGGCTCTGAATCAGTGGGAAAAAGGAGGGCGCAGGTTCTATACAGAAGTGTCCGACAGAGTGTGGCTGTGAGCTGTTGCCCCCAAGAGTGCATCAGGGCAGAGGGGTGCCCCAACGGGGCCGCCGTCTGGTGTACCCTGCAGGCCAACCACGTTGTGTCCATTCCTGTTGCAGACAATGCTCTTGGAGAAGAGCTGTGTGGCCCAGCAGCCAGAAGGAGAAGGCAATTTCGAGGTTTTCTCCCAGATGCTGGCAGGGTTGGACCTGGATCTCAGGTGAGCGATGGCATCTTTGAACTTTGCAGGCGGCTAGGACTCATTCAGGTTGGCTGTTCAGATATGACCCCAGAGCACGTTAGCTTCTTGTCCCCTGGGTGTATGTGGTTTATGTTCTTCAGGCCAGGGCTTCCTGGCACTTAGGAAGGGCCACAGAAGGGCAGGGAGTGCAGAATATTCCAGAAATGGGACTAGGGCCTGGCGCAGGCGCTGGGGCCATCCGGACCATGGCAAGGGAGCCCTCTGCCATGAGGACTATGTGCTCTGCCAGGGCCCTGGTGTGGGCAGCCCCTCCCTGACTTCCAGTCCCTCCTCTGCTTCCAGGACGGAGCTGTACCTGCACCAGATGGCAGAGAGTCACTCCTTCGGCATGGGCATATGGCCCAAGGTAAGGAGGAGGTCCTTCCGAGGAGTGTGCGGATGTGTGTGTCCCTGTGGCCAGGATGGGAGCATGACGGAGGGGTTCCCTGCATGACTCTTCTCCTTTGCCTGTGGGGGACACGGTTGGCAAGGACCGGTCGTGTGGGGGACACAAGGGCTACCTTTGTGGGGCCTGGGCTTATAGGGTAACTGGGACTTGTACACGTAAGGGGAGCCAGAAGGTGGCATATGGAGAGGTAAGCGTGCAGGCTCCGGGCTCAAACCCTGCCTCTGACCCATATTAGCTACATGATCTCAGACCCAACCTCTCTGAACACCTGTCTCCTTTTCAGGCAAATAATGTGAATAGTAGTATCTGCCTCATCGGGTCGGGGTAAGGGTAAAAGAAATGATGTACACAAAATGTGGAGCACAGGACTTGGCCTAGATCCATCAATCTGGTACACTTAATAGATATTACTGGTGATTCACATGGGTGGGTGCAGTCCGGGACGGCTTCCTGGAAGACATGCTCTGTGAGTAAGACCTGGAGAGATGGTAGTCTTTTGTGTAAAAATAAAAACAAGGTGTTGACTTGTTTGCTTATTCTTTTATTCATTTGTTTATTTCTACAATTGTTTTCTGAGTCGCCGCCCCCCCCCCCCCACTACACCTACCACCAGCTCCGGTGCCAGGCCTGTGCTAAGCTTCGGGATTATGGTCTCCATTCATGAATTTTTACTCAATTGGGAGAGAGGGATGCGGGTATTAATGCAGTCGTGTGAGATACGAATATGCTAGACTTGCCCAAGATGCTGTGGGCACCAGAGGATAGTTGAAAGAGCTACTTGGTCTCAGTCAGAGAAGGCTTCTTAGCTACAGGGACATTGGATAGGGTTTTGAGGATCGAATAGAAGTTCACCACAGAGAGGAGGATAGATAATGTGAAACTCTATGAATTGTGGACGGACCAACAGTGACAGAAAATAGGGCAGTGGTTGCCTGTGCACTGCGTGGGGCAGGAGGAGGGGAGAAAGGGTGATAAACAGGAACTTTTGGGAGGTGATGGATTGATGGATATGTTCATTGTCTTTATTAAGGTGATAGTTTCATGGGAACATGTATCAAAGTTTGTCAGATTATACCTTCTAAGGATGAGTCGTTTAGCTTTTGTCAATTACACATTAATGAAGCTATCTACACATACACACAGACACACACACACACGCACACACACACTGTTGGGTACTCTCCAGAGTTACCGATTCAGCAGGTCTGGGGAAGGGCCTTGGAATCTGCATTCTTCCCAGGTTCCTGGGTGATGCTGCTGGTGCTGGTCCAGGAACCACCCCCCGCCCCCAAGGACCACTAACATGGAGCTGATTTTTGCAGTAGGAGTAAGAGGATGCAGCTGTTCCATCTTTAAATTCTGGGGGCTAATCCACTCTTCCTCCAACACCCCATTTTGCTGACAGGCATCCACGGTATGGTTTTCTTCCAGACCCTATCTCCCCATGATTGGGGAACTGTTAGGACCCCAGACCTTGACTGTGACTGCCCCGGACGAGAGGCTATCCCGGCAGTGGGCTTTCCCATTTGTGTTCATGAACTTTGGCCAGATGTATCCATTTGAGTGTGCAAGAGGATTGTTTTTGAGGAGAAGAGCTCCAGCTTCTGGTCCTTGTGTGCTCTCCTCAGCCTGACTTTTTGTTAACAGTCTGCACACAGGAATGGGTCACAGTGGGAATCTGTGTCAGGCAGGCTTTTGAAGTAGATTTCTTTTTTTGTGTGTTTCTGGGGGGTGTTTTCTTTAGACCAGTTGATTTAGGGAAACTGGTAGGGTGTTCCTTTGTTCTCTCTCTGCTACCTGGCAGGTATCCAGGGAAACTTTCCTCAGTGTTCTAAGAACAAAAATAAAATCTGAAAGCTCACTGTTCTTTGATCCCAGCCTGGGCTAGTTTTCTGGGGCTGGGTGGTCCCAGTACTATCTCAGTAAGGGCATGTGGTGGTCAGGAAATACCCCCCAAGAATGGGAGTTGCCAAGTACAAGCTCTCCAAGTTGCCAGGTTGAGCACACAAATATACAGGATGCCCAGAACTTCATCTTGTAACTGACCGAATGTACAGCATGAGGACTATAGTTCATAACAGTGTTTATTGCGTACGTCGAATTTCCTAGGAGAGTGGATCTTAATTGTTCTCGCCACACACAAAAATGGTAACTATGTGAAGTGATGGATGTCTTCACTAACTTCATTGTGGCAGTCATTTCAGAATGTGTACCTATACTAAATCATCTCATTGTACATCTAAAAATACACAATTTGTATCTGTCCATTATAACTCAGTAAAACTAAAAAAAAAAAAAATATCCTACAGGATGACCAGTTAAATTTGAATTTCAGACACACATAGAATATTTTTTTTAGTATAATTATGCCCCAAATTTTGCATGGGCAGGCCTGGAGGCTGCCTGGAGGAGGTGAGCTAGAGATTGAAGTTGGATGGGGCAATGAAGCCAGCATTCCTGCTCTATCAGATAGTACAGGGAAATATACAAAACAGTACCCATCGTTTATCAGAGATTCAAATTGAACTATATGTGCTGCATTTCTACTGGCAAATCTCTAGCTCACTTCATCCCTGGCTGAGGCTTCCCCTCCTCCTAGCTGGTCCCACGGACTCAGATCAGTTCTGCTCTGACATAATCTGTCTTAAGGTCCTCCTTGCTCCCAAATTAAATGAGAGGAGGTCCATCAAATACTTGGAAACTCAGATTGTATTATCATATTATGATTTGGATTATTATTCGCTTTTACCTTTTATAGCAACATGGGACCAGTTGGGTGGGGCAAGGCTTCAGGGACCCATGAGGCCCCTAGTCCAGGCCCCTTGGCAGTCCACACCTTGTTTTAGTCTCGTTGACCTTATCTCTATCCTCTAGTTTATACCTTTAAAGTAACATTTATTTTGGGGGCACCCGTCTGGCTCCATTGGTGGGGTTTTTGACTCGATATTGGGATCGTGAGTTTGAGTCCCATGTTGTGTGTAGAGATTACTTTAAAAAAATATATATAGTGTATGTACACAATATATATACATCAATATACTCTCTATATAAAATATATACTATATATATATAATAATGAGATGATAAATATCTTTGTGCATCCATCCTGGGCCTTTGTGCCAGTATTACTATTCCCTGCTTCCCAGGCCCCTGTCCAGGGAGAGACACACACAAACACACACTGCTCGTGTGTGCATGTGTATGTGTGTGTGTGTGTGTGTGTGTGTGTGATCCCGTTGATGACAATCTCTTATCATGTTTCACGCTGCCTGTTTGCTTATTGTCTGTCTCCCCACCATCCTAAGGTCCAAGAAGATGGAGGTCTTCTATGTTCACTTCACTGCTTATGTATTTTACAAGGCCTGGCACTGAGCTGGGCACACAGCAATAAATGTTTGTTGGGTGAATAAATGAACGAGCAGTCCCCCTCACAACTTAGCTAAAATCGCGTCTTTTCAATTTTTTAAATTTTGTGGCCGTGGTAGGCAGAACTATATTAATTGCAATTTAATTTATCCCGCTGTATCTTCAAAGACGTTTCCTGGGGATTTGGGGATCTTGTGTCTCTCTTTGGATCCAATGCCTGTGTCCTGGGAGCTGGTTGGGTTGGAGAGAGGTGGTTTGCTGGGAATCACAGAGAAGCCCGGAGAAAGGACTTTGAGAATTTGGGGCTCTTCTTCTTCAGCCGACCTGGCCTCTGGGGTCCTTGAACACGGGATTAGGAGCACCGTGGGGCTGGTGCAGTGGGTGGGTAAAGTCTACCTCAGCATCCGTGGCTCTGATTCAGGGACGCTAACCAACAGCAGCTCATTGACATTGACTCATCAATGGATATTTATTGATCTCATGGTGTCCCAGGCACTAACAGAGAGATAACTCAGCTGGGTCTCTGTCGCGAAGGACTCAATGGCCACAGTAGCAGGTCATTTGAAGCCAGAATGACAGGTGCTTGAATTAGAGGTGCGAGTCGGCTGAGGTCAGGCTGGGAGGGGTAGAGGCATATCCAGGAGGGCTGCCTGGAGGAGGTGAGCATGAGCTGGTCTGGTGGTGCACTGAGTGAGGTCAACCAGGGGCAGTGAGGCCAGCATTCCTGGTCCTCATAGCACCTGATACAAAGAGGAAGGTGGAGTGTGACTGCAGAACCCAGAATGAGTCTCAGGGGACTGTCAGCTGGAGGAAGGCCTAGGCCAGAAACACTGAGCTCTGTGGGCTGGTTCCTGCCCCAGGTGGCCGCCTTCACTCACTGACTGTCATTCCCAGCTCCTGGTCCCTGCCCTGTGCCCTTGCTTCCTGCCACTTTCAGCTTTTAAATGGAACTCATCTGAGATCTGTCAGGGTACCAGGACATATTTGAAATCACAAAGCTTTCATATTATTTTCTTCTTCTCTATAATTTATTTTTCTGCAACCTAGCCTGATTTTTTTTAAAGTGCCCAGCAGCAGTGATAATAATAATCATCTTTGCCTCCCAGCAGTGTGCTTCTGGCTGTTACCTTCCAGGCTTTGGCCCAAGGCACATTTAATTTTTATGACTCAGTTGTCAACTGTGGAGGAATGGTCTCCAAATGGGAAGATGGGAGATCGTGTCCTCTTGCCAGGGGCTCTGCCCAGAGCCCTCCCTTCTTGAATCCTCCCAATGGTCTTTTGAGCAAAGGGATTATTATCACATCTGTCTTTCAGGAGCAGTAACCAGGCTCAGAGAGGTGAAGTTACTTGCCTCCCAGCACACAGCTTGGAAGTGGCAGGAGCAGGGCTGGACCTGACCCCGAATCTGGCACTATTGCCTGGCCCCCTCTGTCACCTTGATTCTGTGTTGTGGCTGAAGGCCACATGCTCTGGGATCCGACCCACCATGCCTTCTTTGGTCATTTATCCTCAGTGTTTGCACCTGGGGAATGGGTAGAGCCATATCCAGCTCCTCCATCTGCTCCTAGCAGTGGGGACAGTAGAGTTTCTGGCATGTAATGAATTTTCTCCTGCCCAGTTGGGTGGCTCCAAGGGCCTCTCTGAGCCTCAGCTTTCTCCTCTGTCAGTCGGAGAGACCCACGCCTACCTTATAGAGTAGAAGTACCCAGCACAGTGTAGCAGGTGCTCAAGCCATGTTTCCTCTTCTCCCTCCTTAAATGGGCTCCCGGTGCCCAGAGTGGGTTTGAATGGGTCAGATTGAGCATGCGGCAGAACGGCTCAGCTATGGGGAGATTCAGGCTCCGGGCCATCACCGGTCCTGTCCACCCCACATTCTCTATGAGGTTCACCCACCTCTGTGGGCACCGATGTTTCTTTTGCAAGAGAATCGAGTGCATGTTCAGTGTTTTCCTTCTAAGGGCCAGCTTCAGGGAGGACAGTGCTCCCGTACCAGCTTCCCCTCGGCGGCTGGGGAGGCTTCCAGTAGCCCTGGGCTCCATCAGAGAGCAGCTCCCAGATGCACCCCGAGGCTCTCCACTGCCCTTCGCACAGCGAGACAGGCCAACTCGATCAATGCACACACTCCCGGGTGTCCTTCTGCTTGGAGACACTTCCTTTCCCCGCGCACCCCTCCCCCGCCCCAGCACATTCTGTCTGCTTCATGCGCCACTACTTCCAGGAAGCCTCTGACCCTTCCCAGAGGCTCCCAGCCCCCTCCCCCCACCCCTGCCCTCATTCCAGCTGTCATTCAGTTTGCAAATCTGTTCCCCTCGTAGGGGAGCCTCTTGAGGGCAGAGCCATGCCTGGTTCACCTTCCATGGAGTGCTGGACCTGCCCTTGGGCAGCAGGGGGGAAGGGTGTCTGGGAAAGCAGAACAGCTTGGGTAAAGGTACAGTGGGAAATACTCCGTGGTGCATGGGGGCCAGCATTTATTAGGCACCACTCTGTGCCAGACACTATGCTGTATGCTTTTACACATGACTCATTTACTCCTCACAGTGGCTCTGGGAGGAGGGTGGGCTACGATTTCCATTCTACAGGGGTGGAAACTGAGCCCCAGGACGAGGGCAGGAGATCTGGACAAAGTCACCATGTTGGGGAGCAGAGAGTCTGGGGGAATATCTGTCTTTGTCTGCCTCCGAATCCAAACCTGGCCTCTCTCTGCATTGTAGGATTCTCTTGGGTGCTCTAAGCACAGCCCAGTCTAATGTAGAGAGAGCATTCTGGATTTTTTTTTTCCCCTCACTAAATTACCTGCAGTCTTTGGTTGACCTTGAGTCTTTGATTACCTCAGATAAACTCTGGGCATGGTGTGAGTTGGCTTTTCTCTTTTTTCATTATTTTATTTCACTTTTATTTATTTATTTTTTTGAGAGAGAGTGAGCACAAGCAGGGGGAGTGGCACACAGAGGGAGAGGGAGAAGCAGTCTCCTTGCTAAGCAGAGAGCCCAACGCGGGGCTAGATCCCAGGACTCCGGGATCATGACCTGAGCAGAAGGCTACACGCTAAACAGACTGAGCCACCCAGGTGCCCTAATTTTTTTTTTTTTTTTTTTTGAATTGAGATGAGACATAAAGCGTATACAACACACTAATTTTTAGTCTCCAACTCAGTGATGATTATATTCTTATCCACACCTGCAGCCACACCCCAGATCAACACCTAGAACGTGCCTCATTCTGACAAAGACTCCCTCAAGTATCTTTGCCTGCAGGTGTGTCCCTCTCATTCTAGAGTCATCAACCTGACTTGTCTTACCGAAGGCTAGTTTGGTCCATGCTTGAACATTGCAGAGATGGGAGTCCCAGGATACAGAGCCTTTGGTATCTGGCTTCTCTGGCTCAACCCGGGTCTGTGGGATTCGGGATTGCGGTCACACCCACGGGCAGCTCGTTCTTGTTTGCTGCCAAGTGATTCTCCAACATTGTGCCCTGGCCACACGGCCCTTTGTTTACTCCTTCTCCTGTGAGCAGACGCTTGGGCTGTGGCTTGACTTACTGCACTAGCTTCACTGATGTCTCCGTGCATGACTGGGATGCAAGGATGCAAGGAGGGCTTACATCCCAGCAGCGTGTTTGGTTCCCTGGAAATTCAAGGCCCTGGAAACATCTTCCCGATCCTAATTGTTTGGATCAGAAACAGATACATTTGTCTCTCTGTATTTTCTATTGCAACAGAACCATAGGGAGTGGGTGGGGGGTGGGAGGGGAGGGAGAGGAAAAGAAACAGATTAAGCTTTAGGGAAAGTTTCTCCTTCTCTTTACATGAGCTAAGTGGCGGATGATGGAGTCCACCTGTAATTTAAAGTCAAATGCTCAGAGCTGACAGTGGGAGCCATAATAAATGTATTGCCACTGTCCTTTTGGTGTCCTTTCGCTGCTGCTTTGAAATCTCATAAATAACCGAGAACATGTTGGTAAGATGCCTTCCTTCCCTCCGTTTGCTGCAGTGGAGCAGCTGTGGTTGCTAGGTTGAGCTCCTGGTTGCTAGGGATTTTGTGGTCCTGTGGTGTCCCAGAAATATGATGGATCAGTGGAACATGCTTTTGCTATTAATTGAAATATTTTCACAGCGAATCTCTCAATGTCACTGCATGCTTTGATGCCGTCCCAATTGGTTGCGGATCTTTGCAAGACTTCTTTCCTAGTTAGAAGTGGCTTGAATGGAGGAGACAAGCGGCCTGGACTGAAAATCAGACAAGCCTGATTCTAGCTCTGCATCTTCTGATCTTCTGATACTCATTTGCTGTGTGACCTTGGGCCAGTGTTCTCCCCTCTCTGGGCATTGGATTACACAAACTTCAAGGACCTGCCAGCTTTAACAGCCGACCGTTCCTTGCCCACACTCTGTAAGAGGACCAAGTGCAAATCAGTTCCTCATTATCTGCGGGTGGATTAGTGACAAAAGAATTCTTGTCCCCAGCTCACTTCCTCACAGCCCAGCAGGTTTCTGGGCTGAGTCTCCTTGGCCAGATGGTGTGTGCAGGAGTTTCAGACTAATTTTAATATTCAATCAAACATAATTGGGATCATAAATCTGAAAAAGAAAAAAACAACACCCTACAACCCATAAACATCTGATCATGTCTCTTTCTCTTTCCTCCTGCTTAAAAATCTTGGGCAGTTTCCCATCACTTGTACTGGGGATAGCAAACGGTTTCCACTTCAGTTGCTGAGACAGATCTGTTGGTGTCGGCTGCAAGGAGTGGTGTCCTGAGAAGAATCGGGGACCCACTGGCTTGCTGCGGGCTCTTGATCGATTACTGATGTCTGCCACAGGTGCGGGAGTGCAGATGGGGGCCAGTTGGGGCTGGAATTTAAAGCCCTTAATGTCATGGGTGAGAACTTCCCAACTGGCATCTACCAGCTTCTCGAGCTCTCTCTCTTCTCTGTCAGTCCCACCTCCAAAAATACCTCCTTCTGTGCCCGCACTCAGAGACTCCCATGTTGTGTCCTCAGATCTCCTTCGGTCCTGTCATTCCCTCTGCTTGTCGGGACTTATTGCATTAAATTGGTCAGTGATGCCTAGTCACCTTCCAAATTCAATCTCAGGTTTGTTTTGCCTTCTGTGACTATCTCTATGACGCTTTTGGGTGGGATTCATCAGCGCCTTCCTGCCTCAGAGATTCCATCGCTGCCCAGACCCCAGTTAGGTCTCCTTTCACTGCTCCCTTGAGAAGCCTTCCAAGTCAAGTCCTGGGCTCTCTTCGGCTTTGCATCCTCAGAGCCCAGTACCAAGCAGAACCCCAAACAACAAAACATCTCTCGAACGAACACATGGATGAATAAAAATGACAGTGCACTCCAAAGTCAGATAGAAGCAATTTCTAGAACTTTCTCTGCATTCGGAGCCCTGAGTGTCATTTTGGCACAGCCTAATTGTGGGTGATTTACTGTGCTAATAAAGCAATCACATGTTCCCCCAACTGCGAGCCCTGAGTTGGAGCTTCGCCTTTTCTCTACCCTCATGGCCTCTTCCTCTCTCCCTTCCTTCCTCAGCCTGAAGACAAGCAGAAGGCGGAGGCTGCCTTTGCCCAGCTCCGCTGCGCCATGGAGACGCTGGACATCTCGGAGGGTGAGCAGCGAGCCATTTGGCGGGTGTTGGCAGCCATCTACCACCTCGGCGCAGCGGGGGCCTGCAAAGGTACGTGCTTCCTGCCGAGCTCACCTGCGCCGCCAGCTGTCTGTGTTGGCAGGCGCCTGACAAGGCCCTTCACTCCATGAGGTGGGACAGGACCCATCTGTCATCTTTGTGTCTCTAGGACTGTACTCTGGGAGACTGTGGGACCAGGCACGGTGAGATGGAAATGGGGCTAGGTTTTCCAAGGAAACCTCGTAGACCAGCATTGTTCTTTCTAGAACTTTCTGTGGTGATGGAGATGTTCTCCAGCTGTGCAGTCCAGAACCAACCCTGAGCTGCCTGTGGCTATTGAGCCCCTGACATGCAGCTAATGCAACTGAGGGCTGGAATGTTTCATCGCATTACATTTTCATTAACATGAATTTAAATAGTCATATGTAACTAGCGGCCACTGCATTGAGCAAAGAAACTCTAGAACACCTGAGAGATAGCTGAGTCTAAGCAAGAAGGGTGCTGTGTTTCTACCTAGACATTTTGGAGATGCTTCTCCACCTTATGTGCTGAAGCTCACCCAGCCATCCTTCTCCTCCTGAGTCTGCTCCCTGCCCTGAATCATCTGTTTACTGATCATCCCTACTTCAGCTTGGTTTTCCAAGTTGTTCAGGTCTTTCCTCTTGCCCTCACCCCTCCCTAGCAGACCATTATTCACCTTGCCCTGTAGAGGATCTCTGTGACAGCATTTCTGTCCTTGTTTCTCTATTCTTACTCTTTGCCAGTCTTTTCTTCTTCTTCTTCTTCTTCTTCTTCTTCTTCTTTTGCCTGGACAGTTGCAGTAGTCTCATTGTTAATGTCTACTTTCCTCCCTCAGTCTATCTTCATTGTGATCTTTGGGTTCTTTTCTAAAAAACATAGGCCTATTTTCCATTCCCCTGTTTAGAATCCTCCCGAGGCTCTCCCTTGCCTGCTAACTCAGGTAAAATTCCTTGACCTGGCATTCAAGGCTCCTCACTTCCCTTACCAATTTATCTGGTGTCTTTTAGCACTGTAAAGGGTCCTGGGGAGACAGTGAGGATCAAGAGCAGTGTTGTTCTTGCCTTCATGAGAGTCATGGTGACTTGTATTGTGATTGTGTTTTTGTCTAGCTCTTTCTAGTAGGGAGTGACTTCCCTGGGGCCCAGAGTTGGGATTTACTTGTTGAATGAAAGCATGTGAATTGAGGTCTGTCCTCTGGGGCTGTGTGCTGACTCTGGCTGACATTCTGGGTCATTTGCCTGTGGGCAACAGACTTCTGGAATAGGCTGGCACATCATTCTAGCCATCCCCACCCTCCTGAGACTTGGGCTTCATTCTTTTGATTCTCATACATGTGAGCTGCATATACTGGTCCACCGATTTGATTTTGGAAATTTCTAGAAGTTAAGCTGAGTCAGAAATAAGTAAGGTAGGGATCGTCCCAGTGGCCCAAACCAGGGACATACATGCTTGACGCAAAGGTGAAAAATCAAATGCCACCTGCCTTTCCAAAAATGAGTTGTGGGCCACGCTCAACACATTGGGTGCTGGGGCATCACTACGATTTTGCTCATGGGACTCTAGTGTCTCACTCTCAGCTCCCTTGTCACCAAGACCAATGTGAGTCAGACACACCATGGTGTGAGAACATGGCTGCATCTCCAACCTGAGCTGCCTTTCTTTCCCTGCAGAGCTCT
Organism: Mustela nigripes; assembly: GCF_022355385.1. Classification (NCBI taxonomy): domain Eukaryota; kingdom Metazoa; phylum Chordata; class Mammalia; order Carnivora; family Mustelidae; genus Mustela; species Mustela nigripes. Next base: position 18,794,104 of record NC_081564.1, read on the forward strand.
TAGTAAAATCTCTACCCCTATAATTGGCTTTGTCTCCAGGAAGGGTCGGCCAACTATGGCTTATGGGGCTAAATCTAGTCCACTGTCTGCTTTTGGACAGCCATAATCTAAAAGTAGTTATTTCAATTAGATGAGTATCTATCTATTTACCTATCTTTCTATCTGTAATAGTTGGGAATGTGTGAAAATTTTATGTTATTCAGATTATAGGATCCATAAATTAAAGTTTCATCAGAACACGGTCATACCCCTTCATCTACATGTCTATGGCTATGTTCTTGCCACAATGGAAAAGTTGAGAATTTGAGAGAAGGATGGTGTTGCCTGCAAAGCTCAGATAATTACTATTATATAGCCCTTTACAGAAGAAGCTGGCCAATCCCTATCCTACACCACCCCATGGAAGATCACAGCTACTGGGGAGCTTCATGCCTCCAAAGTGCCCATCTCCCTTGGACCCAACCATGGCAGAGAGAGGATATTAGGAATCTGGCCCTACCTCTGACTTGATGTGTGGCCTTAATCAAGTCACCTCTGTCTCTGGTCATAGTTTTATCAGATGTGACATTCTGCCATTGAGCCAGATTCGAGGTTCTTAATCTGGCGAATTTGTTTTCTGACAGTCCTGGGGCTGGAAGTTCCAGGTCAAGCTGCCAGCAGGTTGGTTTCTCCTGAGGCCTCTGTCCTGAGCTGCAGAGGTCACCCTCCCGCAGTGACTGGCCCTCCACTCGCGTTGGCACCTCTGCCCCGATCTCCTCTTCTGATTAGGACACCGGTCGCATTGGATTAGGGCTCACGCCAGGGACCTCATTTTTTTTTTTTTAATTTTTTTATTTTTATAAACATATATTTTTATCCCCAGGGGTACAGGTCTGTGAATCACCAGGTTTACACACTTCACAGCACTCACCAAATCACATACCCTCCCCAATGTCCATAATCCCACCCCCTTCTCCCAAACCCCCTCCCCCCGGCAACCCTCAGTTTGTTTTGTGAGATTAAGAGTCACTTATGGTTTGTCTCCCTCCCAATCCCATCTTGTTTCATTTATTCTTCTACCCACTTAAGCCTCCATGTTGCATCACCACTTCCTCATATCAGGGAGATCATATGATAGTTGTCTTTCTCTGCTTGACTTATTTCGCTAAGCATGATACGCTCTAGTTCCACAGGGACCTCATTTTACCTTAATTATCATGTTAAAGCCTCAATCAATGAATAAAGTCACAATTTGAAGTCCTAGGCCTTAGTATTTTAACATATGGATTTGGGGAGGACATAATTCAGCTCATAACACATCCCCATCCCCAAAAAGGGCCAACATCCACTTTGTGCCCAGACCCAGCAGAGGGAGGGATATGAGGGGCTGTGACAAAGGGGTGCCTTCTTGTGAATTTATCATCTTATTAGCAGACATGAGGCTTTCTAACCGGGACCATCAGCTAGCTTTGTGCATTGACTGAGTAGAGGGTGGGAATGCAGAGATCAGAGCAGGAAAGCCCTGAAGGTTCAGAGTCGGGACATCCGTGGGCTTGGGATGAGTTGAAGGAAGCAATCCTATTTTACAGAAGGGAAAGCTGAGGCTCTTGGTGCAATGAACTGGGACTGAATATCAGAATAGTCTGAGCTTCGGTGGAACCCTCTTTCAATGCGCACAGAATGCAGCTGGTGGGAAGATCAAATGGAATATGGGAGAGGAGGCTGACCTGGACTGGGTCCTCTTAAGCAGACCCCGAGACAAAGATGTGGGTGCACATGTCCTTCTGGGAGGGTATCAGCAGTACGGGAGGGAGTCAGGGAAGGGAAGGCAGGAGATACTTTAGTGAGTGCATCACCCTTGGGTAGTCAGAACCCAGTTCCACTGGGGACCTCGGGGTGACTCTGAGAAACATGGTTCCCAGTTGCATTACCCAGGAGACAAGGGAGCCGGGATATTTACCCACCACTTCTTGCTTCTCTGGTTGAAGATTTCTTCTTGGAGACATTAACACCCGCACTTCCTATCTGTCCCACGCTCGAGCTGAGTGCGTGCCTGTAGACAGAAACAGCAGAGAGGCATGGAGAAGGATCCACAGTGCCAGACCAGGGACATCTACAGGATGGCAGCTCTGGGATGGACCAGGCAAGGGATGCTGGCTTGGTCATCAGTAGCGGCTGGTTCAAGGCTATCCTTCCGTAGAAGATGAGTCTAGGATTTTGTTATTCATGCCAGTGTAGGTGGCTCTCCTCAGGTGGCCCAGTGGGTTGCCTTTTTGATGCACTGAGCTGACACAGAATACCCCCCTCCCCCACCCCAGCACTTGGCAAGGCCTGCAGATGGGTGGGACCCGCCTTCCGGTTTCCCCTGTCAATCTCCAATGCCACAAAGCAGAGGCTAACAGAGTCCCCTGGCCCACTGACCGGTCACAAGAGGAATTTGTCCATAGGGTTTCTCCCCTTGGGGCATGTGGGACGCCCCCTCTGATGTGGGCTCAGGGACCTGGCCCATACCTGGAGCTGCCTGTAACGATAAAAAGGGAAAGTCACACATATAAATATTTTATTAATACATGATTATGGCAATAATTTCTTCCAGCCTCCCCCCACCCCTCCCCACCTTATAAATTATTTTAAGAGGAGCTGCCATCAGTCTGCCTGGGAGGGCTGCCCGATGATTTACTTACTATATATTCTGTTCTGGAAGATTTCATAATAGGTTGCTCTAAAATCAGCTATTAAGAATTTCAAAGTCATATATAAATGTCTTTGCTTTGTGTCATAACAGATCATTTTGAAATATATTAAGAATCATTTCCATTAATCAGGGTTTTTTTTTTTTTTTTCCCACTAAAATGATGATCTCCTCCCAGGGCGCCTGGCTTCCTTATTTTGAGAGCCCTGATCTTATTTTTTAAAAACCGGTATCAGTCCCTGTGGGGACATTTTAGGGCTCATAACCGGACTTGGGGTTTTTGAACTGTTAGGGCAATGACAACAGCCACCACGAATATCAGTTTAGTGTTTGGCCGTTTCAGAAGCACGGCTACCTCGATCGTGCCTCTTGATTAGACCCTATTCATGCGGAAATCTGGTGAGGACCAACAGCGCCGCTGGCAGGAGTCAGAATTAGCCTGCTGGGTGCTCCCCAAGCCTCAGTTTTCGCTCTGTAAAATGGAGTCAATAGCAGCCCCCGGCTCACGGGCTCATTGTCAGGATTGAGTTGGTGCCCAAAAGTGTGGGGCACAGGACTTGGCTCGTGAAGTGTGGGCCTAGAAGTGTTCATCGTCATGCCTCTCCCTCTGATGGAGTAAAGAACAGAGACTCAGACAAAGAGTTTTTCTCAGAGAAGAACTCTTTTTTCTCAGAGAAAGAGACATTGCACAGTGAGTATGTTCCAGGGCAAGGCTTGGAGGCTCAGCCGGCCGGTCTCCTGCAAATCTCCCTCTGCCTCCCTCACCTTTGCAATGGGCTGTGAGGGTCATCTGCTAATGCAGAACCGATTTGTTTTTTCTAGGCTCTGGGCTGAGAGCTTCTAGACAGGGTCACTGCCACCTTAGAATAACAGCCTGGGAAGAGAGAGGTCCATTACGATACCCATCTTACAGATGGGGAAACTGAGGCTGGCTAGAGCTTTGTCCCGATCCCCCAGTGTACACCACTAAAGTCAGAGGTGGCATTTGGACCCAGGTCTGTCCAAGCTCTGGGCCCAAACTCGGGGACCACATGTCCTGCCTCTCTTGCCCCGTGCACTGCTGTCTCTGTCCTCACAGGCTCCCAGAGGGCTGGTGGGGTCACTTTCTCAGCAAGACTCTCTGAATTGCTTCTGACACCAAATGTGTGGGGTTTTCCTTAGGCCAGCTGATACTCTGATTCTCCAGACATCAATCATCAATGGGGTGTCCTACGATTCAATCGAATTCAATGCAGATGCTGGAGTCTGTGCAGACCCCATAGGTTAAGGGCTTAGTCCCATAGGCCTGCCTGACCTCAGACCCGGACCATATATTTGGGCCATCTGTACTTCTGACCGACCTGCTATAAAGTTGGGGACCTCCCACCACCCCCTCAGATTTGATAATTTGCCAGAGAAGCTCACAGAGCCCTGGAAGGCCCTTTACTTACACGTATCTCTTTATTATAAAGGATACAAAGCAGGAACAGCCAAATGGGCAAGGCATGGGGGAGGGGCTCCCCTCCCCTACACGCTTTCCCCCACCCCCAGCTCCTCAATGTGTTAGTTTAGGGGTTTTACGGCGGTTTTATTATTTAGGCATGATTGATGAAGTCTTTGGCTACTGATGATTGATTACTCAGCCTCTAGCCCCTCTCCCCTCCTCGGAGGTCCAGGGTCAAGGCTTAAAGTTCTAAATTTCTAATCATGCCTTGGTCTTCCTGATGACCAGCTCTTGTCCTGAAGCTATGGAGAACCCCCCCCACCCCCACCCCAACCAAACCCCAGCCATTCATTAGTGTGCAAAAGACCCTTCTCCCTTCAGAGATGCCAAGGGTCTTAGGAGTCGTGTGCCAGTGACTGGGGACAAAGACCAAAGGTGTATTTATCCCAGGGGCCAAGCCCGTGCTACAGCCCCCAGACCTGGTGGCCCCATGAAAGGTCACTGAGCACGTGTGGATGGTCTCAGGCTGACGGGGCCCCAGGCCCTCAGATCACCGTGGGGTCCCAGTGTGCTCATGGCTTCTGGTTTGTTTGAGCCTTCAGCACCTACATCACACACGCCCGGCATCACCCTCGGGGCTGCCCTGAGCCTCCTCCTTTGTGGGGAGGATCATATCCTGTTCTTCCTGAAGTCGCCTCAGGCCCCCTCGGGCCCCCTGATCTCCTGCAGAGCTCTCCCACCATGCCTCTCCCCCACCCCCTTCGCGGTCCTGTTGGCCTCTGCCGTGGCCTTTATCCCAAGGGGCTGGCTGCCTAGGGGGTTGTGGAGGGGAGCTGGGGACTCCCCTGTCATCAGCTATGCCCTGGACAGCCTGGAAGTCAGAGGCTTGCCTTCCCCCAGGATGTGGAGGGGAAAGGACACGGGAGTTTTGCCATCAGCCAGTTCTGATTTGGATTTCAGCTTAGCCTTTTATCAGTGAGGTGTGACCTTGGCCAAGTTATGGAACCTGCCTAAGCCTCGGAGGAGGGAGGAGGAGGGGAGGGGAGGAGGGGGAAAGGATGGTCTAGAGCTGTCTGGGGGCTCCCTCGAGGTGGCAGTGCTAATAATGGCCTGACTCTGGGCCACCTCCCATGGACAGGCAAGGTAGCTCCTGGCTTGCTTGGTTCATTATCAAGTGACTTCTTTGCAGAGGTCAGCCCCAGCTGGCTGTTGGGTCTTAGGAGATGCATCTTCTGGGGGAAGAGGGACTGCGGATCTCCCCCGCTCTGCACAGCATCTCCGCCTCCCTTCTGTCTCTCAGACTTGCTGTCCCAGAATGGTCCCTTGGGTAGGCAGCGGGAGGACGCTTGGGGGCTGGCTCCACCTGGCAGGCAGAAAACCGTGGGTGATTCGACATCATGGTTGGTTTGCCGTTAACCGAGGCTCCCGGCCTGGGCCATCCCTCAGGAGCCATCAGGAAACCATTCATCCAACCTCCTGTTTCTTCCCTTTGGCAAAAAGTGGCCCATACAACAATTAGCCAGTGCCTGTGGGCTTCGTGTGGCAGCAAATGGATGCTCTCTGGAGCTCACTTGATAAGGACAGAGAGAGGGGAAAGGGAGAAGCAGGGCCCTGGCTTTGAATCCAGGCCTCCCCACCTCCTGGCTATGGGATTTAACTTGTGCAGAGTGATATCCCCTCTCTGGTCTCAGCTTCTGGGTCTGTGGGTGTGTGGCACATGGGAAGCATTCAGCGAGCTGGGACTTCCTTCTCAGTGCTAAGTATCTTGGTTGCTCGGCGGTCTCCGCTGGCATTAAAGCTGGCCCTCAAGGTGGGCTGGGTGGTAGGCGAGAGCCCCTTTGGTGGATGAAGGACACGAGCCTTTAAGAGGATGCTCCTCGCCAAGGGTGTGCAATGGGCCATCTGGGCTAATGAACAGCATGTTCTGAACCAGAATCCAGGTGTGGACTCACAGTCTAGTGCTCTCTCCACGGCTCAGCAGAAGTTCCTGAGGGCCAAGGGCAGTGCAAGGGCAGTGCTCAGAGCAGGTGGGCTCACATCAAAGCAAGGACTCCATCTCTTGCTCTCTTGGGGGCTGGCCAGGTTACTGTGCTGTGTAACAAGTCAGCCCCAAGCCCCATGCCTTATGCACAAGCACTTCACTATCTCCCGAGGCTCTGGTGGGTCTGCCATTTGGAAGGGTTCAGCTGGTGGCTCTGGCTTGAGGTCAGTCCTGAGGCTGCCATCTCATGGTGGCTGGCAGAGAAGGAGCAGGGGCTTGGAGGAGGTGGGGACTAGCTAGGCATCTCCCTCTCCTGTGCGAGTTTCCAGTCTTCCCACATAGGCTCGTTTGGGCTTCCTCTTGGCATAGCGACTTCAAGTGCAAGTTCCTAGCGAGCAGCCTGGAAGCTGTATCCCCTTTTCCAAGCTGGCCTCAGATATTATGCAGTGTCCCTTCTGCCATGTTCTATGAGTGATAAGCCTTTGACAGCTTCAAGGGCCAGGGGAGCCAGGCGCCACCCTGGGAGATGGGCAGCCGCAAGTTTCTAGAATGTGTAGGCAGGGAGATAGGGTTGCGGTCAGTGTGCCACAGTGGCTTTGAGCAAGTCACTAGCTTTCTGAGGCTCAGTTTTCTGACCTGTACAATGGGACTGAAAAGAGCATTGACCTCACAGGTCCACCATATAGATGGATGGAGATGCTGTATGTCCAGGGCTGAGCCCAGTGCCGGGAATGTGGTAAGTTCTGGCTGTTGGGAGTTAGGATATCATAGAGCCTGTAGAATCCCACAGCTCAAGGCTTCCTAGCTCCCTGCTGAGGTGGCAAGAAGACACTTCTGTTCCCTACTTTAATTACGTTCACCTCTCTCCTAAGAGCTCCTCCTCAGCTCCATCTAATTGCTATTCATGTCTCTGTCCAGTCTCCACTCCCTGTTCCTGCATCTGGAAAGTTACCCCGTTAAGCAAGATCAAGCTTGGAGAGCTCAGAATGGAGGCTAAAGGTGTGGGTCCTGGGACCAGGCTGATCCGTGTTCAATCCATTTTCCTGCGTGATCTCGGCCATTCCCTTGACCTCTGAGACTCAGTGTCCTCATCTGTAAATTGGGAATAATAATAGTGCTTTCCTCCCAGGGTTCTTATGAGGCTCCCATCACTTAATCTGAATACGTGAAACTCAATCATCATGGTTATTAATGCTAGTATGATTATTAATGGAGAGTCTGTTCACTCCCAGATGAGGAGGAGTTGGTGGGTTCCCCAGCAAATCTGGAGTTCGCAAGGCTGATGCGGACTCTCCTTTCAGTATTGCTGTGGTCCCGTCGCCATAAGAGATGATGAGCCCTCTCCCTAGAAAGCCCAAGACTGTCACTCCGCCTGCTGTCCCTCATTACTTCACAAAAGCGACAATCATGTTCAGAATCCCCAGTCGCCCCAGGATGAGTGATGCCTGCCTGGACGGCCCCATTGCTTTGCTTTCCTTTTCCTCTGAAGGCCAATGGGAGGTTTAATTTATTATTTTTTCACTAAATTTGCCAGTCCACTTGCTGCTGACCCTTCTGCCTAATATATGACACTGCCAAGCCTATATATAACCTGAGGAGGGGTGTCGTAATAAGATGATGAAGGGAGGTTGCCAATCAGATGGCAGGTTCCCTGCCTGCTCTAATAAAGATGTCAGCCCCGGAATGAATGGGGTCATAACTCGGGGAGCCCTGGTCGGGGTGGGGGAGACACAGGAAAGAGAGACAATAGTAGTCATGATGGAGGGCCCCACTCCCCCGCCTTCTGCTGGGACACCCTGATATCCAGCAGCCAGAGCCGTGCATCCAAGGATAGGAGGAGGGGGTCAGAGGCTCCCCACGCTAGCACCAGACCCCGCTTGCAGAAGGCCGGTGGGAGTCAATACACGATCCCATCAACCCAAAGCACTTTACTGGTTTGGGTTTATAAACCATCAAGAACATCCCACCATAAAGTTGTCTTCCTATGAGAAGTGGAAACCATGCCAAAGAACAGAGAGGAGAAAGGGTCCCTCTGCCCTTAAAGGGATCATTTGTCATGGTGCAAAGGGGATGTTAATTACAATGGATGTACCTAGACAGACCTGGCATTATTAGTTCAAGGCCAGAGTTTCCATTCGGACTCATGAGTGCCGTTGTGCCTGCTCTGGGCTGTGACAAAGGTATAATGCCATGTCCCACTGCGATGGTGTCATATAGGGCAGTTCGCTGCCCTCACAGGCCAAGGTCTCTTTCTGTTTGTTTCTTCTCTGGAACTTTTTGATTCAAAGTTACGGCAGACTCACGGGAGGTTGGGGCAGGAACATGCAGTCCCGTGGATCTCCTCCGACCACAGCCCAGTCTGCAGTGGTGGGAACCGGCATCTGGGTCATCGGGAAGTCCTTGCTTCTCTTTGTTGACTGCAGAGACCTGCCCGTTATGGGGAGGGGGTTCTCCATAGGTGTAGCTGCCCTCCTATGGGCCGTTCAGGTGGCTTTCTCAGTGTTGGAGTTCTAGACAGCACCGCACTGGACATGGTCATAGGCAGAGCTGGTGCCTGGGAGCGAGCATTTTGGAAGCATGGTCTCCTGGACACAGAATTGCCAGATGGAAGGGTGTGTTCAAGGCTTGACTTTTGGATGCACTCGGCCCAGTTCACATCCCCTGGATGCTACCCAGGTTGGCTCATGGAACCCTCTCGAGCCTGTGGCATAGGCACTTCTGTTTTCCTTTCCATTTGTAGGTGGGGAAGTCAAGGCTCTGAGAGGTGAAGTCACTAGCTCAGGGTCACACAGCTCTAAGTCGCACAAAGCCGGACCTTCTGTCTGCTGGGCCCTGTGTCCCTTGAGGGCAGCGGAAGGCTTGACATTTCTCAAAGGACCTACTGACTCCACTCTGGGGACACTTCCTCTGTCCACCACTCTTGTCCCCTCTCTGCTCGTGAATACTCACTTCTGTTTCCGCAGATGAAGTACATCAGGCTCTGGGCAGCACCAGCCAGGACCCCCCATCTGCAGTTCCTGCACCCTGCCCTGGCTCCCCGCCCCTGGCGGTGGCTTCTCTCTGCCTGGCCCACAGCTCCCCTGCCTCCTGCTCCTAAGGAGACAAGCTGCACACCTGAGCTCAGTGTCCATGCACTCCCTCTGTATTTTCCCCGGGAGCACTGATTCTGGTTGGCATCTGGGCCCCAGGTGGCAGGAGACCAGGGCTGTTCATTTCTTCAGGATCTGGGCAAAGGGACATTAAGTCACTGAGTCAGGAGGAGCAGGACAGCTGTAGTCTGGACCCTTATGTTTCCTCCCTGCAGAGGGCCTCAGATGGTAAGCTCGGCCACTCATAGCCTGGGTCCACCCTGACAGTAGCCAGGGAGGGCGTCCCACCTGCCTGATCTGTGAACACCCCGTGAGGACAGAGACCCAGCTGCCTAGACGGGGCTCCAATTGTGTCAGCCCCTTTTGGGTCAGGCAGGGATGGAGGATCAGAGAGGGATAGGGCCTTGCGCAAGGTCACACAGTGAGGTTGTGGGAGAGACAGGTCCCAAATCCCAGTGTCTGGGTTCCTGGGTCATTTCTGAGTTCCTTTCGCTCAGCCCTTCCTCTTCTCCTCCTTCCATCTTCCTCCTCTTCTCCTCCTTTCCTGTCTTCTCCTCAACGCCTTGGCTACCCTGCGGCACCACCCTCATGTTCCAAGACAAAATTTTAGTCTGTTTGAGGGAGACGGACCCAGACAAGTGCACAGAAGATACTCAGAGAACACGGTGGGCAGGAAACACTAAGTTCAAAGTGGATAGCCCCATCCAAAGGGTCCACCCTCCTAGGGGACCTTGAGCTAAATCTCCAAAACTGAGAAGAAAGTAGGGAGGGTGCTCCAGACAGAAGAATGTCACCCAGTCAAGGTGCAGTGGCTCAAGCAAAGCCTGGGACCTCTGTGTTCCCACCTGCAAGGTACCAACCAAAGGGGTGAAGCTGGGTTGACATAGGGCTCTGATTAAGAGGCTACTGGGCCCTACAACCTAGAACTTGCACTGATCTGCCCTTGGATCTAGCATCCCCCAGGCTTGTCCCCGCCCTGGGCCAGTCCCGCCTGCCCGCCTGCCTTTGTGCAGGCACAGACCCTCCTTTTCAGCCTCTCCCCTGCTGGTGGCTTGGCTCCTTGCCTGACAGCTGGTGCAGCCGGGCCTATTCTGGGCCACAGGCGAGGATTTATTCCACGTTTTTTGGAGCATATTGAATTCATTCATTAAGCTGAAATGGCTGCTCAGGGATGTAAACAATTATAGTTTTAAAAAGCCCAGCAAAACCCTGAAGTGGCCACGGCTACAAGGCTCTGCTCGCTGGTGGCCCCATGCCTGGGGTGGCCAGAGTGGGGAGGCTGGAACACCTGGACAACCAGGTTTCACAGAGGCCGAGCCACTCGCCTGCGGATGGCCCTGCCAACGCCTGTCCCCCCCCCCCCCCCCCCCCCCGCGCCACCCTTCTTAGCCTCTGTTTCCCGTAAATAATAACAGGGCAGCTGATGCTTATCTCTGGCTTAGGATGTCCGAGGCACGACTGTAAGAGCTTTGGCCATCTCAGCCATTTCATGGAGTGCGTGCTATTGCCCCATTTTACAGATTCAGAAACTGAGGCTCAGAGAGGGGAAGGACTTGCTTCAGGGGTTAGACCAGATGCTCTCTGGGCTCTCTTTAAGCCTTGATCACCAGAGAACCTACTAACCTGTTGTTGGGGCGGAGCTGGGGGTGGGGCGTGGGAGGTGGGGGTTGGGGCTGGGACTGGGGCGGGGTTGGGGTGGAGGGGGGGAGAAGATCGCTATGGCTCCATTGCGCATGCCCAGACTCACCATTCCTGTAAGGTGTGCATCAATAGCGCGGATACAGTCGTGACCACCCTACGGACTTGTTCACTATAGCTCTTTATTGAGAATCCGCTCTCTGCCGGACATGATTTATGTGCTGGTTATTCCATTAGATCTTTATAGCCCTGTATGGGAGGTTATACCCATTTTATGGATGAGTCCCTGGAGGCTTGGAGAAGTCAAGTAAGTTATCTAAGGTGGTGGATTTGGGGAGGGGAGCAACCCAGTTTGGGGCCGAGGAGTTCCATCCTTAAAGCCTTCCTTACATTCTTTAGGCCACGTGATGTGGAGTAGTCTGTGGCATCATCAATAAATGCAGATTGTAAGGAGAGCTCTTCATGTGGCTGGGGCATTGGTGAGATCATGTGCTTACTCAGCACCGGGCTGGACATGGGGTGAGCACTGGGGAAGCACCAGCTGTTCTTGGGCTTTCCTGGGGCCCCAGGAAGCAGCTCCAGAGGGGACAGTGTGATAGGTGGAGTGACCCGTTCTTCCTGTCTTGCTGAGGGACACTTGACTGTAGAGAAAGCATTTGGCTGGGTCCTGGCTTCTGTCTCACTGGCTGTGTGGCTCAGGCGGGCACTCAGGCACATGCTGCTGGCCCCATCCCTGGGCCTTTGCTCCTAGCATTCTCCAGAGTAATTGACCTGTCATGCCTTCCCCCTACCCTGCTCAGATCACCGGTGTTGGGGACATTCTCAGCCAGCTTCACTTCTAGTGTCTCATTTTATCCTTCAAACAACCCTCTGGGAGAGGAGTCATCCATTTCACAGATGTGGAAACTGATGCTCGGAGAGAGAGGACATGTTGTACTCAAAATCTCACAGCCAGTCTGAATCTGTCTTTGGATGTCCAGCCTCCTGCTCCTTTCCATGGTTCCCACCACTCCAAAGATGCCATGTCTGTTTTTTCCCTCCATCCTCTTGATCATACTAGCTCAGGAGACTCCTACCCATGCCCTCTTCTCTTGTAAATTCCCCATACCCACTGGCATACTCCAGGTTCAGTCCCACGAGAATGCAGCCCCATTTCCCTTGGTTTAATCTGATGCTGCCCCAGGTGATTTGTCTGCTGAGACTTCTTTTTCCAAAACACCTGTTCATGTTCCCCAGATCATTGGGAGTGGTCTGTGCATTGTCCTCTAGGGTGTGAGCAGTGATTCCAGTTGGATTCTGAGTGATTCCATTTGGGTTATAGATGGCTTATTAGCCAGGCCTTGCAAGGGAGCACAGACTAGGCAGACAGGCAAAGGTCCTGGGGCAGATGGCAACTTTCTCCAAAGCCAGATACATGGAATTACAGGTTCAGGTGGGGAGGGCAGAGGGGAGACAGCAAGGAGTTTCAAGAGAAGACATAAGAAGCAGGAAGGGCAGGGGCACCTGGGTGGCTCAGTGGGTTAACAGTCTGCCTTCAAGCTCAGGTCATGATCTTAGGGTCCTGGGATCAAGCCCCACATTGCGTTCTCTGGTCAGTGGAGAGTCTGCTTCTCGCTCTCCCTCTGTCCCTCCCCCTACTCATGCTCTAAGGTGCTCTCTCTCGCTCTCTCAAGTAAATAAATGAAAATCTTAAAAAAAGAAGCAGCAGCAGCAGCAGCAGCGGGAAGGGCTTTGACGTTCCAGTCTGTAAGAGGGTTGCCTTTTCCATGATCCCAACAATAGGACTTTGCTGGGCACCCCTGGGCGGGAAGCCACAGCCACCTGAATTGAATGGGCTCCTGGGGTTTCTCTGGCTGACCCATTTGTTCCCTTTAAGGGCAGAAATCTCAGAGCGTGATCATCATTACAGGAGCCGATCGCTATTGAACAGACGCTGTGCTAAGTGACCTGCAATTGTAACCTCACTGAGGCTTCCCAAAACTTCCTGGGAGCAGATTCCCATTTTACAGAAGAGGAAACAGAGGCTCTGGGAGGTGGCAAGACCTCCCCAATGTCACAGGGCTTTAGGCGTGAGAGAAGGGATTTAAACCTAGGCAGTGTGTCTACTGTTTTTTCTTCTAGCATCTCTAGACTTTTAGGCTTATCTCTTCCCTGCAGGTGGCCTCCTTCTTCTCAGGCCTCTGAACTGTAAACCTCTGTGTGAGGAAATGTGACCCAGATGCACCAGTGCTGTAAATATCTCACATAATGCTCAGTAATTCAGCAACAGCACGGCTATTGTTGGAAGTTATTGGAAGGGGAAATAACTTGGTTATTAATAAATGCAGGAGGCCGCAGTAATTGATAGCAATTGAACTCGTGGTGCACGGGGGAAAGCAGTCTTGTTATTATTTTCTCTCTCTTTCTCTCTTTTTTGTACTGAATATAAAGGGAAAAACCTGCTTTTGCAGGTGGATTTGAGCAACTCGGAAACTGGTCCCATTGCATTTCTTTCCTCCTTCCTTCTTTCTGAGTCTCATTTGCTCCTTTGTGCAGCCTCTCCACTCAGATCCCAGCCTGCCTCTTACCAGCAGAGTGACCTTGGGTGAATGATTTGGGAAAGGCTGTTGGTCCAGGGTTCCCCCTAAACCAGCATTTTATAAACTAGGGTCTCGTGGGACATTAGACCTTCAAGATGCTCCTAAAAGTGTTCTGAGGCCAAATTGGTCTGAACAGAATGTTCCCTTCTTGGAGATTTATCAGACATGCTTTCAAGGCTCTGAGAAGTCCTGCAGTTAAGAAAGTTGTTTCAGCAAACAAAGACCAACTTGATATGATACAGGATTCATCTCTTCCCACTGACTTGGATGAACATTCTATGGAACAATGGCTATGAGGAGCCCCTTTGGGGAACTGAGCCCCAGCTGTATGGCCGCTTTGCTCTGTTCTGTACCACTCTGCCTCATGGAGAGTTTCTGACTCAGCCCTTCCCTCAGTGGCACACTGGCTGGAGCCAGGCCTTGCCCTGATGTGCAAACGGCTACAGAGGAACAGACAAAGACACAAAGAAATAGCAGCCTATCAAGTCTTGGGTCCCTTTCAGAGAACTGTCCTTTGGCCTCAAATATTGAAGGGAAATCAAAACCAAACTTTGCTAAGTGTGATCAGCCTCTCAAGCCCTCTCTGAGTCTTAGTACCTGACGTGGGTACAGCTGCTGAAGCAAGGGCTCAAGGTCAAGACGGTTCCTGTGGGATGTGATCCTGGGACGTACTGGGAGGAGCTTAGGGAGGGGAAGAGGGGAAGGAAGGCTGCCATGGAGGGTATGTTACCAAGTTAGCCACCACTGTGGGCAAACTGGGGCTCAGTCCTGCCAGAGACCTCTGGGCGGGGGCAGCATAGAACACACACCCAGAGTTATCCTGCTCAAAGGGCACCTGCTGTCACTGATTGAGGGCTGAAGATTTTAATTCCATGGCCCTTCCAGCCTCCCCTTGCATGAGCAAGCGCTATTGGGAGAGAACGCCCTTGTGAGGAGGGAGCACAATAACCCCCAGGGGTATGGCAGAGCTGTGACAGGTCTGCTGCAGGTCTCCCCCCAAAACCCGCATGTTGCCATCTAAAGCTTGTCCCCGTTTCGTTTTGACTTGACCTACATACAGCCCCTGTGTATGCTCCAGCTAGATCTAAAGTGGGCTATGTAGGGTACCAGAGCCGCCCCAACCCCATGCCGCTGACCCGGGGGTCAGAGACCTGGACTCAAGTTCTAGGTCAGCCGCTTACATTCTGTGTGACTTAGGGCAGGGCAGTATCCCCTCCTGTGTCTCGGTAGCTTCTCCTATAAAATCAGGCTTAACAGTTCCCAGCCTGCCGACCTCACAAGGCAGGGAGTCGAAAGATCAGCCAAGGTCACACAACTGTCCTTTCCCTCAGCATAGACACTCTTGGGTGTGTGTCCTCCAGGCCATGGTGAGATGCATGGACCATCTGTCACTAAGAATCAGAACAGACTTGGCATTTGCACATTATTTTTTTAAATAGAGAACAGATTCAGGGGTGGGTGGTTCCAATCATACATGCGTTGTATTTATGTAAATCCAACCATGCGTGCAAAGCAAACGCAAGGCTGGAGGTTATGGACGCATTTCTTTTTGTAAGTCACGGCTCCCAAAGGCAAGCCACCCATTTCCTTGTTCCGCCCTAGGGAAAACTTGTTGTGCTGTACTTGTGAAGATAAGCTACAGTACTGTATGCTATGGGCATTGTGAGATTCCCAAGGAGGATTTTAAGGGTCCTAGAGTTTTTGCCTTAGACTCTGAAATCGATATTGATTATGAGAAAAGACCCCTCCGCACGGCATCATGCTTAGAATATTGAATGCGGAGTCAGGAGACTGGAATTCAAATCTTGCCTCTGCCTCTCACCAGCTTCATGGCCTTGGAAGGTCACCCTGAGGTTCAGTTTTCTCATTAATCAAGGGGTGATGTCACTGTTGACCTCGCAGGGCGGTGGGGAGGATTAAATGAGGCAGCAGTGTTTAGCGCTCAGCCCAGCGCCTGGCATGGGCTAGGTGTACAGCGCGTGCTGCTGGCTGATGTGATATTAAGTTCCCCTTTGTGATGCTGTCAAACATGTGCATTCTGATTTCTTTTTCCTGGGTGGCTGAGACAGAGGCGGGATAACGGGTGGGCTGCCAGGGAACATTTCCTACTGCTCAACAGCACACGTCCTGTGCAGTGCTTGCAGCAGAGGGAGAAGATCCCTGCATGATGTGTGCAGAAGCCAGACTGTAGTTCTACCTGCCATGGGGTCCTGTTCCCACCAGGGCAGCCAAATACACCAGCCTGAAATGATCTCTGCATTTAGCTTTGGCATCTTTCTGGGCACAGGCTCCTTACCTCTTAGTGGGTGGCGGGAAAGCACCTGGATTGGGTGTGTGATCCCCTGTGGAGTGGGCTAGAGGCAGGAGGAAATCCACAAACCCGCCCCACAAAGAGCACGCTCCTCGGAGCCAGCTCCGTCCTGGCTCTCTGTTTCCATTTCTGTCTCTCGGCCTCTCTCCCTTTTGTTTGGTCTCGTATTTGATCTTTTTCCAGTACAAAAGACTGTCTCAAAGGTTCCAATGGCAAGTGCCATGGGGAGAGGAGAACAGAGATGCTATCTCCCCAGTCTTAATGGAGAAGCGGGGAGGGAAAGTAGGCAGGGCTGGCCATCATCGAGAAATGTGCATTCCTTTCTTGATTTCCTTCCATCATTTAATCACCCACTTGACAAATGTTTATTGAGCACTTCCTGGCACTGGCTCTGATCCGGATAGAGGGATGAACATACAAACCAGCAGGCGGCTACTGCACGGTCTGAAGATCCGCACAGGAGCGTGGGAATCCCGCCGCTTGGCCACTACTCCCTGTGCGGCTTTGGACCAGAAGCTAGACCTTGCTGGGTCTGTTCCCCACCTTCGAATGATCTCAGAGGCTTTTTTTTTTTTTTTTTTTTTCAGAAAACCAATGTTTTATTCCTAAAGCTCTGCCATATTTCTAATGGGTGCCGATGGTCACCTGCCACACACGCACCAGGTTGTCTGTGTAGCCAGCAAACAGAGTCTGGCCATCAGCAGACCAGGCCAGAGAGGTACACTGAGGTGGCTCTGCCTTGCTGCTCGTACTGATAACTTCTTGCTTTAGTTCATCTACAATGATCTTGCCTTCCAAGTCCCAGATCTTGATGCTGGGGCCTGTGGCAGCACAGAGCCAGTATCGGTTAGGACTGAAGCACAGAGCATTGATGATGTCCCCACCATCGAGTGTATAGAGGTGTTTGCCTTCGTTGAGATCCCACAGCATGGCCTGGCCAGCCTTCCCTCCAGAAGCGCAGAGGGATCCATCTGGAGAGACAGTTACAGTGTTCAGGTAGCCCGTGTGGCCGATGTGATTGGTTTTCAGCTTGCAGTTTGCCAAGTTCCATACCTTGACCAGCTTGTCCCAGCCACAGGAGACAATAATGGGATTGCTGCTATTGGGTGAGAATCGGACACAAGATACCCACTCCGAATGGCTTTCATCCTGGATAGTATATTTGCATACACCCAGAGTATTCCACAGCTTGATAGTTTTATCTCGGGAGCCAGAAACAATCTGCCGGTTGTCAGAGGAGAAGGCCACACTCAGCACGTCCTTGGTATGTCCTACAAATCTGCATGTGGTGGTACCCGTTGTGAGATCCCAGAGACGAAGGGTTCCATCCCAGGAGCCAGAGCGGGCAAACTGGCCATCTGAGGAGATGACCACATCACTGACAAAGTGGGAATGACCCCGAAGAGCACGCTGAGGGATGCCATAGTTAGTCTCATCCCTTGTCAGCTTCCACATGATGATGGTCTTATCTCGAGAGGCGGACAGTATCATGTCCGGGAACTGGGGAGTCGTGGCGATCTGAGTCACCCAGCCGTTGTGGCCCTTGAGGGTGCCACGAAGTGTCATCTGCTCAGTCATGTTGGCGGCGAGTGCTGGTGTCACCGAGGCGACAAGGGTGGAGCTGGATAGTTCAGAGAGACTAGCAGCACAGCCGCTCCCGCCGCGGCCCTGCAGAGGAAAAGCTTTTTTTTTTTTTTTTTTTAAATATTTAATTTATTTATTTGACAGACAGAGATCACAAGTAGGCAGAGAGGCAGGCAGAGAGAGAGAGAGGAGGAAGCAGGCTCCCTGTGGAGCAGAGAGCCTGATGCGGGGCTTGATCCCAGAACCCTGGGATCATGACCTGAGCCAAAGGCAGAGGCTTTAACCCACTGAGCCACCCAGGCGCCCCCGATCTCAGAGGCTTTTGATGAAAGTAAAGAAGAGGCAAAGGAAGCACTTAGCACAGTGCCTGGCACATGGCACGTGCCTTTGCTTGATGGCTGTCCTTGTTCATCAAGGGATGGCTTCTCAGGAGAGGGAGCCATCGTGTCCATGAGCATCCCTTGGACAGGGATCTCCAACCCCGGCAGCATTCCGAGGACAGCTTTGTCCTTGGCATTGACGTAGGTTGTTGGGAGGTGTTGAGCCAATATGTGTCCACCGTTCTGCGGAGTTGGCTCAGAATCCATGGGGCATGGGCCATATCTGGTTTGTCATCCGTCCCCCAAATCTTCTTGCGAAGCCACGGATAGACGGATCTGCAGGAGGAGTCCCTGTGGCTGCCAGAATGAAGCAGTCCTTGTTGGGTGAGTGGTGCCTGCTTGGGTTTCACAGGTAGAGAAGGGACTAGAATGGTATTGATTGCCTTCTCAGGGCCAGGCACTCTGTTGGGAATCTTCCATGTAAGTGTAAACTTGTCACCCCATCCTTGCATACCAATGAGGAAATGCTCGGGGTCTTATGACTCCATTTTACAGAAGATGAAACAGGCCCAGAAAGGCCAGTGCAACTTGCCCAAAGACTAGAGCTGGGAATGGTGGAAGGCAGGAAAGGGACTCAGGTTCTGTCTGGTCCAGTGTGCATGTTTCTGTCCCTTTCTCAGGACCCAGTGAAGAGGTTTTGGATTCCACCTGTGTCTGAACAAAGATAAAAGAACCCATGGGGTTGGATCTTGTGAACTAGCCAGCCTTCAGGGAACTGGAAACAAAGTACATTTTCCTGGCAAAGCTCCCTGTGTGCTTCCTGGATTTCCCCAACAGGGTGTCCTCAGTGGGCACACTGGGGACTTGTCAGGCAAGGATTTGGAGTCCTTGTCAGTCCAGTCCTTGTCAGGCAGGATTTGGAGTCAGGTTGAGTCCATTCACTGTTCCTCTTTTCACAAAGAGCCATTGCCGATTCCCTTCCTGACTTCTTCCCAGCTCAGAGAGGTACAGAAGGTCACTGCAGATGGTGTGCGGGAGGAATATTTTGGAGAGTGACAGAAGAGGGTCAGTAGGCCAGGAGGGCGACAGGACATCACCCACCTAGAAAAATATCTCTTATTTTAATTCCCTTGCAACCCCCAACACAGGAAGAAAGAAGTCTCATTCAGGACTAACATCTTTAAAATCTCTAATACTTGCTAATCTTGCATTTTGACAAAGAGAGAGCCGGAACTCTGGCTCCCTGGTAACTGTATCTAGTTAGAATCTAAAGATAGTTTTGTGCTCATATTGTATTTATTTCTACTTTCTGTTTGTGACTGGTGTTAATAGTATTGGTCTGCAAACTGACCCCAGCTCACAGAGGGGAAGGGGAGATCAAAGAAAGCAGTAGACCATTCCAGATTGATAGGCAGCATGTGAAATAAGCAAGGAAACTTGTACACAAGGCTTGCCTCCACTGGCCGGTCCTGTACAATTCCACACCCACCCCACACACTCACCCCCGAATCTTAAAAGTTTATACAAAGTCACATATTTAGTCCAGATGGTCTCAACAACACCTCACTCTCTTAAGGTTCCAACCTTAAAGATGGCTCCCCAGGGGAACATGGGCCGAACGTCTGTTTCACATGGGAGGGGTTGAAACCATCCCCTTAGTGATTCCCTCCAGCAGAGGGGTTCTCATTTAAGATAATACTATAAAATTCCCTTTCACAATGTATTTAGTTGAGTGAAAAAGATAAATGAGTCCATTTTAAAGAAAGTCTGACCTAGGGTCACAAAGATATGGCAGATTTCCTAAAAGAGGTATTTGATGGATTGACTTTGGTGAAATAGTAGTTCTAGTACTTCGCATCCCTCTGATTTCTGGTGATGTCTCAGAGTCAGTTTTCTCATCTGTAAAATGAAAATGACAAGACAACCTTTGTGAGGATTTCATGATGGTGATGGTGATGATGATGATAAGAAGTAATCACAACTAACATGTACTGATTTTTTTTACAGGTTGCACTTGGGACTCTGATGCAGACTTTCTGACACCAGAAGCCCTGAGCTGCACAAAGATGACATGTTGAATAAATGGGGTCAATGAATGGTGACTGCTTTCTTCACCACCATCATCACCTCTTTCATCGTTTTTGCAAGTGGCAGGACTTTTTATTAGCCATGTTACTTCCTGAGACTCAGTATTATCATCTGTAAAATAGGAATTGTCTCTTGTGATGATCAGAGCTGAGTAGCTGGCACTGAGGCGGTTGTCAATAAGCATGGCTGTTTGTGGTCCCTCAGTGACCTGGGGCCAGAGCTCCTTTTCCTTGGGCAGTGAGTCTCACACAAATTCCTTGTCCAGATGTCCAGTTTTGCCTTAAACCAGGCTGATTCTTCAAGAGGTCATCTCGAAGAACTTGGCCCATAAAATCTCTTTCTGATGGATTGAAAAATCTGTTGGAAGTTCTGATTTTTATTTCAAAGAAGGAAATACATTTATGGAGAGATAAACAATGGGAGGAAATTCTTTAACGATGGCACTGTTATTTGTTTTAATCAGCCATTAATTTTTTAAATTTGGATTACAAAATGAAGACACAACTCTGGTAGAAAATTTAGAAAATGCAAAATCCCTTTAGCCAGCTATGACTGTTAATATATGGAAGTATTTCCTTTTTACAATTTTATTTACTTACTTTTTTATTTAAGAGAAAAAGAAGAGAGAGCAAGGTGGGGTGGCAGAGGGAGAGAGAGAGAATCATAAGCAGCTTCCATACTCAGTATGGAGCCTGATGTGGGACTTGACTCTGAGATCGTGACCTGAGCTGAAATCAGGAGTTGGATGTTCAACTGACTGAGACACCCTGGCTTCCCTTACTATTTTATTTTATAATTTAGAGTGGTTTACAGAGTTGACATCATTCTCTAGTACAGTTTTCTAATTTGATTTTTATTTAGTGTTTGTCTGTAAGCATTGTTCGGGTTGTACAATCTTTGTTGTTAATCTTAAATGGCCTTGTAATAGTTCATAAAGTGGTTCCCCATTGCTTCTTCAATCTCATTTGATTCCTCCTCATCTCCCCCTTACATTCCAACCACCTGGACTTCTTGGTCTTTCTTGGATACACTGTGCTTGTTTCTGCCTCAGGGCCTTTGCACAATATCGCTTTTTGACCCCTAAAGTTCTTCCCTGGTTCTTTAAGTAGCCAGCTCCTTCGCACCATTCATAACCCAGTTCAGATATCCCATCCTCAGACAGAGCCCTCTCTGACAACCATGGATCCATAGGGATGCTCTCAGCTTCTCTTGACCTCATCTCTTGGTTTTATTTTCTCCTTAAGGGGAAAAACTTTATAATATTATCACCTGAATTTATCTTATTCATCTATCTGTTTACTTGTTTATTGTCTTATTCCCTCAATAGATTGTAAACTCCAGGAGGACAGTCACCTTGTCTGTTTTGCTCATCATTGATTTTCTAGTGGCTAACACAGTTCCTGTTACATAGAGGAGCTCAACAAGTGTGTGTTTTGAGTAAATGGGTGGGTGGTGAGATGGTGGGATGTGTGGCTGTGTCAGTAGTATAGGTAGGTGGCAGCAGAGGGTAGTGGGTGGGTGGATGGACATGTAGGTGGACACAGGAGTGGACAGATGACATTTTCACTAACAATTCTATAATTCCACCTTTAGAGGGTCCTCATGATCATTTTAATTGCTTTGAAAAAGTAAACAATGCAAATTGCGAAGAAGTAGGATAAGCATGTCTCTCAGGAAACATGACCCCGGCCCAGGCCAGGTGTTGAGGCTCCCTGCTGAGGGTGGGTAGCCTAGAGGGTGGGAGGTGGTAAGACCCCTGAGGTCCTCTTGGAAGCCCACCCACTCCATACCCAGGACTTTACCACCATATTTGTGCTGTGTTCCTCCCACAGTGGGCCGGAAGCAGTTCATGCGGTTTGAGTGGGCAAACCATGCAGCTGAGGCCCTGGGCTGTGAGTATGAAGAACTGAACACCGCCACCTTCAAGCACCACTTGCGACAGATCATCGAGCAAGTGACATCTGGGCCAAGCCGACGGGGCCTTGAGGAAGAGGAGACCAGCTCAGGTGCTGTGCTGCTAACTCTCTGGGTGGCCTGGGTACCCCCCAGCTCAGGCCCTATGGAAGCTCCAACATGCCTTCACTTACTCATCAGGAGCTGTTATATGGGGACCTTCTAGGTGCAGAGGAAGCCCCTGTGGGCAGAAGTGGACTTGGTTCCTGTATGCAGGGTTCTTATGGCCAATTGGTGCTGTCCAGGGTTCTGAAGGTTCTGCTGAAACCTGGGAGGGTGGCCTGTGGTGAGCAGTGCCAAGGGGCCCAACACTTTTCCATTGGCTGTTACATCTGTTGAGCCCCTACCTTGTCGGGGGAAGACTGGCCTTCCAGTTTGAGGCACAGAAATAAAGCAAGGATGGCTAGAGGGCCTGGGAGGCTGGTAGATGAGGCCAGTAGATGAGAGGTGATGGGGGGGACTATGCAAACTATGGTTTTTATGCTCAGTGAGGACTCTGCAAACTGTGGTTTTTATGCTCAGACCCAAGAGAGACCATGCAGGGACACAGGCAGGGAATGCCATGATTTGACTTGTTCCTTGAGTAGCTCAGGCAGGGGGAAGCCTGGGGAATGATTTGGAAAAGGGAGGCCACATGGGAACCTACAAAATTGCCTGGTGAGATGCTGGTGCTTGCACAAGGACATGGTAGTGGAGCTGGGTTGGGTGGGACACAGTCAAAGTCTGCTTCACACATAGAGAGGATAGCATGGGCCTGAGGGAGGAGATGGGAAAAGAGGGATCAGGACAGCTTCTAGGATTTTAGCCTTGGTGGCTGGAGGAATGGGGGTGCTTTGAACTGATGTGGGAGAAAGCAGAATGGCCTTGCATGGCACCTGCAGGAGTGTGATTTGCTGGGTCCCAAATCTGTAGCCATCATCCATCAGAAGCTTTGGCTGCAGGAGGTGAGGGCAGAGGGACCCCCTTGGGGCCCCAGGAGTCTCTGAGAACTAAGAGTGGTTGTCCCAGAGACCTCAGAGTCTGGCATTAATTAGTGGGTTGCACTGTTTTGAACTGTGATTTTGGGACTCATCTCTTAGAGGCCCCTTAGTCCCTCAGAGCTGCTCTACTCTAGGGGTCTCAGCTTGGTGGCTAATGTCACTTGGAAGCCTTTTGTTTGCTTCTAGGTCCAAGTATGAGCTGTAGTCCACTTTTGGTTTCTCCTCCTCTCTGAGACACACACACACCCCACAAGCACACACATAGCACACATACACAACATGCCCATGGACACACACCTCATAGGCATGTATGTACATGCGCAGACACACACACCACACACACACACACACCGTAAGAAACACACAGATGTGCGCAGACACATGAGCATACGTGCACACGCATTCAGACATTAACACTAATTACCTCTCAGGCTAAGTTATCAAGGGTAGGTGTGAAGCAGACAGGGGACCAGCAGGCTTAGGAGAGATGCTGAGAGGCTGTGGGTTGCCTAGCAACGGCCCAGGTTGGGGGGGTGGAGCTAACAGAAGGGAGGGAAGTGCTTTGGGGCTGCAGCAGGCTGCCTGGAATGTACAAGCAGGACTGTTGTCTCCAGCCACGGTGCAGATGTGAAAATCGTGTTTCCGATGCTGTGAATGGAAGCAACACCTAAGGGTCAGGATTTTCCATGTGACCCACCCCTCCCACATTCTCGTTCTACTTTGTTCCACGCACCCTCATCAGGGCTGGCTAATTTTAACAGGCCACCTTTGTGTTTAAACAAAATCGAGACCATGACTATATTAATCGTTTGCGAAGCGTTTTCATTCTTCCTAACGTGACAGGTAGGCTCTTTTCCCTCTCATTCCATATTCATCCATGCCTGGCTTTAAGCACTCCTTTGTATGGACTACAAATTGTCTAACCCATTTGCTATTGTTGGATATTTAGGTTGTTTCAAAAAAGGTGATTTTCATCCAATTTAATCAACAATTGGGAGAACATATGTACCCAGAAATCTTTGTTTCTCTGAATATTTCATTAGGATAAAAGCCCGAGCGTGAAATTATGAAGTCCAAGCATATGAGTATTTGATAGCTTCTGACACAGAACTGCCAAACTTCCCTCCAGAAAGGGGGAAGCACCAAACATTATCTGAGTGCCTACTATGTGTCAGGCACTGGGGTCTGGGAGCCAACACACCCAGAGACGATCCCCATCTTAAGGGCGCTCCCAGCCTGGCATGGGGCAGGGTGGGCATGGGGCATTATTAACAACTAACTACACAAGTAAAAATATACTGAACTCAGAGTGCTGTAAAAACAAGGTGACAGTGTCCTGGGTCTGGCCTGTGACACATAGCCTAACATCCTCTGGGTTCATCCACGTTGTAGGGAATGGTTGGATTTTCTTTTTTATGACTGGATCATCTATTTCATGTCCTCATTTCTATGTGGGATCTAAAATAATCACACTCAGAGAGGTAGAGAATAGAGTGGTGGTTGCCTGGGACTCAGGGGAGGGCCAAGTGGGAGAGAATGATTGACGGGTACATAGTTTCATTTGTGCAGGATGAATGAACGCTAGAACACAGATGAAAAAGTAGATGACTAAGATGACCAGCCAACGAATAGGTCCACTGGGCAGCATAGAGCCACTGGTTGCCATGCTGTATTGTCCACTGTTGAGTCTTTTTAGAGGGTAGATCTTATATGAAGTGTTCTTATCACACACATAGGCAGAAAGAAAGAGGGAGGAAACTCTTAGAGTTGACATCTTCAAGCTCATCGCGATGTATAAATACCTATATATAGGTATAGATACCTATGTATTATACGATTTATATGATGTATAAATACCTATAAATAGGTAGGTATGACTTTTGGTAGGTTGGTCATACCTCAGTCACAAACTAATTAAAGAGAAAGGTGCAAGGTAGGACTGGGAATTGGATTAATGGGGTGGTAATCAAGGCAGGCTTCCCTGAAGTGGTGACATTGGGCTGTTCCCTGAGGGATGAGCAGGAGTGCTCGCTGGAGAAGAAGGAGGTCCAGGTGACACAGAACCCCATCAGTCCTGATAAGGCACTTGAACTTGGTTCTAAGAGTGTGGGTACGTAATTTCATCAGTGGAAGGATGTATGTGAAGGAGGAGGTTTCTCTAAGGCCAGCAGTGATGTCTGGAGAGTGTTGCCCTTGGCCCCAGGAAATGTCCTGACCATGGATACCCACCCTTCCCTCTCTCCCTCTCCAGGGCTCAAGATGACAGGCGTGGAGTGTGTGGAGGGAATGGCCTCAGGCCTGTACCAAGAGCTCTTTGCGGCTGTGGTCTCACTCATCAACAGGTAACAGCAGATACACAAATGAGCCCAGGTCCTAGGCACTTTAGCCCAGTAGAGTTTTGGAGGGGCTGGAGAAGAGTGAGGTTTTGAACTGGGGAACTGGGTTTAAATACTCCCTTGGCCACCCAAAGGCAAATGTTCAGCGCCCTGACCTCCCCTTCTGCACCTGTAAAAGAGCTCTGTACCCCAGGGCCATGGTGAGGATTAAAAGGGATAATGCATATAAACAGTTCTTTCTAATAGTGATCATAAACTACCAACAATAAAATCTGACAGTCTGGGGGCTTCCTGCTAAGTAAGGACAACAGCTGGAGCTCATGGTTTCCCCAGTCTTGCGTCATTGACTCTGCACGCCAGCCCATTATACAGCTGAGCTAATGGAGGTGAAGAGAGGTGGGGCTGGAAGGCAGCCAGAGCGCTGGACTCCATGTTTCTCTGAATAACCCACCGTGCCGCTCTTGTCCATTTCTTTTTAAAATTTCTTCGGGGCGCCTGGGTGGCTCAGTCGGTTGAGCCACTGCCTTCAGCTCAGGTCGTGATCACAGGGCCCTGGGACTGAGCCCCGCATCGGGCTCTCTGCTCAGCAGGAAGCCTGCTTCCCCTCTCCCCCTGCTTGCCTCTCTGCCTACTTGTGATCTCTGTCTGTCAAATAAATAAATAAAATCTTTAAAAAAAAAAAATTTCCTGCTAAGGGTGGGGTGCCGGTGGGTTTTTTGTTTGTTTGTTTTTTTATTTTATTTTATTTATTTATTTATTTTGGAGTGGGCCAGGACGTGTCTCTGGAATGTGTCTACCAGGCTGCAGTAGCCAGGAGTCAGGTGTCTAACACCATGAGGGCTTCCCACCCTCCTGCCCAAAGGCAGGAGGCATCCTTAGGCTTTCCACATCCTGCTAGCAGGTCCAAGGTCTGGTGTAGGGCAGCTGGGGTTCTCTGGTAATTCTGGGACACGGAATCCGCTTGCTCTCCCGCTGCTAGAGCAATTGCCATCCGAGGCCACAGACATAGCATCTAGAAACCAAGAGGTTTGCACATGCTTAGAGGAAGGTGTCCTGGGGTTGGGAATTGCACTGCTGGAAGAAGAAGCTACCTCAGCCTCTGGAGGGTGGCTGCTGCTTCGCATTCTTTAAACTGCCTCTCGCTGATACAGAACCCAGTCCCCCACCACCTACGAGCACCTTGTAGATGTCTGGCTTTCTGAGCATTAATTGACAGTCTTCATGCATGCATGTGTGGCAGCTGATCTTGGCCTTGCGGTATAAGAGAAAACCTTGGCAGGTTGTGCAGAAGAGCTAAGCGCCCTGCAGAGCCTAGGGCCAATCGTGATGATCATCATGATTAATAATAATAACAGGCCACCTTTACTGAGCATGAACCCCACCGCCAACCTGGCCCTCAGAGCCTGTCTCATCACCTCCAGCCTTCCCAGCATCCTTCTGGGTTGTGGCCATGATTGACTTTTTCTTGGCTGAGGCCCAGAGAGGTTGGGCAGCTCTCCCAAGGTACATAGCCGCTCTGTCACAGAGGGAAGGTTGGAGCCCTTGTGTGACTGTCTCCAACAGCTTTCAACTCCTGCATGTTGATGCCAATAATCCCTCCTCCGTCCACCCCGACAGATTCATCAGATTGATCCAAGGCAGTGAGGGCTTGGAAGAACCATCATTTAACAGTTGGGAAATCCTTAGCTCAGAGAGGTTAAGTAATTTGCCCCAGGTCACACAGCCCATAAGCGGTGAGCCTCATTCTGGTGCCAGATCTGCTGGATTCCCCATACTCACCCAGCGTGCTGCCTCAGTTTCACCATATCTGCAATGGGGGAGTGGGAGGCGTGGGCTGGCTGGGCTCTATGATTCCACGTGGTCTTGAGGCCTTGCCTCTCTCTCCCCAGGTCCTTCTCTTCCCACCACCTCTCCATGGCCTCTATCATGGTGGTGGACTCTCCGGGCTTCCAGAACCCACGGCACCAGTGCAAGGACCGGGCGGCCACCTTCGAGGAGCTTTGCCGCAATTACGCTCATGAGCGCCTGCAGCTGCTCTTCTACCAGCAGACCTTCGTGTCCAAGCTGGAGCGCTACCGGCAGGTAGGACTGGGCTCCATGGAGGGTGTGCGGCCGGCCAGGGTGCAGGGAACAGTCTGGTCCTTCAGTCACCCTTGGCTTCATCGCATTTGCCCCCCCACAGTGAACTGTTTGGCCCCCAGCTCTGCGGGCCTCTGCTATTCCCCTGTCTCCACACACGGCTCCCTACAGTCCATGGACACCAGAGAACTTGGGGCTCCCCAAGCCTTGTTCCCCCAGCTGTCCCCCCATTGGGGTGACCTGTTCTTCCTTGTCTACTTTGCCCAAGCTGCATGCACCGCCCCCCCCACCACACCTTGTGGCTCACAGTTTCCCCATGGAAAACCGTTTGTGCTCTGGGTGTGGGTGAAAATTCTGGGTGGGAGGGTTTGTCCAGCCTTTGGATCCTAGAGTGGCAACACTTAACAATGCCTTAGATGCACTTCCTTCCTTGGATCTACCCTCGGGACACTAGGAACGTGAACCAGAAAACACATGCAGACACGTTTCTGCCAGCCTTCTCTTCCCGTTTGAAAAAGTTTAAATGGGAATGTTACATTTGCCCAGAAAATGCACACCCCAGTAGTATACAGCCGAATAAATTTATCCAAATGAACATACTCACGCACACACTCCGCCCCCAACTGGGGGAAAAGTGGAACTCTGCCGGCACCCAGGACGGCCCCATCCTCCCCCACGCTTTCTGAGGGGGGCACCTCTGACTCCAGCAAGTGCTAATAGCAAGAGGTTGGGAATGGCCATCTTGCTTATCAAGAGGGTAATGGGTATTGAAATTATAGTCATTTTAAAATTTTTTTGGTTGGAGCTTACACAGCAAGAAACATCAACATGGATGAAACTCAAACAAGTGATGCCAATGGTGAGTCCTGGGGTCTGACCTTAACTGTACCACTTATTGGCTGTGTGGCCTCAGGAAAGTCACTCACTGTCTCTGATCCTTGGTTCCATCCCATGTAAAATAGGAATAGCAATATTCCTGTATTATCTATCAATTACCACAATAGTGCTAGATAATGAAGTACCCCAAAACATAGTGGCTTTAGATATTATCATTTGTTATTGCTTACTTCGGGTTTCCTGGGTGGTTCTCTGGTCTTGCCTGAGTGAGTTCTTGCGTCTCTGGGCAGATGTAGGGTGGTAGGTGGTTCTGATGGTGCTGGCCAGCTCTCTGCTGTGTCTGGGGGTCAGCTGGCTATGAGTGGATCTGAGCAGGCTTTGGCTGGGATGACTCATCTGTGCACCAGGACTGTCCCATCCTCTAGCAGACTAGCCCAAGCTGTTCTCACAGCGCTGGGCAGGGCTCCAAGGAACGAGCAGGGATGTGCGGGGTCCCTTGAGTCCTAGTCTTGGAACTGACAATGTCCCTTCTGTGTTCAGTGGGTCATGGCATGTCCAGGGCTGAGCACTGAAAGTAGGTTTCACTTCTTGATGGGAGAAATTGAGATAAACAGAAGGGGAGAGGATATTTGGGGGGGGGTTGTTGTGGTCTTTAGAGACAAAGAGAGGTGAGAGGGGCCAGAGGGAGAGAGAGAGACTTTTTTTTTTTTTTTTAAGATTTTCTTTTATTTATTTGACAGACAGAGATCACAAGTAGGCAGAGAGACAGGCAGAGAGAGAGAAAGGTGGGGGGGGGGAGCAGGCTCCCTGCTGAGCAGAGAGCCCGATGCGGGGCTCGATCCCAGGATTCTGGGACCTCGACCTGGGCAGAAGGCAGAGGCTTTAATCCACTGAGCCACCCAGGCGCCCTGAGAGAGAGACTCTTAAGCAGGCTCCAAACCCAGCACAGAGCATGACGTGGGGCTCGATCTTAGGACCCTGAGATCATGACCTGAGCTGAAACCAAGACTCAGACACTTAACCAACAGAGCCACCCAGGTGCTTGTGTTTTGCTTATTTCTGGTGATCAAGGCGATACATGTTCTTTATTAAAAACTGGGAAATACATAGAAATATCCGCAAGCAGCAAACATAACCTCCTTTAACCCCAACACCCACAGGAAAGCCCTGTTCCTGCTGTCTTACTTTATACCGCTTAATTGTTCCATTTATCGTCTTCTCTGCAGATTTCTGATACATCCCTACACACGGGTTTGTTTTTGTCTCTTTTCCTCACAGTAGCGGGCTATTGCCGTGTTCTCGTTCCATTGGCAACTTTTAGTAATCGCACATTTTGCTGGTTACGTCCAATGCTGTCTCAGCCCTCCTTTACGCCTCTGGGTGATTTCTACCATTACGCTCTTGGAAACGATGCCGTGACTGACATCTGCATGCTGACTTCTGAATGGCGACTGTCATTGACCAGAGTGTGTGCTCACTTCCTCCAGCACCCAGTTATCAGCCCCCATGCTCATTAGTAACTCCGCAAATAAAAGCAAAGTTTGGACTGAATGATTAGCTCCTGATAAAGCTCTCACCGCGATTACTGATGGGCCGGCAGAATGAGCGATGTCAGGAATTTATTGGAATGTTGGTCTGTAACCTCTCTTCTCATGCAAAGGCTAAGGGGCGAAGATAAAACAAGCAAACTAGGGGCGCCTGGTGGCTCAGTGGGTTAAGCCTCTGCCTTTGACTCAGGTCATGGTATCAGGGTCCATTGGGCCCTTTGCTCAGCAGGGAGCCTGCTCCTACCCTCCCCCCTCTGCCTGCCTCTCTGCCTACTTGTGATCTTTGTCTGTCAAATAAATAAGTAACATCTTTAAAACAAACAAACTAACAAACAGCCTGATTGCAAAAAAGGCAAAAGATCTGAATAAATTTTTTTCTTCAAAAGATAGACAAATGGGCAATAATCGCCTGAAATTTAGGGAAATGTGCATTAAAACATCAAGATAGCCCTTCATAGCTGGTAGAATGGTAATGATAAAAAAACAAAACCAAACCAAACCAGAAAGCAGCAAACATTGGGAAGGATGTGGAGAAATTGGACCTTGTGTGCCTGGCTGGTGGGAATACGAAACTGTGCAGCCACTGTGAAAAAAAAGTATGCTGTTCATCTGAAAAAAAAAAAAAATAGAATTACCCTATGATCCAGCAAATCTGCCTCTGGGTATCTACCCCCAGAGAGTTGATGACCAGGTCTTGAAGAGATAATCCATACACCTAGCCTCATGGCAGCTTTACCAATAGCCAAAGAGTAGAAGTGACCCCAGTGTCCACATTGGGGCGGGGAGGGGGTGTGTGTGTAAACAGGTTTGATCTGTCCACGCAATGGGCTACTGTTCAACCATAAAGAGGAAGGAAATTCTTATCTATTATGCAACATGGATGAGCCTTGAGGACATTGTAGGGAGTGCAATAAGCCAGTCACAAAAGGACAAGTCCTATGGGACTCCGCTCACACGAGACACTTAAGTGCAGTCAATTTCATAGAGACAGAAAGTGGAACGGTGGTAGCCAGGGGCTGGAGGGGGAGGAGGGGGAACAGAAATCAGTGGTTAATGGGGACAGCATTTCGGTTTTGCAAGATGGAGAAGTGCTGGAGGTGGGGACGTGGTGACAGGTGCACAACATGTGAGTAAACTTAATGCCACTAACTATATCACGCAGTAAAAGGTAGATTTTATGTCGTCGATGTTTTACTGCCATTGTTCAGTGGAGCATGTGACTCTTGATCTCAGAGTCAAGACTCACGATGGAGGTAGAGCTTACTTAAAAGAATATTTTTTAAATGATGATGGTAATAATAATAATAAAGATAATAATTATAAAGGTTAGGGGAGGTGAAAGTCTTTACTTCTCTTTTTTCCTCCGGAAGTTTTCCACCCTCTTCAGCTCACGGAAGGAACTAACACGGAACTTCTGTGACTTTCCAGGAAGGTATTCTTGTGCCCTTTGACCTTCCGGAGCCGTCCCCGGGGACCACGGTGGCTGTGGTGGACCAGAACCCTTCCCAGGTAAGGCGGGGTCCAGCAAACTCAGGCTCTCAGATGCCGTGAGGCTTTGAATTGAAATCCCAGATGACTTGAGTCCTTAAGCTGCAAGTTGTCGGTGCTGTCTGCCCCTAGAATCACCTGGGGATTGGGAGAGACCCTGAAGCTGGCCTGAGGATGTGGCCCGGGCAACACCTCTCCAGACCCCCTCAGGTTAGAACCACCTCTCTGCCTGGTGTCTGAGCTGGGCTCAGTTGGCACGTGCCTGGCAGCTCATGGTGCACTGAGGGGGGCCGGTGCCCAGTGGCCACTTGCCTGGGAAGGCCAGATGTTCAGCTGCAGATGTTCTGTCTGCAGAGACTGGGAGAATAGGGTCTATGGGGGGATGGAGAATGGGGGAATGATGAGGGGTCCACGCATTTATGGGTTTGAGTGTGGGGGCATACCCGTCTTTACTTTCCCCATCCCAAGAACCCTCTGGGCCGACCCCAGACCTGCATCTCTGCTCTGCCATCTCTCAGAATGGCCCTGAACCATTTCCCTGACTTGCCAAGTTCAGGTCCAATGTCAGTGATCCTGAGTGCATCCCTTTGCCTCTCTGGTTCTCAATTTTTTCCTGTCTCTAAAGTGGGAATGATAGCATGACCTGGGATGGTTGTGAAGGTTTAGGAGATCTGGAGCACAGAGCACCCTGCCAGGTGCTTGGCCCAAAGGTCACATGTTTCTCCTGCCACGTGATAGCCCAGGCTGCCACTTTTCTCCTTCTTTGTCTCCTGTTGGCTGCCCCTGACCTTCTCTTCCAAGCCCTCTCTTGGCTCCTAGTGACCTGCACCTGTCCCTGCAAATCTGCCTTGTCCGTGAGCCCTGTCTGGTCACTGTCTGTTTATGCTTCCTGTAGGCACCCTCTGGACTGGCTTCCCCTCCCTGTCTTGCTTCCTGACTTGGAAGAGGCAGGCCAGAAGGGACAACCCGGGCAATGTGAGGAAGGAGGGACCTTGGGGTCCCCTGGATACTTGGACAGTGGCTGGGAACAGCAACCTTCTGAGGACAGACAGGTTGTGAATTTCAACCCCATAAAGAAAGGCAAGGTGAAGGCTCAGGATATCTGGGATCTGGTACCTGTTCTGCCCCTGTGCCTCTCCATGTGACCTAGGATGTGTCCTCTCTGGGCCTCTTGGTGGGGGCCAGTATTTCCCAGTCAGGGTGCCCAACTGTCCTAGCTTGCCAAGGGACTTTGCTGTCTCTAGCACTGAAATTCTCTCATATCCTGGGAAGCTGCTGCGTCCCAGTCACCAAGGGACAGCTGGTCGCATCGTGTCTCACGCATATTTCCTCCATAACCACTTGGTGCTGTTTTGGGTGACGCCAACTTGCTGGGGGCCCTCAAACGAGCTTCTTTACTTTTCTAGGCCTCTCTGGTTCCCAGGAACAAAACTTCAGAGTTACCTAGATGGCTTCTGAAGCTCATGGCTAGATTTTGAATTCTGTGCTACTGAACCAAGTTCACCTTCTCCTCTAGAACATTCTTTCGGTGCTCCCCTTCCCCTTAAGATTTTAGTTAAAAAAAAAATGCAGACTTCTCAGAAGTGATGTGGATGGAATTAATCCTTTGGTGTTCGGCTGTGCACAAATACAGAGCCGCTTTTGTGTACGTAGAATGTGTAATTTACAGAGTGCTTTCCCTTGTTGATTCCCCGCTATAGCTCTCCGAGGAAGGTATTGTCAGTCTCCATTTTACATAAAAAGAAATGAGGCTCTGAGTGGGGCAGTAAGTTCCCCAAGGTCACACAGGAAATGAGGACAGAGGCCGGTTCAGATCTCCTGAAACTGAGGGGTTGTAACAGTTTTGAGGTTTCCTCACTGGGAATCTGGGGGGGGTGCGTTGGGAGCACGGCTCTGGGCTGATGTGTCTGGGTCGTGATGCTATGGGTCTCAGAGGCCCTGACTCCCAGAGGTGGGAAGAGAAGCCCAGGACTCTGGCCTCCATCGGGAATCAGGGCTCCCCATTGATCCTGGATTTCCCACCAGGTCCGCTTACCGGCCATTGGAGGTGCTGAGGGTGCCAGGGGCCTTTTCTGGCTCTTGGACGAGGAGGTCCGGGTGGAAGGCTCCAGTGACAGTGTGGTGCTGGAGCGTCTCTGTGCGGCCTTTGAGAAGAAAGGTGCTGGGGCCGAAGGTAAGGGAGTCAGGCTGAAGGACTCAGGGAGAAGGGTGCCGAGTCCAGCCTGGAAGTTGGAATCTGTCCTTGTCTGCTGCAGAGAAAGCTCTGACAAGGTCTGTATGCAGGGGATAGTTGGGGGGGGGGTTGTTCTGAGTGCACAGATGTCTGTGCATATGCCTGTGTGTGCATTTCATTTATCAGTGAATGAAATTTATCAGTCAATTAATCAATAATCAATTATTTACCAATCAATCAATCATCGATCATCGATCAGTGATCAGTGTAGTCAGCAAATGTGTTGACTGGCTACTGTGTGCCGGGCACTGTGCTACACAGTGGCGAGCCAGCCGGGGGAGGATGTGGGGAGAGCATGGACAAGCTAACAGAGGAGTCCGGGTTTGACCCCAAGATGACAGACCCTGGTGCTTGATGGCGCGCCAGGCAGACCAAATTCCTGCAGGAGCCAGGAGGTCTGGGGGAGAGGCGTGCAGACAAATGTACCAAAGAAGAGGAGACACAGTGCAGGACAGCAAAGTCAGAGATGTTTCCTGGGCTCAGACCACTGGAGGCCCCGCTTGTGGGTCACACGAAAAAAACATTAGTTTCAACCCTAGAGCTCTGAGAAGCCATGAAAGACTCTATGCTGCAGGAAGTAAGGTCAGATTCATGTTCTGAAAGTTCCTGCAGGCGGCAGTATGGAAGGCAGTCTGGAAGGTGAGAGAGGAGCTGGGCAGACTCTGAGGGTATGAACCCAGGGCAACTGGCCATGGGCTGAACTGGAGAGGGAGCATCAAGAGGAGAGATGGAGACATTCGGATGGAACCACGAGGTCAGAGGTCCTGGACTCTGACTTTGGACTTTGGCTTCATTCAGCTCCAAGTTCAAGTCTGGCTATCCATGCATCACCGAGGGCAACTCTAAGCAAACCTTGACTAGCCCCGGGGGAGTGCTTACATGAAGAGGTTAGAGGGGGGTCACCCCTGCCTCCCTTTCACCAGAATTTCTGTGACAGAGATTGGGGGAGAGATTATCAGCTTTGTTATTGGCCGTGGAGTGTTGTGAGTGTCGATTGATGATCACAGGGCTGTCAATGGCGATGAAGACTGTTTTCCCCGTCACTTAAGGGGTTGGAGGAAAGCTGTCCATTCTCCACACTTGGCTCTGGGCTCAGAGCTTCATGTATGCTCTTTCACTGAATCCTGTCACCGGTCTGGTGGCTGGTATTCTTAGCCCCCA
This sequence comes from Mustela nigripes, assembly GCF_022355385.1. Classification (NCBI taxonomy): domain Eukaryota; kingdom Metazoa; phylum Chordata; class Mammalia; order Carnivora; family Mustelidae; genus Mustela; species Mustela nigripes. The sequence continues at coordinate 18,828,402 of NC_081564.1, forward strand.
GGGTGAGGACCCTGAACTCTGGAGAGATGCTTGTAGAGAGGTCTGAGATCCCCCCAGATGGAGTCAGCAGGCAGATACAAAGCAATCTGGAAGGCAGATAGGCTCTGAGATCTTCCACCCCCCCAACCATGTGACTCATTCAGCAGTGTTTCCAGAGCCCCTCACACGGGGCAGCCACTGTCCTGGGCCAGGAGATCCATCCTGAACAAGACAGATATCTCTGCCTCCCTGGGGTAGACATTCTAGCAGAGGAGACAGAGGATAAAATGAAGAAATCCGTAAAACGGTTGAGGACCACAGTTCTGGTTGAGATCATGCAGGGAATCCAGGTTGGCAGAGACAAGGGCCCAGCGGTCAGCTCCGGGACATTTCAATGTCAAGGCCCAGGGATGAGGCCAGTGACCAGGAAAAGCAACGGAGGAGGGGTAGCCGGGGTAATTCTTTGGTGTTCGGCTGTGCACAAATACAGAGGGTTGGGTTAGGAAGGAAGCCATAGGCAGAGGGAGGGTGAGGCGTGGCTGAGAAGTGGCCAATGATTTGGCCGCATGGAGGTCACTGACAACCGAGATGAGTACCGTTTCGATGGAATATTTGGGGTGAACGTCCACCTGGAGTAGTGTACGGGAAATTGGGAGAATATTTGGCAGAAGACGCGTGACGGCTCTCTTTGCCATGGTCCACTGGGCAGGTAATGGCAAAAGCCTGTACCGCAAAGGGATTTGCCGAGACCTCCATCCGGGACGTCCATGGAGCCTTCCTGCACTCGCATCAGGACCCAATTTTCTGAACAGAAACAGCGGCAGCATCCGAGGGCTCTGGCCGTTCTCCCTGGCACAGGCTCAGAGCACCGGTACCCAAGTTCATCCTAGAGGATTTGGCCCAGGGCTGACTTTGCCAGGCCTAGGGCTGACTTTGCCAGGCACAGCGCTTTTAGGGGTCCATGCAAATGTTTTTTAATTTCTGCAAAAAAGCAACAGAAGAAAAAATCCACTCTCAGGTCAAATATGATATATATGTATGCATGCATGTGTACATATATGCGTATGTATGCGTATGTGTACATATGTGTGTATGTATGTTCTGGGCTGAGTATCCCACCTCAAATCCACAGGGTAGTTCTGGCCTCCAGGAGTTCAGAATGTGACTTCTGGGAAGTCACCTCCCCTGTTTGTAAAATGCTAATAATGGTGACACCTGCCTCAGGGGACTTATGTGAGGACGGATGGCACCTTGTGAAAAATAATGACCTCTCCAGCCCGCACCCCCTTCTCTCTTCTCCTGCGTTTCTGATCTCCCCCATAGCCCTCCGGATGGAATGCTCCTGTCCTCACAGGAATGTCAGCTCATGAGGGCAGGGGCCTGGCCACTCCTCTCCCCTTTGTCCCACAATGGCCCTGGCCTGGAGAAGGCTCCAGTACATCTTTGATGCAGAATAGATGAATATGGCAAAACCCCATGATCCAGAAGCAAATGAGATGGGTTTCTTCAACAGAATGTTTTCTGGATCCTGACTTTTAGGCAGGTGACCCAGAGGAGGCTCATAAGTAGAAGGCAACGGGGGGAGTGATTGGGGCTGGAGGGGATCTGGGGAGAGACACCTGTGGCCCCCTCTTCTCCTCCTGTGAGGCCCGACCTGCAATTCCAGACACCTTGAGCAGGGTGGTCTGATGATGTCCATTCCTAGGAGGGAGACTTCAATGTCTTTTGTCCTGGCCCAACAGAGATAGACCCATTAAATCAGATATTTCGGTTAAAAAAAAAAAAAAACCCTTTTGTCTGTGGGGCTTTCTGATTAGCTCTGAGTTAATGGGAATGTTCAGTCAGGCAGAACATGGGGGGCTTTCTGGAGAACCCAGTGCTTTGCTGTTACGTCTCCACTGAGTGTCTTTGCTGGGCTGGCTCCCATGGGGCCCAGGCGCAGTGGATAGTTAGGCGACAGGCATCTACAAAGCAGATGTAGAGGGTGGTTGCTGGGGGTGCCGGGGGCCCCAGAAACACCTACCCCTGTCTGGGGGTGTCAGGCTCTTGGAAGAGGTGATGGTACAGTCTTGAGAGGGGTGTAGTGGGTCAGACTCTGTCTTCAATCTGTTTCCATGGGACTCCTGAGATCAAATGAAGCCTATGAAATGCTTGGATGAACAAAACTGGTGGAAACCACCTCCTGAAGAAAGAGGAGGGTGAGAGGGCTGAGCAGAGCTCCTGGGAGCCTGGGAGTGGTCTCCTGAGGCTGTTCCTGGGACATGGGATGCCTCTGTGTGTCAGGCCAGCACTGGGGATGAACATGGGCTTCGGACCAGCAGACCTGTGTCCTCATCCTGGCACACTGTGTCCCTGTGTGCTGTGCCACTTCAGCCAAGCGGGCTCATCTCTGAACCTCAAGAGTCGCCTTCTAGAATCTCGTGACCTCATGCGTGGCCATGTGTCCAGCAGAGGCTGGCTGGGCCTTAGCCCACATGGATGTCCTTTCTTCTCTCTTGCCTTTGGTGCCCCCTCTCCAAATGCTCTTGGGATCTTCACTCAAAGCCCAACTCTGTGCTTGCTGCGAGATGTAAAGATGCGTGAACACAGTTGCTGCCCTCAAGCCACTTCCAGTCCACACAGGGAGGCGGCAAACAGATAACACGGACTTCCTACAGGCAGTGTGGATGGACACACCAGAGTGAGGCGGCCGCTTTGTTCTCTTGCTTTTGTTGGAAGGTGGCCCTTGAAGGCGGGGACCGTGGGCTCCGAAGGCCTCGTGGAAGTGTTAGATGAAAGGATATGTCACTTCACCAGAAGTGTCCCTTTCAGATAACTTCGGTCAGCCCTGGGTCTTGACCACAGTGGACTTCCAAGAGACCACACACCCTACAGCACCCACATCACTCATGCATCAGAAGCCCTCAGACTCCCAGACGGCGTTTGCTGCGTACGGAATTCTGAGCAATGTGGCTTTCTCGTTTCCTTGCTCCCTGCAGCAGAGAGGTGGCAAATTGCATGGGAGGGAAGGACTCAGGACCCTAGAATGCGCTGAGGCTTTGACACTAGGAAGATGGGAACTCATAGAAATGTAGAAGACAGACAGGAACCGAAACAGTACTACCGCACCTGAGAGTAATTGGTCTGGGACCATTACTCCACCTGAGAGCATCTCTGCGATCAGAGTGATTGATTAGTTACTAGGGCTCCTCTCTTCGCTCCTCCCTTCCTTCCCTCCGTCCGCACCCTCCCTCCCTCTGTCCCTCCCTCCCTTCTTTCCTCCCTTCCTCCTTCTCTTCTTCCCCTTTCTTACTTTCCCTCCCTCCCTTGTTTCTTATCTCCCCCCCTTTCTCTCTCTCCTTCCCCCCCCCCTCCCTCGCTCCCTCCCTTTCTTCCACAAGCACTTCGGGGACTCCATTCATGTACCAGGCACCATGCTGGTGTTAGGAATACGGACACGAAGGCTTTGTGGCCCCAGACACTGTCACAAGGTTGAATGTAAGAAAAGGTTGTGACACCCACTAGGGCTTACTGAGTGACAACCAAGGCCCAGGCACTATGCCAACGTATTTCACGCACATTATCTCCTTTAAGCTTTGTGCCACCCAGGGAGGTATGTATAATTCACAGTTTACAGAGGAAGAGACTGAGGGTCAGAGATTTAGGGACTTACCCCTGCCACAGAACAGTAAGTCGTAGTGGGAGGATTTGAACACAGGCCCGCTCTCGCTCCTCCAAACCCCTTCCTCTCACCCTGTCCCTTGCAGTCAAGCGTGTGTCAGCATCTCCCAAGAGTGTGCTGTGTGTTTATTTGGTTGGTACCATTCAAGACAGTTTTCGGTGGCACACCCATATTTTCAAAATGCGTAATGATTATGTTTTTATTTCCATGACTATCAGAAAATACAGCGTGCACACCCAACCTGCCATGCAATGCTTCTTTATAAAGGGACTTACCTGTTTATAAATGTGTGTTGATTCAAACAAATATTAAGTAAGCAACAACCCAGGCAGTATGAGGGTATGGCAAAAGATCATGACGATTGTGCGCACTGATTGCATGTGGGAAAGAGGTATCCTGTGTTTAAGAAAGCAAGGAGGAATCGAGTCAGTGTTGGAAAGAACGCACAGACATGCGTACAAAGGAGAGGGGTGGGTGCCCAGAACTGTGAGCTTTGGCTCTCTGGAAACATACTTAAGTGGAAAAAAATGTGTTTTTAGTGATGACAAGCGATCGCAGAGTGTCCCCCACACCCTGCACCCCACCACTCACATGCTATGTCTGCCTTCAGGGACCTCTGCCTTTCGGTCCTGTGAGCAGCCCCTCCAGTTCGAGATCTTCCACCAGCTGGGCCAGGACCCTGTCCGCTATGACCTCGCAGGCTGGCTCCACAGAGCCAAGCCCAACCTCTCAGCCCTGGACGCCCCACAGGTGCTGCAGCAGTCCAAACGGTGAGCCTGGCCGGCGGGGATTTGGACCGGCCTCCCCACTTGGGCCATGCTGTCCCAATAACTCAATGACGGAGGGTCCGTCCAGCAACCCCGTCCCCAAGATCCGATGGACCGTGGGCTGGTACAGGACAAAGGCCAGAAAGCCAAGACTTCTTCCTTTGGCTGCTTGCCTTTCATTAAGTAGCTGGGAGATGATGTGACTGGAACGATTTTATGGACATCCTAGAACTAGGGGGGGGTCATAAAACAGAAGCAATAATGTTTTGTGGTGTTAAAAAAAAAAAAAAAAAAAAAAACGCACACCGCCTTCCCTGATGGCCTGCTCAGAAAATGCTGGCGGCAAGGGTGGCTTGCGGGCCACAGTTACTGGAAATGCTTCTGTGGGTGTGTGCCTGTACCCTCAAGTTTATAGGCTGATCCTCCCAGCTTCGCTGCTGGAACCCTGCAGGGGCAGAGCTAGGACACCAGAGAGAAGCCGAGGGCACCAGGGAGGTGCTGGGGGGTGGGGTGGGGTGCCAGAAGAGGGAGGTGATCCTTACTGACCACCCATGGCAGCGTGCCCTATGTCAGGATAAATGCCCGCTAAGTATCTTGTTAATCCTTACAACAACACTGCCTCCTTAGCCCCATTACACAGATGAGAAAACTGAGGCCCCAGTAGGCACAGTGGCCCTCCTTTGATCATACAGCCAAAGAGTGGCAGGACTGGGGCCGACTTGAGTCTATGTACGTGGTCCTTGCAGAAGTTCTCAGCCCACGATGGTGCAGGAGAGTTCAAGGGCACGTAGTTCCTGAAGGGAGAGCACACCGGAGGGGGGTGGGGTGGGGCTGAAGGAAGGTCCATGAGCATAGAGGGCCAGGGGACCTGAGTCAGGTCCCAGCCTTGCCCCTCCTCACCTGGGTGACTGTGGGCAGTCACTGTTTCTCCTTTGTGTTTGTTTGCTTGTTTGGCCTCCTTTCCCATAAAAGAAGCCTGTGTTAGACCAGGCTGCACAATCCAGTGAATACTACACAGCTTTGGAGTCAGGCAAATGTTCAACTTCTGCTTTCACGGCTTTTAGGCTGCATGATGTGGGCCTCAGTTTCATAGTCAGAGAAATGGGAGGTTCTGGTGGCATAACATAGCTGAGGGCTTACAAAGGAGCCTCTTCTCCCTGTACTAGGAGGTGGTGCCCACCTCCTCCGGGGCCCTGACCTGCCCTCTCAGAGCTCCTGCTTCCAGGATGGGGGGGAGCTCCCCCAGGTCTGCCCCAGCTTTTCATTTCAATACCAGTGTAGTCAAGCCATTATGAATCTGTGCATTCTGCCAAGAATTTAACCACTCCAAATACCTTTGGATCCTTTGGACGAAGATCCTTACTAGTTTGGATAGTCTGAGGAGGCATAGAGGGAGGCAGATAGTGGGGCTGCAGGGCTGGGGCTGGGGCTTGGCCTGGATGGCAGACAGTGATAGAAATTGCCTGCATGCTTTCACTGGAGGGGAGGGGGCTGATGGGACCCGGGAGGCATGCGAGGCCTTCTCTGGTTCCCAGCCCTGTCCAAGGGCGCCACAGGACCTCCCTGGAGTTCTTCGTCCCTATCGGCCCAAACAAGAAGGCAAGGCATCTCAGATTTCTCAGAACAGACACTTGGGGAGCCTTGGCCCTATAGCTGTGTGTTACAGGGGTGCCGAGGGAAGGCCCTATCTGCCGCTGGGCATCAGGCCGGGCACTTCACCAATGCTAGCTTGCAGGGCCAGAAACTGCCTCTTCAGTCTGTGAGTTGTTCTTTCTTGCATGAACTGTGTGGCATAAACACCTACTGTGTGCTAGGCCTGCTCTAGAGAGAACCCAGGTGCCTTTGCTCCGTAAGCAAGCGCAGGCTCGGTGGGATTTCCCCAGGCCCATCGGTAACGACTGACATCCAGTAGGTCTTTTCACTGTTCTTGCTGCTGGAAAATCAGGGGAGGGAGGAGCCTGGAGAAAGAAGCGGTGTTCGCCACCAAGCAAAGGCTTGTCTGGCAGAAGGGACTGAGGGTTAAAGTGTGGCATCTGGGAGGTGTGATAGAAGGGGAGGGTTCAGAAAGTAGGTTCGCAAGAAGCAAGGTGGGGCCCATTCCCCGTGAGCCCCTAAGTTCCTTTCTCCTTCCCCTCCTCTCCGTCAGGGAGGAGCTGAGGAGCCTGTTCCAGTCCCGGGCCAAGCTGCCCCCCGTGTGCCGGGCTGTGGCCGGCCTGGAGGGCACCTCCCAGCAGGCCCTGCAGAGGAGCTGTGCGGTAAGGAGGGCATTTGCCAGCAGCTTGGCCGCTGTGAAGAGGAAAGCCCCGTGTTCCCAGATCAAGCTACAGATGGTAAGCGGGAGCCCTGTCCCCATGGAGCCGTAGCCAGTGCCCTTCTCCAGGATGAGTTAGCAGCCCGCATCTGCCTCTCCCCTCCTCAGCGAGCCTGGAGGGGCAGGTTTCACACTGTGCTCTGCAGAGGAGGGAGCTGAGGTTCAGGGCAGCAAAGAGACATCTTCCATCAAGTCCCTGATCTATCCACGTCCGAGACCAAAGCCTGGGCTGCTCTGCGTTGCCTTGGGCAGCTGTGGGAGGTTCCTAGGATACTGACCCTGGTGACAAATATCCCAGCTATTCCAGCCCCCCTGCCTTCCTCAGCTCTCAGATGCCTTATTTTCATCACAAGGCTCTCTTGGGGGGAGGGCAGCAGGATCTAGCACTGGCTGGGAACAGGTGACCCAGACACATTCATCCAGTAACAAATGAGGGCGCTGTGACTGGTCAGTGGTCAGGCTGAGTCCAGAAGGTGGACTACGGGAAGAGCAAGTTTTGAAAAAGACCTCACAATGTATTCTACAGGAAGAGCCTATAGGCCTAGGTCCTGGGTTCTAGCTTGCCTCTTCTGGGAGGGGTCTGTGGGACCTGGGGCCCTCAGTCTCCCCATCTGTTACAAGGGCTGTTATAAAGTTCCCCTTTTCCTCTTGAGTGTGAACCAGGCTGTAGATAGGCGATCCTTGGCATAGAACTTGGGGACCCCCAGAGATGCCCAGGCTAGGCTGAGTGGATGCTAGGGGAGCGTCTCTGTCCATCGTACCCCAGGGCAGCGGGCCTTGACCCGTCTCCTTTTGGTCCTAGGACGCGTTGACCAGCGTGATCAGACGGTCTCAGTTATACTTCGTCCACTGCCTTGCGGTGGCGAGCGGGGGCAGGCAGGGATCTCTGACCCCACTGCAGCCTGGTAGAGATAAGCCAGGGACAGGTGAGCCCCTGCCCTTGGACATCCCCGCGCTGAGGGTGCAGCTTGCCGGCTCCCACATCCTGGAGTCACTGCGTCTGCACAGGACAGGTAAGAGACAGCCAGGGAGTGAGCACCTGATGTCTGAGTCCTTGAAGCTTGCAAACTGGTAGTAGCCAAGGGATGGGAGCATTATGTGCTACATGCCTCAGCTTTCCACGCAGCGTCCTATTTATTCTCTAAAGTAATGAGCCTGTGAAAGGGAAGCTGTGGTTACAGATGAGAAAAAGGAAGCTCCGAGACGTGGAAGGACATGCTCAAGGTCATACCTTGGTGGGGGCAGGGCAGAGCCAAAGCACCTATCTCCTGAGTGACATGTGTGCTCCTGGAAAGCTTGGGTTATGTCCGGCCCACCTTCCTTTCAAAGGCAGGTGTCCAGGGAGCTTGTATGTGGGGATGGAGAGTGAGATTCCCATGGTGAAAATACCTTGGTCTTCAAGATGCTCAGCCTGGTTTGAGAACTCAGGTGGGAACACATGACAGGGGCCTGTGCTGCCATCCGGAGATGCAAGAATTCCCAGATGCCTAGAGGAGGGGGCTCCGTGCTTTCCCTGGGGAGATGGGGGCAAACCTCCGGGAGGAGGTAATCTCTTACTTGGGTCATGATACAGAGTAAGCAGCTGGCGTCTGGGAGGTAGAACGTGAGGCAGGCAGATCAGCATATGCAAAGGCTCAGAGGCAGGGAAGAGCTTGGATTTTCCAGGGACTGGGGTTCAAGATGCACAGGGCACTTGTGGCTGATAAGGCAGGCCACATTTGGAGGTTTGGTTTTCAGTGGGTTGAGGTGGGGGGTTGGCCAGGGGAAGATGCGCGTTGAATCAGAGGAATGAAATCTTTAGGTCTCTATTTTAGAAAGCAAGCATGTGCCTGAGCTGTCCATATAGCTCATCTCAAGAGCTGAGTTTGTGCTGAATCCTTCGGATTCTTTTCTGCCTCTTGGACCCCAGAGGCTGCTGCGTGGATTCCCCTTTCTGACATTAGAAAGGGCCCAGGCACGGTCTCTGCAGAGGATGGGGTGGCTGGGGCTGGTGGGGAGCCTGGCAAGCTGAGCACCTGTTCGTTGAACTTCTCTGTGGCCGACTTCACCTGGCCATGGCCCCGTCCCCTCCCACCGCATTAATAACCAGCCCCCGGAGCATCAAGAATTTGACAGAGAAGCTGGAAGCAGCTGGGAGCAAAGGAGAGACCCTCACTTCTCTGAGCGTCTCACTGATTTTTTTTCCCTCCTGCTTGCATGACCTCAGGTGAGGGGTGACAGATAATGTCACAGGAGAAGAGCAGAATGGTCACAATCATGCCCAATTGATTCTGTCCTGGCTGGCTGGCAGGAGGAACTGGGCCTTTGCAGACACTCTGGACTACCAGTTAGAACCCCCGTGTTCCTGCCTGGGCCAGCCGTCCCCACCATCTCAGCCTTGGGTCCTCACTGCGGTGTCTGCCCTCTGCCTTCTCAGTGCAGTCCGTCTGGGGCAGGATGAAATTTTCCAACCATGTAAAGATTTGATGTTTCATGATAGTTTCCACTGTCTGCCTCTGAGGCCTGGTCAGTTCCTCATTTTTTTCCTACTCCAAGTGTCTCCTGTCTCTTTTATGCCGTGTAAGAGAAATGTATGTGTGCACACAGATACATGCACCTATCCAAAATTTATGAATTTGAATTCACACACATATCATGCCTCTGTGTGTGTATCCAAGTGCACACATGACACACGTGTACATGCAGAGTATTGAATGTCTACGACATGCTGGTACAGCATTAAGACATCTACTGACTGCTGTCATTCTTACGGAGCCCTTAGCCCAGTGCCTGGCATATAGCAAATTTTTTTAAAATCCTTTGAAATAATCCTGTGTGACATTTCCCACATGCAGCCTGGTGGCCAGGTCAGACCTTGGAGCTGGTCGGCTTGGGCATAGCTGTGGCCAACCCCTGGCAAGTTCCTCGATCATGCTTCTCTTTCTGCCCTAATTGTTCAGGTCCCAGGTTGCTGACGGGCAACTTGATGAGTTTGTAAGAGACTAACATAGAAGAGTTGCCCAGATGTGGGAAAGCCTCAGTGCGTGTTAGTGTCTTATACATACCTGTCACTGGATTCAATCCTTATGGTTACCTTGTGATCAGATCCTGTTCTTCGCACCTGATATGAGTGAAGAACTTGAACCTCAACAAGCTGAGGTCATTCATGACGGGTCAGAGGGCTTGTAAGAGCAGAAATGGAATGGGAGCCCGGATCAGTCTGACCCAAATGGGCGTGCTTGTGACCTCCCAGTCCCTGTCTCTGAGTGGTCAGTCTCCTGGGAACCTGGCCTGAGGTTTCTTCCCCCAGGAAGGCTTCCTGGATTCACCACACATACCCACCACTATCATTCTGCCTCATGGTTCATGCATTTGGGCTTCTTGTGAAGTCTCAAAGTGGGGTCAGATTTTGCCAGACCTTCTGTACCATCTCCCATCTGGCCAGTGAAAGGGTCTTTTTGAGGCCCCCTTGTATCCAGGACCAAGTCCAAACCTTGAGGCCTGGAATTTGACTTCATGTTTCTTTGAGATTGGGTCCCTGCTCATCTTTGACTTTATTGTTGGCTACTCTCTACTGGATTACTGTCCGGGTCTGAATCATAGCCAGGGGAGTTACTATCCATACCACTTTGGGCTAGATGACTTGAACTCTCTGGGCCTTAATTTGCACATCTATAAAATGGGTCCAATAATGGAGGCCCCTCAGTGTCTATAATGCAAGGAAGTTGTTAATCTAGCGTCTGGTGCACAGAAGTGTTCACTAAATGCTGTTTTTTGCTATGACAAAAGAGACAGTCTTGGTTTCCCCTCTCTGGCCCCCTCTGTCTTCCACACCCAATCCTGTGGCAAAGCTCTTATGGCTCCTTCAGAGGTCTGCTCTAATGTCACCTCTCGGGAGCTTTCCAGAAGGGTGCACATGTCCATCCTACATGCTAGATTTAAAACAAACAGACAAAAAAACCTTTGAAAATACCCAATGCAGCCTATCCATGTAGCCTATGGGGTGGTCATAAATGGTAGACAAAAAAAATTGTTCCCATTGTCAAGGAAGTTTTCAGCAAAGCCGATCTGGCATCTTCCCTGCAGTGGTCCAAGGAGACTTTTGACATAGGCACACAGTGTGACCCTCCAGGGGCAGACAAGAGTGCTGCTTTTTCAAGTGTTCAGTGGAGCATTTTATAGGGTTTGGGTACTGGGGAACACATTTGTAAAATGCTGATTGAACCCAATCTGTTAAGTTGACAAGTGGGGAAACTGAGGTCCCAAGAAGTGAGTCTACTCAGCAAGTTTACTGACAGGCTGGGAGCAGGGCCGGGGCTGCCTGCGAGTCAGGACCCGGGCTGGTCTTCTCACTTGGACTCCTATTCTTCTGCTTGCTCTGGCCCCGCCCCCACCTCCCCTCCCACCAGGCTATGCTGACCATGTGGGGCTCCCTCAGTTCCGCCGGCAATTCCAGGTGCTGGACCCTGTCCTCATGAAGAAGCTCATGTTGGCCTCCGAGGGAATAGACGAGAGGAAGGTATGTGGGACAAGAGGGGGTGCAGGGCCCTGGGTGCTTCTGTTCCAGAGGGATTGCCCCGGAGGGGCATCTGGACCAGCAGGGATCAGAGACCCGGGCCCTAGGGGCAAAAGTGAGGCAGAATGAGGTTTGTCTCAGGCCCCTGCTCCAGACTGCACCCCCCCCCCCGCACTGTAACTTAGGGATGGCCTCCTGAAGCCCTGCGTGAGGAAGTGTGGGAGGACACTATTAAGGCCACGAGAAGAGTGCATGCACACTAGAAGGTCCCCAAGCCAGATGAAAAGCCACACTTTCCAAAAGGAGTTCCACTCAGCACCAGAACCCCAGGGTAGTCTGTGAAAAGAGAACTTCACAGTCCCCAGTGTTCAGGAAGTACCTCACACCAGAGCCCCCCCCCCCCCCCCCCCATCTTAGAGAATCATCATGAATGTTGCCTCAGGACTTTTGCACTAGCTCTTCCCTCTCTCCGGAGCACTCTTGGCTGGTGCCATCTTGCTATTCAGATTCTGGCTCAGAGCTCCTCACATCGTCCTGTTCTAATGTGCATGTAGCCCTTCCCTCTGAAATTGTGTTCATTTCTTACATGCTTTCTGGCTTAGGGCAAGGGCTCAATAAATTGTCCATTGAATGAATGAATGAATGAACGAATGAATGAATACAAATGCATCACTTTATATTTCTGCCCCGGTGTGTTTCCTTTCTCCAACTCCACCATAAACCCCCATGGCTAGGACCTTGTCTTTATGCTAGTGTCAAGCCATCGATAGATATTTTTGCCAGGAATGACCACTGGTCGGTCAATGATCACAGAGCCTTTTAGAATTTGCAAAACCTGCCTCCTCCTGACAGCCTTGCAAACCGAGAGCCATTGTGTCCCTCTTCCAGATGAGAAAATGGAACCTCAGGGAGATGAATTGCCTCTCCCGAGGCCACACAGCCAAGCATTTGTGGGTTTTGTCTGTGAACCCATGTTTGTGGCTTCCAGGGGGGCAGCTGAGAGAGCAGGGCTCCAGAGTCAAACAGGGCCGCCATTTGCTCCCAACTGGGGCTGTGTGAACGTAAGCGAGCTGTGACATCTTTCTGTCTCAGTCTTCTCCTCTGTAAAGTGGACAAGACAATAATGCCTCCCTGTAGAGAGTGTTTTTTTTTTTAAATAGTTTATTTATTTGACAGACAGAAATCACAAGTAGGCAGAGAGGCAGGCACAGAGAGAGGGGGAGGCAGGCTCCCCGATAAGAGAGAGCCTGATGCAGGGCTCGATCCCAGGGTCCTGAGCCGAAGGCAGAGGCTTTAACCCACTGAGCCACCCAGGTGCCCCTGTAGAGAGTGTTTTGAGGATTACACGCAGTGGTGGAGTTCATGGGCTCAGCACGGGGCTCAGTGTACATGAACTGTCATCATCATCATGAACGTCAGTACTGGATCGGGACCCTCTTGCAAGACCAGAGGGATGGCAACTGAGCCACACAGACCTCATGTTCACAACCCCATTGAGACTCCACCTGCAGGGGAGTGTGCCCCCATGTCTCTGAGATCATCAGCACTGGAACACTCAGTCGGAGGGTCATGAGGCAAGAAGAGTAAATGGGAGTCCCAATTCTTAGGTCCTTCATGGCTTTTTGCTGTGGTAGAGACCAGGGCACAGGTCCCTTTCTGCCGACAAGGCAGGGCCTTCTACATAGCCCTCCTAACTCACCATAGGGAGGGGACATCAGACCCGACTGGTGTGGTGCAGGGAAATCCCCTCCCTTGGTGGCAGCCCCTTTAGAAAGTCCTGAAGCTGCCGGGCTTGATGCCACCAGCCAGTCTATACCAATCTTCATGTGGGGTTCCTTGTCCTTGGTCACCCCCCACTTGATCTGTGTCCCGAGCATCTGGAATGGAGCCATGGAAAAGGTCTTAGGCTCTTCTGCAGTCAAAAACAGCCCGATGTGGGGTGTGGGGGAGTTTGCTGCGGGGGCAATAGGTAAAGCATATGGTAGCATGCTATTCTGGACGACTCAGCGGTCCTCTGTTGTAGCCAAACCGAAACCACCTCCATACGCATGCTGGAGGGCCTCAGAAAATGGAAAATTACAAGTGGAATGGACTTGGCTGGGAGTTTTCACTTCTTCTCATTCTTTTTATTTGCTCACAAATTTCATTTGCTACAGCATAGAATTTTGGTAGCAACAAAAGGAAACACCACCCTGCTTCTTATGAAAAAGCTGATAAATATTCATTTTCCAGGCAACGTGATACACCATGAATTATACATGAACACGTGCTTGGGTGGGCAAACTGTCAGCTTCTGTGTGCAAAGCAGTTAAGACCTCAGGATTTCAGAAGACAAGTTTGACAGTGAAGAAAGGTCAATATGGTCATCAGACACTAGATGGCAGCAGAGAGAATTCATTGGCAGGGTGTGAAAGGGGCCCTGATGAGGTCCCCTGTGGGTCTAATACGTGGCACCCCCATGGGACTCTTTCCTAACAATGGACATTCATTTGGTGGGCACCTGCTGGATTCTTTGTGTCTCTTGAACAAAAAGGGCACATGCCTTGTACTATGTATGCGCAAACTCATTGCAACACAGGCACGAGGTGAAAAAATTTCAGATGCTTCGCCTGAAATAGACCTCAAAAGATAGAGTCTTCCCACTCTGGGAATTATCCCCATTTTGCAGCAGAGGCAACTGAGGCCATCACTGCCTAGCCGGTACTGATGGAGCTGTGATTTGAACCCAGGCTTTCAGATTCTGCGCACAAGGCTTGCTTTCTTTTTTTCTTTATTTTGACTATTGTAGCCCAGTACACACGGCATCAGATTTATCATTGTAGCCATTTTTAAGTGTCCGGTTCAGTGGGATTGAGCACATTCATTTCGTTGTGCAAGCATCACCACCGTCCATCTCCAGCACCTCTGTTGTCTCCTAAAACTGAAGCTCTGCCCCCATGAAACACGGACTCCTCATTCTCCTTCAGCCCCTGGCAGCTGCCATTCTGCTTTCTGTCTCCATGCAATTGATAGCTCTACCTCGTATAAGTAGAATCACACAGTACTTTTCCTTTTGTGATTGGTTGATTGCACTTCGCAGAATTCCCATAGATTCATCCATATCTTAGCAGGTGTCAGAACCTCCTTCCTTTTAAAGATGAGTAGTATTCTGTTGTGTGTATCTATGGAGGATTTTCCTTATCCATCTGTCAATGGACCCTTGAGTCACTTCTGCCTTTTGGCCATTGTAAAAAATGCTGCTAAGAACATGGGTGTACAGATAGCTCTTGGACACTCTGCTTTCATTTCTTCTGGGGTATATGCCCAGACATGGGATTTCTGGGTCATATGGTAATCCCGTGTTTAATTTTTTGAGAAAAATGCCACACTGTTTTCCACAGTGGCTGCCCCATTTTCTATTCCCACCAACAGTGCACGTGGGTTCCAATTTCTCCACACACTTGCCAGCACTGGTTGTTTTCTATTGTTTTGGTTTTTGTTTTGATGGGAGCCATCCGAAGGCGGGTGAAGTGGCATCCCACTGTGGTTTTTATTTGTATTTCCTCGATGATCCATGAGGTGGAGCATCTTTTTGTGTTCACATAAGACTTTTGAATGGGAGCCCTTTGAGGATAGGCAGGGGGTCTAGTGAATTTCTATACAGAATATGCCATCCGTAATATGTTAATTTAAAATCATTATCTTTGATTCCGTTCAGCTTTCACCAAGTGTCTGCTTTGCATTAGGCCCTGTGCTGGATGCCAGAGATACTGGGATAGACAGAACATGGTCTCATTGGGTGAGGGAAAGACTCAGACAGGCTCTTTCTATGCAGAACAATGTCTTTGGGACACCCCAGAGAACACCAGTAAAATGTTTGATGTTTGCAGTCAGGGTGGGGGGCTATTCAGGGAAGACTCCTCAGAGGAGGTGATGATTGAGCTGAGCCCTATGGGACAATTTGGAGGAATTAGATAGGAGAAAGAGTGAAGACAACCCATACTGTGTATGGCATGTGCAAAGGTCCAGTGGTGAGGTTGCATGGCTTGTTTAGTATGGCTGGAGCACAAAGGATGCCATGCATCAAGAAGAGAGACTGAGGGTATTGTCAGGGCCCAGACTAAGGATCCTTGTTGGCAGGACGAGAGAATCTGGGCTTTATCTGCTGGCCAGTGATGGTCAGCTGAGAAGTTATTGGTAAGGGCATGGCCTAGAAATCTGATCTTCATTATTTGAACTGGCTTAAGCAAAATGATGAAGGAAGTCCTGTCCACTCTGACCTTCTGTGGTCTGGTCTAGGGAGTGGTATCCTCACTCCGATCTCCAGATGTTTAGGCTGTCCCTGTCCTATCCAGACACCCAGGCACATGCTCGGTTCTCCAAAATGATCCTGTCCCCCGATCTGATCACCTTAGGTGTCATTCCTCTCCCCTAGGTTATCCTGTCTAGCTAAGATTATGCAGCTGCCTGCACTGAAGCCCACCCAGAATGACCACAAATGGTGGAATCTCAGGCAGGTCACTCAAGGAGTTCTGTTAGCTCACCTTGGCCATGTCCCAGCTTCTGGTCTCTTCGATCTTTCTGCTGCTCAGGCAGGACTTGCCCAGTCTCCTCGATCGATGTGAGGAAACCCCAGGGCCTGCCCTCTTCTCCTAGAGTGCTGAAGTGTTGATTGATTTTAACCAACAAAATCTGTCCCTGCAGGCGTGATCTGAAGAACACAATTAAGGGATGTCATCTATCTTCTTGATGACAGCCACTCTTGTTCCATTTCAGACCTTTGTGGACACCCCCAATTTCCTCTGAATTTGTCTGAGCCCCTCTCTGCTGGGGAGGGACCCCTAGGAGCCCAGGGCTAGGAGGGGGAGCTGCCCACTGAGCATTGCTGAACCATTATTCAGGCGTTCCCATGGCCTTAGCCCCTGCAATGTATTCACTATTCTTTTGTTGCCCACCTTACTGTCTTCCTCAAGTTGGGGTTTTCTGTTTTAATAATTGTACACATTTTCCATTCATTTTTTAAAAGATTTTGTTTATTTATTTGAGAGAGAGAGAGAAAGAGGGAGAGAGAGCACAAGTGAGCTGAGGGACAGAGGGAGAAGCAGGCTCTGCTCTGAGCAGGAAGTCCAATGTGGGGGTTGATCCTGAGACTCTGGGATCATGACCTGAGCTGAAGGCAGATGCTTAACCAACTGAGTGATCCATGTACTCCTCCATTCGATGTTAACCAACCCAACTGCATGAGTGTGTGTGTGTGTGTGTGTGTGTTCACACAGCATTCTATAGACAGTTATGAGCATATGCAGTTAAATAATAGAGACATAGTCCCACCCTTATGGGTTGATTTGATCATTTTTCAGTGGTTGAAAGCATGCAGTTTAGAATCAGACAGACATGTACTCAAATCCTTGTTTATGCCATCTCTCCATTCATCCTTACCCCTTTTATATCTGATAGCTGTATGAACACGGACAACACTCCTAGGGCATAACAAAGTGCCTGGCACCTAGAAGGTACACAACAGATGGCAGCCATTGGGCCATGGTGACCACTAGGTCATGTTGTGTGTTTCAGGAAAGAGGCGCTGTGCTCTCACACCCAAATGGCTCCCCGAATGAACATTTGATTCCACAGACACAGATTCTTGACACCATCCTACTTGCCAAGGTGTGATTTGGGGAAGGATTCCCATCCCTGGCTCTGCATTATTCCTGGAGTCTCTCATTGCCTTTCTGGCATGTCCAGGTTAATGTGAGAAGTCAGACCACATGCTTATTGGATGCATCCTTGTTGAATATTGGAGAGAAAACTCTTTGCAATATTCTAGGACACAACAGGGCTCTGTAAGTGGAGGCCATGAGCTAGGCTTCTCCCACGTGGTTCAAGGACTCATAATCTGAGCCTGGGAGGGTGAAGGGGAAGGATGTGTCATCACTCCACAGAGCCCAGGAGGACCTGGTAACCTCTGAACCTCTACCAGTTATTAGGACTTGCTGTAGTGGATCATGAGTCAGGCATGAGTGAGAATTCTGCATTAAGATAGTTGCTTGGAGGTCTATGTTAAGGCACACATTGAAGCCCATGAAGGGTTTCTACTGATTAATTTTTTCGTTTGTTTCCTTGAGAGCTTAGGCCATCACTTTCCAATTTCTTTTTATGTTTGATTTTTTTTTTTTTTTTTGGTTGAAGACTGGACATTTTAGATAATACATTATAGTATCTCCAGATTCTGATCTTTCCCCAATTATTTAGTAATGTACGTGGGCTAGATTTATGGAGTCTGCCTTCCCCACGGTATGAGGTTATTGATGTCTCTGCTTGGGTTTTTCAGTCCTGTTTTAATTATAAATCCTGGATTCTTAGGGGCTGCCCCTTTGTCAGCAGAGCGTAATGGATGGCACAGGTTGTAATCAAACACTGTGAATCTGGGAGGCTTTCCCTGATACAGATGGAGCTATATGTGGGTTGAGAACTGTAGTCAATGGTCAGACACTCACCGTTGTGCCACAGATTGGATTCTTTGGCCCTTTCACAGATTTTCTGTCTGTGTACATGACCTTGCCTTTAGATAGGGACGTGTTGATAGCTGGGGGTTCTCTCACCTGGGCCTGCGTGTAGCCTCAAGCCTGTGTGTGACCTTCCAGATGGCAGGAACATGGGGGGGCTTGTCAAGGCCCACAGGGCTGTCCATTCCCCATGTGCCTTCACCAAGTTCATGGCTGGTCAATGTCCATTGCTTGCTCCAATCCAGATAACAATTTCAGGCTTGCTGTGCTATTGACCCTCTCCATTTCTTTGCTGCCACGATCATTACTGTTTGTGACAATGATCCTGGGTGTGGAATTTTCCTGTTCTTAGCTCCATCTAAGTGAGCCCCCTCTGGCAACAAAGCCACTGGTTTTTACAGCTTGCCTCTCCCTGGGTGCATTACCATAGTGCAAGGGCTTGGTGGGGGACTGGGACAGCCCTGGTGGAGGTTGTTGCAATCTCCTGCTGTTCTTAACTGAGATTGAATAGCTGGGGTTTTTGGGTTTTTTTTTTTTTTTTTGAACAAATGAGTCTCCATTTGTTGTATCCCCCTCGCTCAATTTCCAGAGTATTGAACTTGTTGCTTTCAAAAATTGTATCCATTTTTAAAATTAATTTATTTTTTTAATAAACATACAATGTATTTTTATCCCCAGGGGTACAGGTCTGTGAATCGCCAGGTTTACACATTTCACAGCACTCATCATAGCACATACCCTCCCCAATGTCCATATCCCCACCACCCTCTCCTGTCCCCCCTCCCACCCTGCAACCCTCAGTCTGTTTTTTGAGATTGAGTCTTTTATGGTTTGTCTCCCTCCCAATCCTGTCTTCTTCATTTTTTCTTTTCCTACCCCCCCTACCCCCCACATTGCATCTCTACTTCCTCATATCAGGGAGATCATATGACAGTTGTCTTTCTCTGATTGACTTATTTTGCTAAGCATAATACCCTCTAGTTCCATCCATGTCATTGCAAATGCAAGATTTCATTTCTTTTGATGGCTGTGTAGTATTCCATTGTGTATATATACCATATCTTCTTTATCCAGTCATCTGTTGATGGACATCTAGGTTCTTTCCATAGTTTGGCTATTGTGGACATTGCTGCTATAAACATTCGGGTGCACGTGCCCCTTCGGAGCACCATTGTTTGTATCTTTAGGATATATACCCAGTAGTGCAATCGCTGGGTCATAGGGTAGCTCTATTTTCAGTTTTTTGAGGAACCTCTATACCGTTTTCCAGAGTGGTTGCACCAGCTTGCATTCCCACCAACAGTGTAGGAGGGTTCCCCTCTCTCTGCATCCTTGCCAGCATCTGTCATTTCTTGACTTGTTAATTTTAGCCATTCTGACTGGTACGAGGTGGTATCTCATTGTGGTTTTGATTTGTATTTCCCTGATGCCGAGTGATATGGAGCACTTTTTCATGTGTCTGTTGGCCATCTGGATGTCTTCTTTGCAGAAATGTCTGTTCATGTCCTTTGCCCATTTCTTGATTGCATTATTTGTTCTTTGGGTGTTGAGTTTGCTAAGCTCTTTATAGATTTTGGATACTAGCCCTTTATCTGATATGCCATTTGCAAAT